>NC_135327.1:170178507-170483690 GCF_023851605.1 Tamandua tetradactyla
GAAATACCTGAAATTGTGGAATGGTAACCCATACCATACTTTGAGATTTGCTCTGTAACCAAGTGTTAAACTGTACTTTGAAATTTATCACTTTTTCTACATGTATATTTCACAATAAAAAATGTTTTAAAAAACGCGAGACCACTTACCCACTAAAATGGCTAAATTTTTAAAAACTGAAAATAGCAAGTATTGGTGAAAATGTGGGGAAATAGGAACCCTTGTACTTTGTCGTGGGAATGTAAAATGGTGTAGCCACTGTGGAAAACAGTTTGTTGAATCCTCAAAAAGTTAAACCTAGAAATGCCATATGATCCAGCAATCCCACTTCTAGGTATATGCTCAGAAGAATTGAAAGCAGGGATTCAAACAGATATTTGTACACCAGTGTGCTCAGCAGCATTAGTCACATTAGAAGCAACTCAAGTATCCATCAACAGATGAAAGGATGAACAAACACGATATATCCAGACAATGGAATATTATTCAGCCAAAAAAGGAATGGAGTTCTGATACATGCTTTCAACATGGATGAACCTTGATGACATCATGTTGAGTGAAATAAGCCAGACACGGTATATATTGCATGATTTCACTTACATGAGAAAACTAGAATATACAACTTCATAGAGGCAGAAAGTAGATTACAGATTACCAGGGGCAGGGATTAGGGGGAATGGAGAACCATTGCTTAATGGGTGCAGTTTCTGTTCGGGGTGATGGAAAAGTTTTGATAATATGTGGTGGTGGTGGCAGCACAACATTGTGAATATAATTAATGCCATTGAATTGTATATTACAGGTGGTTAAAATAGGGAACATCGTAGATATCACACACAAACCGTACTATAAATCAACAATAATCAAAGTAACGTAAAATTGAATAAAGATAGACATAAAGGTCAAGGGAATAAAAATGAGCCCAGAAGTAGGCTCACTCATCAATTACTTTTAAACAAACATGGCAAAGTAATGGGGAAAGAATAGTGTTTTTACAAATGATGCTGAAATAATTGGGATATTCATGCAAAAAAACAGAACCACAACCCTTACCTCACACAATATACAAAAATTAACTTGAAATGAATTGCAGACTTAAATTTAAGTACCAAAATTACAAAACTGAAAGAAGAAAATATTTTTGAGCTGGTATCAGGCAAAACATTTCTTGGAATACGTAAAGCACAAACCATAAAAAAAAATGATGAATTTTATTTCATCCTAATTAAAAACTGCTTTTCAAAAGATGTTAAGAAAATGAAAAGACAAGCCATAGATGGCAAGAAAAAACATTTACAAAACACCTAAAACACATAAGTGACTTGTATCACTTATATATATTTATTTATATATGTAAAGAATTCTTAAAACTCAATAAGATAATCCTACTTTAAAATGTGCAAAAGAATTGAAAAGACTTTTCACCAAAGAAAATACACAGATGGCAAATAAGCACATAGAAAGTTGCTTAACATCATTAATCATTAAAACTGCAATGACATAACACTACACACCCACTAAAATCACCAAAATTTAAAAGGCTAGTGATACCAAGTAATTGGTGAGAAGGTACAGCAACTTTGGAAAACAATTTGACAGGATTTTCCCCCTAAGCTATTTATTTATTTTTTACAAAGGTAGACATACACTTACGATACAATCTAGTAATCCCACTCCTGGGTTATTACCCAAGAAAAATGAAGGTATATGTTTACACAAATATCTGTGCATGAATTTATATAAGCTTTATTCATGTTAACCAAAAACCATAGACAACCCCATTGACAACTAGTGAATGAATAAGCAAACTGTAGTACAGCAATACAACAGAATATATTCAGCAATAAAAAGAAATAAAGTGGTATATAAATTAGCATGGATAACTCTAGAAAACATGCTAAGCTCAAAAAGCCAGACACAGAGGCTGCAACTATATGATTCTATTTACATAACATTTGAAAAGGCAAAACTATAGGGACAGAGGTCAAATCAGTGGCTGCCAGGAAGTGGGGATGTGGGGTGAGAATTGGCTGCAAAGGACCAAGCATGAGGGAACTTTCTGGAGTAATGGATATGTTTGAAATCTTGATTGCTGTGGGGATTATCTCCTGAATATATTTGTCAGAACTTACCAAACTGCATATGTAAAAAGGATAAATTTTACTGTATGTAAGCTATATTTCAATAATAACCACCCCCCAAAAACAGAAGAGGAAATAAAATAGAATATTGAAAAATACTCAGTTAATTCACAAGAAGGCAGTAAAAGAAAAAGGAAAAAGAACCCATGGGACAAAATAGAAAAGGAATAGCTAGATAGTAGGCTTAAACTCAATCATATCAATGATTATATTAAATGTAAAAGGACTAAACAACTCCAATTATTAAAGGCAGAAATTGTCAGAGTGAATTTTTTCCAAAAAAGCAAGATCCAACTATTCTGTTTACAAGAAATACTCTTTAAGTATTGATAGGTTTAAATGTTTTCCAATAACAGCAGTGTAGTTTGATCAGATAAATCTCCCTGTCCACTGATGATAAATTATTAACTCTGGATAAAATATATAAAACGAAAATTTGAAAGCACTATAAAGTATCCTCAAATAGACAAAAACTGAATGGTTGCAACTCTTTAATGAGAGGAACCATCTACACTGAGATGGATTTTTTCCCTGAAGGTACTCCCCAGTTTAAATGGCATAGGACAGCTAGAACTCAGGCAGAAAGCTCCAGACTTAAGTCAGTAGACAGAATTTGGGGCTTCAGGGCAGGTGGAAATTAAAGATGGATTTCCTGAAATGAAGGGGACTCAGAGAGGGAGAAGCCATAAATCTGCACATAAACTCCCCTCAAATCCTAGGCTGACTGCCAAACTGCATGGAAGAGATTTCAAGGAGCCCAGCAAAAGACAACAGCTGGAGGTCTGAGAGAGCTAAGCAGAGATTTTGGTTGTTTCCCATTGCAATGGAGAAGGTTTGAGTTTGAATCCCACCAAAGTTAGAGAGACTGGTTAAATACTTCTGGCTTCCCGTCTAGACTCCCAGAATGCCCACTTTAGATTTAAAATCCATGCCCCAGGACTAAACACTGGAAAGTTCTTTGTAGTGAGACCAAACTTCCTTTCCCTGCTGACTCACCATTCTCCTCCGGAGCCTCCCTGCCAGATCTTCATGGAGCCTCACCAGGTTACCTCCTTAATCTTCCAAGGTAGAAGGGGAGAAGAGCTCATTAGAAAGAAAGCTATGAGGCAGGGCAAGACAGCAGCATAGTGAGGTGGAGCATTTAATTAGTCCTTTAGAACAACTAGTAAATAGCCAGGAACTGTCTGGAACAAATGTTTGGGGAACATCCGTGGCTGGGCACACATGATACACTAGTGTGGGACAGGTGGAAGGGCTAAGATCACACCACAGAACTGTGAGAAAAGCATCCCCAAATCCAGAGGCTGGTACCCATCCCCCACTGGCACAGCAGACTCCCTCGGAAACACTTCCCAGTGAGAAAAAAAGCAGTCTGTGCTGGGAGCAAGGGAAGGCAGCCCAGCCAAGTTCCAATTGCACTTTTAATTATTGAATTTGGCCTGCTGAATACAAGCTCCGAGCACAGATAAGCTGAGAGCAAGTGGGAAACCTCAGGGATTCCTGAGGTTTCTCCTAGCAGATAGGAGATAGGACTGATGGTAAAAAAAAAAAAAAAGAAAAGAAAAAGAAAAGAAAAAATGAGACTTCTGGAGTCAGCCCAGCTCAGAATACTGGAAAAAGGCTGTCCCCCAAAGCACATAATGCAAGTATCAACTCTGGCTTTTGACAGGTGAACTTTGGGGTCTGGGGACTGGCTCTGAAAAAGGGATTTAAAAATAAATTTTATAAAAACTATTCTAAGTAGCTCATTAGAGAAAGTCTCAGGCATTTTCAATTGTCAGCCCTGATTCAGGCAAGGGTAGAGTTAAAATAGGTCTGAGAAACAAAGAAAAAAGTCACATGAAGGAGACAATTCCCTAAAGGGCTTATCTTCCCCAAGAAAATGGGAGTGGGGGTGGGAGGTGGGAATGGTGATGGAGCCCACCTCCAGTGATGGCCCTCAATCAGATAATTCAGACCCTAGGGGCAAAGCCCTAAACCTACCTTAGCCTCCATCGCAACCACACCCCTGGCAGCTACAGGATTTGTTTAGAATTAAAGGTACCACAGGTCTTACGCTGGTCGAGAGCTGCAGGCTAATGAGCACCACCTGCTGGGGAGAATAGGAAATGCAGAGTCTAAAGGCTTCACAGGAATCTCTAATAACCTGCTGGGACTCATCACCAGGGAAACTTGATACTAACTACACCCTCCTTCTGAGACCTAGGCCTATCTTGTTTGGGAAAATCTGACTGGGGTCAATAATATCTGGGGAGACCACCCTGAGGAAAAAAAAAGGGGGGGGGTTATACTGTTCTAGTTTGCTAGCTGCCGGAATGCAACACACCAGAAATGGATTGGCTTTTAATAAAAGGGGATTTATTTCGTTAGTTCGTCAGAGGAAAGGCAGCTAACTTTCAACTGAGGTTCTTTCTTATGTGCAAAGGCACAGGGTGACCTCTGCTGGCCTTCTCTCCAGCAGAGAAGCCTTTGGGTTCCAACAACTTTCCCCAGGGTGATTCCTTTCTGCATCTCCAAAGGCCTGGACTGAGCTGCTAATGCTGAGCTGCTTGGGCTGTGCTACGTTGAGCTCTCTCATTTAAGTACCAGCCAATCAAATCAACATCATTCATTGCAGCAGGCATGCCTCCTAGCCGACTGCAGATGTAATCAGCAACAAATGAGGTTCACGTACCATTGGCTCATGTCCACGGTAACAGAACAAGGCACCTTCACCTGGCCAAGTTGACAACTGACTCTAACTACCACATACACTTAGGCAGGGCAAGAACCAGAAAAACAGTTAAATAGAAACTATGCTAGAGGTCCAGAATAAGTTGAACTGAACACCAAAAAAAAAGGTAGAGAACAAAGGCAACTAATAAACTAATCAAGGAAATCAGATGCTGAGATACCAACAAAAAATTACAAGTCATACTAGGAAAAACAAAAATATGGCCCAAAGGAACAGACTAACAGTCCAAATGAGATACAGGACTTGGAACAACTAATTAATGTTCAATCAAACATGATAAATCAAGTAAAAAATAAAACTGAGTTGAGGGAAGATACGGCAAAGAGATGAAGGATATAAAGAAGACCTTGGGCAACCATAAAGAAGAACTTGAAAGCTTGAAAAAACAAATGGCAGAATGTATGGGAGTGAAAGGCACAATAGGAGATGCAAAAAGAAAAAAAACACAATAGATTACAAATTAAAGCAGTAGATTTGAACAGGCAGAAGAAAGGATTAATGAACTAGAGGACAGGACATCTGAAATCCGACACGTGAAAGAACAGACAGGAAAAAGAATGGGTTTCAGGGAATTAAATGACAACATGTAGTGCATGAATATACATATTATGTGTGTCCATGAAGGAGACTAGAAGGGAAAAGGGGAAGAAAGAATAATTCAGGATATAATCACAGAAAATTTGCCATCTCTTATGAAAGACATAAAATTATAGATCCAAGAAGTGTAACAAAACCCAAATGGAATAGATCTGCACAGACCTACTCTAAGACACTAATCAAATTCTCAAATGTCAAAGACAAAGGGATAATTCTGAAAGCAGGAAAAGAAAATTGTTTCATCCATATACTAGGGAAACTCAATAAAATTACTGCAAATTTCTCAGCAGAAAGCATGGAGGCAAGAAGGCAGTGGTATGATATATTTAAGATTCTGAAAGAGAAAAACTGCCAGCCAAGAATTCCATACCTTGTAAAAATGTCCTTCACAAATGAGGGAGAGTTTAAAATATTCTCAGACAGACTATGAAGAGTTTGTGACTAAGAGACCAGCTTTACAAGAAATACTAAAGGGAGCACCACAGGCAGATAGGAAAAGACAGGGGAGAGAGGTCTGGAAAAGAGTGTAGAAATGAAGAATATCAATAAGGATAAAAAGAGGAAAAATAACATATGACATATAAAATCCAAAAGACAATGGTAGAAGAAAGTACTGCCTTTGCAGTAATAACACTAAATGTTAATGGATTAAATGCCCCAATCAAAAGACAGAGACTGGCAGAATCTATTTAAAAGCAGGAACCATCTATATGCTCTGTATGAGAGACTCACTTTAGACCCAAGGGCAAAAACAAACAACAAAAAAAGAGCTGGAGTAGCTATACTACTATCCAACAAATTAGACTTCAAATGCAAAAGATTAAAAGAGATAAAGAAGAACACTAGGTATTAATAAAAGGAACAATTCATCAAGAAGACATAACAATCATAAATACTTATGCACCAAGACAAAGTGCCCCAAAATACATGAGGTACCCACTGACAATGGTTAAGGGAGAAGTAGACACCTTTACCATAATAGTTGGAGACTTCAATTCCTTGCTCTCATCAATGGATAGAACATCTAGACAGAGGATCAATAAGGAAGCAGATATTTTGAATGATAAATGAGCTAGACTTGACAGACATTTACAGAAAATTACGCCCCACAAATGCAGGATACAGACAGATTCTTCTCAAGAACTCATGGTTAATTTGCAAGGATAGACTACATGTTGGGTCACAAAACAAGTCTCAATAAATTAAAAAGATTAAAATTATACAAAACATTTTCTCAGATCATAATGGAATGAAGTTGGGAATCAATAACAGCAGAAGGCCAGAAAATTCACAAATACATGGAGGCTGAAAAATATACTCTTTTTGTTAAAAAAAACTTTTTTTATTAATTAAAAAAATTAACAAACAAAACATTAAGATATCACTCCATTCTACATATACAATCAGTAATTCTTAATATCATCACTTAGTTGCATATTCATCATTTCTTAGAACATTTGCATCGATTTAGAAAAAGAAATAAAAAGACAACAGAAAAAGAAATAAAACGATAACAGAGGAAAAAAAAGATTATACATACCATACCCCTTATCCCTCGCTTTCATTTACCACTAGCATTTCAAACTAAATTTATTTTAACATTTGTTCCCCCATTATTTATTTTTATTCCATATGTTCTACTCTTCTGTTGATATAGTAGCTAAAAGGAGCATCAGACACAAGGTTTTCACATTCACAGAGTCTCATTGTGAAAGCTATATCATTGTTCAATCATCATCAAGAACATGGCTACTGGAACACAGCTCTACATTTTCAGGCAGTTCCCTCCAGCCTTTCCACTACATCTTGAACAACAAGGTGATATCTACTTAATGCATAAGAATAACCTCCAGGATAACCTCTCAACTCTGTTTGGAATCTCTCAGCCATTGACACTTAGTCTCATTTCACTCTTTCCCCTTTGGTCGAGAAGGTTCTCTCTATCCCTTGATGTTAATTCTCAGCTCAACCTAGGGTTTTTCTCAGTCTCTTGATGTTGAGTCTCAGCTCATTCCAGGATCTCTGTCCCACATTGCCAGGAAGGTCCACACCCCTGGGAGTCATGTCCCATGCAGAGAGGGGGAGAGTGGTGAGACTGCTCATCATGTTGGCTGGAGAGAGAGGCCACATCTGAGCAACGAAAGAGGCTCTCTTGGGGGTGACTCTTAGGCCTAAATTTTAAGTAGACTTGACCTATCCTTTGTGGGGTTAAGTTTCATATGAACAAACCCCAAGACTGGGGGCTCAGCCTATAGCTTTTGTTGTCCACACTGCTTGTGAGAATATTAAGAATTCAACTTGGGGAAGTTGAATTTCTCCCCACCCTCACCATTCCCCAAAGGGGGCTTGCAAATACTTTTCCAGTCACTGATCAACACTCTGGGATTCATCGTGGCATCACTCTGGACAAACCAACAAAATCTCATGTCCTACCTGAGATTCCAAGTAGGAATTGGAATTCCAATTCCAATTGATGATGACATTCAATCAAACTATCTACATGAGTTATATTAGGAAATGCTCTAGTCAAAATATAAATTTTGTAACTAATAAACATTTTTTGCTTTAGTCTCACACATAAGGTGACATTTTAAAGTATTGATTATCATCCCTTTTCAGCACCCTGCAATAATGACATTCCTTTGTTCTTCCTCATGCAAAAACATTTTTAAAATTTGTACACTGAACATTTCACTATTATTATACACTCTAGGCATTCCTAGATTATACAGTCTTGACCTTTACCATCTATCTTTCTTTCTGATTTCATTTATGTCTCCAGCCCTCCTCCCTCTATCATTCTCACATGCAGCTTCATTCAGTGTTTTAACATAATTACATTACAGTTAGGTAGTATTGTGCTGTCCATTTCTGAGTTTTTATATTCAGTCCTGTTGCACAATCTGTATCCCTTCAGCTCGAATTACGCAATATCACACCCTATTTCTATCTCCTGAAGGTCTCTGTTGCCAAGGAAATATTCCAAATTTATTCACTAATGTCAGTTCATAGCAGTGAGACCATACAGTATTTGTCCTTTTGTTTCTGGCTAATCACACTCAGCATAATGTCCTTAAGGTCCATTCATGTTGTTACATACTTCATAACTTTATTCTGTCTTACAGCTGCATAATATTCCATCTTATGTAAATGTCACAGTTTGTTTAGTCAACTGTCTGTTGATGGACATTTTGGCTGTTTCCATCTCTTGGTAATTGTTAATAATGCTGCTATAAACATTGGTGTGTAAATGTCCATTTGTGTCCTTGGCCTCATGTCCTTTGAGTAGAGACAGTATATAGATGGGTCCTGTTTTTTAATCCATTCTGCCAGACTATGTCTTTTGATTGGAGTGTTTAATCCATTAACATTCAGTGTTATTACTGCATAGGCAGTACTTTCTTCTACTATTTTGCCTTCTGGATTTTATATGTCATATCTAATTTTCCTTCTTTTTACCTTTACACATAGTCTTCCTTTCTACACTATTCTCCACACCTCTCTCTTCTGTCTTCATATCTGTCTCTAGTGTTCCCTTTAGTATTTCTTGCAGAGCTGGTCTCTGGGTCACAAATTCTCTCAGTGATTTTTTGTCTGAAAATGTTTTAATTTTTCCCTCATTTTTGAAGGACAGTTTTGCTGGATATAGAATTCTTGGTTGGCAGTTTTTCTCTTTTAATAATTTAAATGTATTATCTCACTGTCTTCTTGCCTCCATGGTTTCTACTGAGAGACCTGCACATAGTCTTATTGAGCTTCCCTTGTATGTGATGGATTGCTTTTCTCTTGCTGCTTTCAAGATCCTCTCTTTTTCTTTGACCTCTGACATTCTGTTTATTAAATGTCTTGGAGTATGTCTATTTGGATCTATTCTCTTTGGAGTATGCTGCACTTCTTGGATCTGATAATTTCCTCCCTTAGTTTTTCCTCCTTTTCCCTTCTCTTCTCCTTCTGGGGCATCCACAACACATATATTCATGTGCTTCATATTGTCTTTCAATTCCCTGAGTCCCTGCTCATATTTTTCCATTTTTTCCCTATAGTTTCTGTTTCTTGTCAGATTTCAGATGTTCCGTCCTCCAGTTTAGAAATCCTATGTTCTGTCTCTCGAAATCTACCATTGTAGGTTTCCATTGTTTTTTTTCATCTCTTCTATTGTGTCTTTCATTTCCATAAGTTCTGTGATTTGTTTTTTCAGACTTTCCATATCTTCTTTTTGTTCCTTCCTTGCCTTCTTTATATCCTCCCTCAATTCATTGATTTGGTTTTTGATGAGGTTTTCCATGTCTGTTCGTACATTCTGAATTAATTGTTTCAGCTCCTGTATGTCATTTGAATTGTTGGTTTGTTCCTTTGACTGGGCCATATCTCAATTTTCCTAGTGTGATTTGATATTTTTTTGCTGGCATCTAGGCATTTAATTACCTTAGTTAATTTATTCTGAAGATTGCTTTCACTTCTTTTATCTAGGGTTTTCTTGCTGGATGAATTTGTTGTCCATCTGTTCTTTGGCATTCAGTCCAGCTTTATCTGGACCTCTAGCTTAGGTTTTGTTTAACAGAGGAGAATTTTTCAGTTCTTGTTTTCTTATTTCTTGCCCTGCTTGTGTGGTGCCTTCCCCCCCACACACACACTTAGGAGGGTCTATTTAGATATTATAGACCCCAGCCAGATTTTCCCAGGCCAAACTGGCCTCCTATCAGGAGGAAAGAGTCACCTGCGTCGGTTTTCCCTGAGGGTGAGACCCAGCAGGCTGAAAGACTTTCCTGTGAAGTCTCTGGACTCTGTTTTTCTTATCCTGCCCTGTGTGTGGCACTTGTCTGACTGCAGGTCCTACCAGCATAAGATGATGTGGCACCTTTAACTTTGGCAGACTCTCCCTGCTGGGGATGTGGTGGAGACAGAGGAGAGGTTGTAGGCTTGTTTTAATGGCTTCAAATTACCAAGCCCTGGTGTCCGAATTCCTTGATGGAGGGATTCCAACTGAGTTGGGCTTCACCCCTCCCCTGGGGAAGGCGCAGGATCCAGACAAGCCCCCAAAAGAGCTCACTTCTGCCTATGCCTGGGGCAGTTGCAGCCTGAAAAATCCTGCCGCTATATCCAGAGGCAGTCAAGCCTTTGTAGAAACACAGCCACAAAAACCTCTGTTTCCTTCTCCCCCCCCCCCCTTTTTCTGTCAGTCCTGTCCCCTTGGTATGAGCAACCTCCGCTTTGATCAGGTTCACCTAAGCTGGGGGCCTATTTTTAGTAGTCAGAATTTGTTAATTAGTTCCACAATTGGTGTTTGATTGTGCCCAGTCTCTGCTGCTGGTAAAGTCCTTTCCTTTCCCCTCTGGGAAGCGGCCTGTGGGGGAGGGGCACTGGCCGCCACAGCTTTGGGAACTCACAGTTCTGGGGGGTGCTCGCAGCTGGTCCAGCTGGTCCAGACTGGGGTACGCTGTGTGTCTGGTCACTGACGTGGACCCAGGAGCTGTTCTGTACTGTTTCTGGTTATTTAGTAGTTGTTCTGGAGGACGAACTAAAACGTGCACATTGTTAAGCTGTCATCTTGACCCGGATGTGAAAAATACACTCTTAAACAACAAGAGGGTCAAGGAGAAAGTTACAAGGGAAATCAGTAAATATCTCAAGGCAAATGAAAATTAAAATACAACATATTAAAACTTATGGGATTCAGCAAAGGTGGTACTGAGAGGAAAATTGATTGACCTAAATGCCTACATTAAAAAAGAAGAAGAGGGTGGTGCCATGGCAGAGTTCTCACCTGCCATGCTGGAGACCTGGGTTTGATTCCTGGTGCCTGTCCATGCCAAAAAAAAAAAAAAAGAAAGAAAAAAAAAAAATAAAAGAAAAAAGAAGAAAGAGCAAAAACTAGAGGAATTAATAGTTCACTTGAAGGAACTAGAGAAAGAACAGTAAACTAACCCCAAAACAAACAGACAGAAAGAAATAACAAAGATTAGAGCAGAAATAAATGACGTTGAAAGCATGAAAACAATAGAGAGAATTGACAAAAACAGAAGTTGGCACTTTGAGAAAATTAATCAAATTGATGGACTTTTAGCTAGGCTGACAAAAATAGAAAGAGAGAGAGTAAAAATAAATAAAATCAGAAATGGAAGAGGAGACATAACCACTGACCCTGCAGAAATGAAGGAGGTAATGAGAGGATATTATGAGCAACTATTTCTGATAAACCAGACAATGAAGAAGAAATGGACTTCCTATAAAGGCATGAACAATCAACATTGACTCAAGAAGAAATAGACAACCTCAAGAAACCAATCACAAGTAAAGAGATTGAATCAGTCATCAAGAAGCTCCTCAAAAAGAAAAGTCCAGGACCAGATGGCTTCACATGTGAATTCTACCAAGCATTTAAGAAAGAATTAGTACCAATCCTGCTCAAACTCTTCAAAAAAATTGAAGAGGAAGGAAAGTTACTGTATTAGTTAGGGTTCTCTGGAGAAACAGAATCAACAGGAAATATCCATAAATATAAAATTTATTGAAGTGTCTCCCATAACCATGGGAGGATAGAGTCCAAAATCTGTAGGGCAGGCTGTGAAGCTGATGATTCCAATGGAGAGTCTGAACGAACTCCACAGGAGAGGCTCACTGGCCAAAGCAGGAAGAGAGCCTGTCTCTTCTGAATCCTTCTTAAAAGGCTTCCAGTGATTAGATTAAGTACTGCTCATTAGAGAAGACACTCCCCTTGGCTGATTACAAATGGAATCAACTGTGGATGTAGCTGATGTGATCATGATTTAATTCTATGAAATGTCCTCATAGCAAAAGACAAGGAGAACTTGCCCAACCAGACAAATAGGTACCACCACCTGGCCACATGAACCTGACCATGACAGCTACCTACCTCATTCTATGATGCCAACATCTCCAAAAAAAAAGAGGAAGACACTACAATAAAAGAAAATTACAGACCAATATCTTTAATGAACACAGGTACAAAAATCCTCAACAAAATACTTGCAAACCAAATCCAGCAGCACATTAAAAGAATTATATACCATGATCAAGTGGAATTTATTCCAGGTATGCAAAGCTGGTTCAACATAAGAAAATTAACATAATACACCATATCAATAAATCAAAGTGGAAAAACACATAATCATCTCAATTGATGCAGAAAAAGCATTTGACAAAATTCAACATCCTTTCTTGATGAAAACTCTTCAAAGGATAGGAAGAGAAGGGAACTTCTTCAACATTGTAAAGGGAATATATGGAAAACCCGCAGCTAAAATCATCCTCAGTGGGGAAAGACTGAAAGCTTAACAAGACAAGTACGCCCACTGTCACCATTATTATTCAACATTGTGCTGGACATTCTAGCCAGAGCAATTAGACAAGAAAAAGAAACAAAAGATTTCCAAATTGGAAACTCTCCCTGTTTGCAGGTGACATGATACTATATGTCAAAAATCCTGAAAACTCTACAACAAAACTACTAGAGCTAATAGATGAGTACAGCAAAGTGGCAGAGCACAAGGTCAAAGCCAAAAAATCAGTAGTGTTTCTATGCACTAAGGATGAGCAATCTGAGGAGGAAATCAAGAAAAAAAACTCCATTTACAATAGCAACCAAAAGAATCAAGTATTTAGGAATAAATTTAAGGATACAAAAGACCTATATGGAGAAAACTACAAGAAATGCTAAAAGAAATCATGGAAGACCTAAACAAATGAAAGAGCATACTGTGTTCACAGATTGCAAGACTAGATATAGTTAAGATGCCAATTCTACCCAAATATATTTATAACAATGCAATGCCAGTTAAAATCCCAACAACTTACTTTGCAGAAATAGGAAAACCAATAACAAAATTTATTTGGAGGGGTAAGGTGCCCCGAATAGCCAAAAATATCTTGAGAAAGAAAAGTGAAGTGGGAAGTCATACCACATGACTTTAAGGCATATTACAAAGCTACAGTGGCCAAAACAGCATGGTAGTGGCATAAAAGATGATATACTGACCAATGACATTGAATTGAGCATTCAGAAATAGACCCTCTCATATATATACAACTGATCTTTGATAAGGCAGTCAAGCCAACCCTTCTGGAACAATAAGCCCCTTTAATAAATGCAGTTTGGAGAACTGTGAAAGAATGAAAGAGGATCCATATCTCACACCCTATACAAAAATTAACTCAAAATGAATCAAAGACCTAAGCAATTGAGCTAAGACCATAAAACCTTTAGAAGAAAATGCAGGAAAATATCTTATAAATCTTGTGATGGGAGGTGGTTTCCTAGATCTTACAACCAAAGCACAAGCATTAAAAAAAGAAATAGATAAATGAGATCTCCTCAAAATCAAACACTATTGTGAATCAAATAACTTTCTCAGGAAAATAAAAAGTCAGCCTATACAATGGGAGACAAATTTGGAAACCACATATCAGATAAGAGTTTAGTATCCAAAATATATAAAGAGATTCTTCAACTCAACAACAAAAAGACAAACAACCCAATTAAAAAAATGGACAAAAGGCATGAACAGATACTTCTCAGAAGAGGAAATACAAATGGCTAAAAGGCACATGAAAAAATGCTTAACTTCACTGCCTGTTAGGGAAATACAAATCAACACCACAATGAGATTTCATCTGGCATCCACTAGAATGGCCATTATCAAAACAAACAGAAAACAACAAGTGCCTATGGAGTAAAAGGAACATTTATCCACTGTTGGTGGGGATGTAAAATGGTACAACTGCTCTGGAAAGCAATTTGGCAGTTCCTCAGGAAGCTAAGTATAGAACTGCCATATGATCCAGCAGTCCTATTAGTAGGTATATATTCAGAGGAACTGAAGGTAAGGACACAAACGGACATTTGCATATCAATGTTTATAGCAGCATTATTTATGATGGCAAAGAGATGGAAACAGCCCAATTTCCATCAATGGAGGAGTGGCTAAACAAGCTGTGGTATAGACATACAATGGAATATTACATAGCTGTAAGACAGAATAAATTCATGAAGTATGTAACAACATTGATAAACATTGAGGACATTATGCTGAGTGAAATTAGCCAGAAACAAAAGGACAAATACTGTATGGTCTCACTATTATGAACTAATATTAATGAGTGAACTTTGAGAGTTGAAGTTAACACAGATTATCAGGAGATAGGAACAGGGTTGAAACTGGGCATTTGGTGCTGAAGGAATACAGACTGTGCAACAAGACATTGTAAAACTTCAGAAACGGGCAGCATAAAACTATCTGATTGTAGCACAATGATATAAGTATACAGAATGAAACTGAGTGTAAGTATGATTGAGGGAGAAGGGCTGGGGGCACATATGAAGCCAGAAGGAAAGATAGAGGGTAAAGACTGAGATAGTATAATTAAGGAATACCTTGAGTGGACAATGATGGTGATTAAATGGATGCATAAAAATGTTTTTGCATGAGGAGAACAAATGAATGGCAACATTGCAAAGGGCTGAAAATGGATGGTACACAGGGAAAAAGTATAATCAATGCAAGCTAAGGTCTACAGTTAACAGTGACACAAAGACATTATGTCAAAACTAAATGTGGGAGAGGGGCCAAGATGGCGGCTTAGTAATGTGCGCGCATTTTAGTTCGTCCTCCAGAGCAACTACTAAATAACCAGAAACAGTACAGAACAGCTCCTGGAGCCATGACAGTGACCGGACACACAGCGTACCCCATTCTGGACCGGCTGCGAGTCTCCGGAACAGTGAGTTCCCCAAGTTGCGGCAGCTGGCGCCTGGTGCCCCTCCCCCACAGGCGGCTTCCTGGAGGGAAAGGAAAGAAACTCTAACAGTAGCAGAGACTGAGTCCAACCAAACACCAACAGTGGCATTAATAAACAAATTCTGACTACTAAAATTAGGCCCCCAGCTCAGGCAAAACTGGTCAAGGCGGAAGTCGCCTATTGGGCTAACCGAAAAAGAGGAAAGGGGACGAAACGGAGCCTTCTGTGGCTGTTTCTACAGAGGCTTAGCTGCCTCTGGATTCAGCAGCGAGATTACACAGGCTACAACTGCCCCAAGCATACGCAGAAACAGGCTGCTTTCAGGGCTGTCTCCCACCTGAACCTTCCCCACGGGAGGGGTGAAATGCAACTCAGGTGGAATCCCTCTCTCAAGGAATTCAGACCCCAGGACTTTGCAATTTTAAGCCATTAAAACCAGACTACAACCTTTCCTCTGTCTCCACCACGCCCCCAGCAGGGAGAGCCTTCCAAAGTTAAAGGAGCCACAACATCTTTTGCTGGTGGGACCCGCAGACAAGCGCCACATACTGGGCAGGATAAGAAAAAGAGAGCCCAGAGATTTCACAGGAAAGTCTTTCAACCTGCTGGGTCTCACACTCAGGAAAAAATGATGCAGGTGATTCCTTCCCCCTGAAAGGAGGCCAGCTTAGTCCTGGAAAATCCGGCTGGAGTCTGTAATACCTATGTAGACCCTCCTAAGGGTGGGGAGGGAAAAGGCACCTTACAAGCAGGACAAGAAACAAGAAAACAAGAACTGAAAAGTTACCCTCTGTTAAATAAAACTTAAGCTAGAGGTCCAGAAAAAGCTGAACTGAAGGTCAATGAACAGATAGACAACAAACTCATCTAGCAAGAAAATCCTAGGTAAGATAAGTGAAAGCAATCTCCAGAATAAACTAAATAAGGCAATTAAATGTCCAGATGCAAGCAAAAAATAACAAATCACACCAGGAAAATTGAAGATATGGCCCAGTCAAAGGAACAAACCAATAGCTCAAATGAGATGCAGGAGCTGAGACAACTAATTCTGAATATACGAACAGAAATGGAAAACCTCATCAAAAACCAAATCAATGAATTGAAGGAGGACATGAAGAAGGCAAGGAATGAACAAAAAGAAGAAATGGAAAGTCTGAAAAAACAAATCACAGAACTTATGGGAATGAAAGATACAGTAGAAGAGATGAAAAAACAATGGAAACCTACAATGGTAGATTTCAAGAGACAGAGGTTAGAATTAGTGAACTGGAGGATGGAACATCTGAAATCCAAAAAGAAACAGAAACTATAGGGAAAAGAATGGAAAAATATGAGCAGGGACTCAGGGAATTGAATGATAATATGAAGCGCATAAATATACGTGTTGTGGGTGTCCCGGAAGGAGAAGAGAAGGGAAAAGGAGGAGAAAAAGTAATGAAAGAAATTATCACTGAAAATTTCCCAACTCTTATGAAAGACCTAAAATTACAGATCCAAGAAGTGCAGCGCACCCCAAAGAGAATAGATCCAAATAGACGTTGTCCAAGACACTTACTAGTTAGAATGTCAGAGGTCAAAAAGAAAGAGAGGATCTTGAAAGCAGCAAGAGAAAAGCAATCCATCACATACAAGGGAAACCCAATAAGACTATGTGTAGATTTCTCAGCAGAAACCATGGAGGCAAGAAGACAGTGGGATGATATATTTAAATTACTAAAAGAGAAAAACTGCTAACCAAGAATTCTATATGCAGCAAAATTGTCCTTCAAAAATGAGGGAGAAATTAAAACATTTTCAGACAAAAAGTCATTGAGAGAATTTGTGACCAAGAGACCAGCTCTGCAAGAAATACTAAAGGGAGCACTAGAGACAGATACAAAAAGACAGAAGAGAGAGGTGTGGAGAAGAGTGTAGAAAGAAGGAAAATTAGATAGGATATATAAAATACAATAGGCAAAATGGTAGAGGAAAGTACTACCCAAACAGTAATAACACTAAATGTTAATGGACTGAACTCCCCAATCAAAAGGCATAGACTGGCAGAATGGATTAAAAAACAGGATCCTTCTATATGCTGTCTACAGGAAACACATCTTAGACCCAAAGATAAATATAGGTTGAAAGTGAAAGGTTGGGAAAAGATATTTCATGCAAATAACAACCAGAAAAGAGCAGGAGTAGCCATACTAATATCCAACAAATTAGACTTCAAATGTAAAACAGTTAAAAGAGACAAAGAAGGATACTATCTACTAATAAAAGGAACAATTCAACAAGAAGACATAACAATCATAAATATTTATGCACCAAACCAGAATGCCCCAAAATACATGAGGCATACACTGCAAATACTGAAAAGGGAAATAGACACATCTACCATAATAGTTGGAGACTTCAATTCCCCACTCTCATCAATGGACAGAACATCTAGACAGAGGATCAATAAAAAAACAGATAATTTGAATATTACAATAAATGAGCTAGACTTAACAGACATTTATAGGACATTACACCCCACAACAGCAGGATACACCTTTTTCTCAAGTGCTCATGGATCATTCTCAAAGATAGGTCATATGCTGGGTCACAAAGCAAGTCTCAACAAATTTAAAAAGATTGAAATCATACACAACACTTTCTCAGATCATGAAGGAATGAAGTTTTAAATCAATAATAGGCAGAGTGCCAGAAAATTCACAAATACGTGGAGGCTCAACAACACACTCTTAAACAACCAGTGGGTCAAGGAAGAAATTACAAGAGAAATTAGTAAATATCTCGAGGCAAATGAAAATGAAAACACAACATATCAAAACCTATGGGATGCAGCAAAGGCAGTGTTAAGAGGGAAATTTATTGCCCTAAATGCCTATATCAAAAAAGAAGAAAAGGCAAAAATTCGGGAATTAACTGTCCACTTGGAAGAACTGGAGAAAGAACAGCAAACTAACTCCAAAGCAAGCAAAAGGAAAGAAATAACAAAGATTAGAGCAGAAATAAATGAAATTGAGAACATGAAAACAATTGAGAAAATCAATAAGACCAGAAGTTGGTTCTATGAAAAAATCAATAAGACTGATGGGCCCTTAGCAAGATTGACAAAAAAAAGAAGAGAGAGGACGCAAATAAATAAGATCAGAAATGGAAGAGGAGACATAACCACTGACCTCACAGAAATAAAGGAGGTAATAAAAGGATACTATGAACAACTTTATGCTAATAAATACAACAATGTAGATGAAATGGACAAGTTCCTAGAAAGGCATGAACAACCAACTTTGACTCGAGAAGAAATAGACGACCTCAACAAACCAATCACAAGTAAAGAAATTGAATCAGTGATTAAGAAGCTTCCCAAAAAGAAAAGTCCAGGACCAGATGGCTTCACATGTGAATTCTACCAAACATTCCAGAAAGAATTAGTACCAACTCTCCTCAAACTCTTCAAAAAAATTGAAGTGGAGGGAAAGTTACCTAATTCATTCTATGAAGCCAACATCACCCTCATACCAAACCCAGGCAAAGATATTACAAAAAAAGAAAACTACAGACCAATCTCTCTAATGAATAGAGATGCAAAAATCCTCAACAAAATTCTAGCAAATCGAACCCACCAACACATTAAAAGAATTATACATCATGACCAAGTAGGATTCATCCCAGGTATGCAAGGATGGTTCAGCAAAAGAAAATCAATTAATGTAATACACCATATCAACAAATCAAAGCAGAAAAATCACATGATCATCTCAATTGATGCAGAGAAGGCATTTGACAAGATTCAACATCCTTTCCTGTTGAAAACACTTCAAAGGATAGGAATACAAGGGAACTTCCTTAAAATGATAAGGGAGTTTCTGGGTCAAGATGGCGGCTTAACAATGTGCGTGTTTTAGTTCGTCCTCCAGAACAACTACTAAATAACCAGAAACAGTACACAACACCTCCTGGGGACATGTCAGTGACCAGACACACAGCGTACCCCAGTCTGGACCAGCTGGACCAGCTGCGAGCACCCCCCCCCCGAACCGTGGGTTCCCAAAGCTGCGGCAGCCAGTGCCCCTCCCCCACAGGCTGCTTTCCAGAGGGGAAAGGAAAGGACTTTACCAGCAGCAGAGACTGGGCACAATCAAAAACCAATTGTGGAACTAATTAACTAATTCTGACTACTAAAAATAGGCCCCCAGCTTAGGTGAACCTGATCAAAGCGGAGGTTGCTCATTTTTGCCCCGGCACCAAGGGGGCAGGACTGACAGAAAAAGGGGGGAAAAAAAAAGAAGGAAACAGAGGTTTTTGTGGCTGTGTACCTATAAAGGCTTGACTGCCTCTGGATACATCAGCACGACTTTTCAGGCTGCGACTGCCCCAGACATAGGCAGAAGTGAGCTCTTTTGGGGGCTTGTCTGGAGCATGTGCCTTCCCCAGGGGAGGGGTGAAGCCCAACTCAGTTGGAATCCCTCCATCAAGGAATTCAGAAACCAGGGCTTGGTAATTTGAAGCCATTAAAACCAGCCTACAACCTCTCCTCTGTCTCCACCACGCCCCCAGTAGGGTGAGTCTGCCAAAGCTAAAGGTACCACATCGTCTTATGCTGGTGGGACCTTCAGCCAGACAAGCACCACATACTGGGCAGGATAAGAAAAACAGAGTCCAGAGACTTCACAGGAAAGTCTTTCAACCTGTTGGGTCTCACCTCAGGGAAAACCGACGCAGGTGACTCTTTCCTCCTGATAGGAGGCCAGTTTGGTCTGGGAAAATCTGGCTGGGGTCTATAATATCTAAGTAGACCCTCCTAAATGTGTGTGGGGGAAGGCACCACACAAGCAGGGCAAGAAACAAGAAAACAAGAACAGGAAAATTCTCCTCTGTTAAACAAAACTTAAGCTAAAGGTCCAGATAAAGCTGAATGGAATGTCAAAGAAGAGATAGACAAAAAATTCATCCAGCAAGAAAACCCTAGATAAAAGAAGTGAAAGCAACCTCCAGAATAAACTAATTAAGGTAATCATGCCTAGACATCAGCAAAAAATAACAAATCACACTAGGAAAATTGAAGATATGGCCCAGTCAAAGGAACAAACCAACAATTCAAATGACATATAGGAGCTGAAACAATTAATTCAGAATGTACAAAC
This sequence comes from Tamandua tetradactyla, assembly GCF_023851605.1. NCBI lineage: Eukaryota > Metazoa > Chordata > Mammalia > Pilosa > Myrmecophagidae > Tamandua > Tamandua tetradactyla. The sequence continues at coordinate 170,198,871 of NC_135327.1, forward strand.
AGACATGGAAAACCTCATCAAACACCAAATCAATGAATTGAGGGAGGATATAAAGAAGGCAAGGAATGAGCAAAAAGAAGAAATCAAAAGTCTGAAAAAATGAAAGGAATGATAGAAGAGATAAAATAAACAATGGAAACCTACAATGGTAGATTTCGAGAGACAGAACATAGGATTAGTGAACTGGAGGACGGAACACCTGAAAACCAAGAAGAAAAAGAAAATATAGGGAAAAAATGGAAAAATATGAGCAGGGACTCAGGGAATTGAAAGACAATATGAAGCACACAAATATACGTGTTGTGGGTGTCCCAGAAGGAGAAGAGAAGGGAAAAGGAGAAGAAAAACTAATGGAGAAAATTATCACTGAAAATTTCCCAACTTTTAGGAGAGACTTAAAATTACAGATCCAAGAAGTGCAGCATACCCCAAAGAGAATAGATCCAAATAGACATACTCCAAGACATTTACTAATCAGAATGTCAGAGGTCAAAGAGAAAGAGAGGATCTTGAAAGCAGCAAGAGAAAAGCAACCCATCACATACAAGGGAAGCCCAAAAAGACTATGCACAGATCTCTCAGCAGAAACCATGGAGGCGAGAAGACAGTGGGATAATACATTTAAATTATTAAAAGAGAAAAACTGCCAACCAAGAATTCTATATCCAGCAAAACTGTCCTTCAAAAATGAAGGAAAAATTAAAACATTTTCAGACAAAAAATCACTGAGAGAATTTGTGACCCAGAGACCAGCTCTGCAAGAAATACTAAAGGGAACACTAGAGACAGATACAAAGACAGAAGAGAGAGGTGTGGAAAAGAGTGTAGAAAGGAAGACTATGAGTAAAGGTAAAAAGAAGGAAAATTAGATATGACATATAAAATCCAGAAGGCAAAATAGCAGAAGAAAGTACTACCCATGCAGTAATAACACTGAATGTTAATGGATTAAACTCTCCAGTCAAAAGACATAGTCTGGCAGAATGGATTAAAAAACAGGACCCATCTATATGCTGTCTCTACTCAAAGGACATGAGGCCAAGGACACAAATGGACATTTTACACATCAATGTTTATAGCAGCATTATTAACAATTACCAAGAGATGGAAACAGCCAAAATGTCCTTCAACAGACAGCTGACTAAACAATCTGTGACATTTACATAAGATGGAATATTATGCAGCTGTAAGACAGAATAAAGTTATGAAGTATGTAACAACATGAATGGATCTTAAGGACATTATGCTGAGTGTGATTGGCCAAAAACTAAAGGACAAATACTGTATGGTCTCACTGCTATGAACTGACATTAGTGAATAAACTTGGAATATGTCATTGGTAATAGAGACCATCAGGAGATAGAAATAGGGTAAGATAGTGGGTAATTGGAACTGAAGGGATACAGACTGTGCAACAGGACTGGATACAAGAACTCAGAAATGGACGGCACAATACTACCTAACTGTAATGTAATTATGTTAAAACACTGAATGAAGCTGCATGTGAGAATGATAGAGGGAGGAGGGCTGGGGACATAAATGAAATCAGAAAGAAAGATAGATGGTAAAGATCGAGATGGTATAATCTAGGAATGCCTAGAGTGTATAATAATAGTGAAATGTTCAGTGTACAAATTTTAAAAATGTTTTTGCATGAGGAAGAACAAAGGAATGTCATTATTGCAGGGTGCTGAAAAGGGATGATAATTAATACTTTAAAATGTCACCTTATGTGTGAGACTAAAACAAAAAATGTTTATTAGTTACAAAATTTATATTTTGACTAGAGCATTTCCTAATATAACTCATGTAGATAGTTTGATTGAATGTCATAAGTACTTGGAATCTCAGGTAGGACATGAGATTTTGTTAGTTTGCCCAAAGTGATGCCCCGATGAATCCCAGAGTGATTTGATGAGTGACTAGAAAAGTGTTTGCAAGCCCCCTTCGTGGAATGGTGAGAGTGGGGAGAAATTCAACTTCCCCAAGTTGAATTCCTGATATTCTCACAAGCAGTGTAGACAACCAAAGCTATAGGCTGAGCCCCCAATCTTGGGGGTTGTTCATATAAAACTTAACCCCACAAAGAATAGGTCAAGTCTACTTAAAATTTAGTCCTAAGAATCACCCCCAAGAGAGCCTCTTTTGTTTCTCAGATGTGGTCTCTCTCTCCAGCCAACATGACGAGCAGTCTCACCACCCTCCCCTTCTCTGCGTGGGACATGACTCCCAGGGGTGTGGACCTTCCTGGTAACGTGGGACAGAGATCCTGGAATGAGCTGAGACTCAGTATCAAGGGACTGAGAAAAACCCTAGGTTGAGCTGAGAATTAACATCAAGGGATTGAGAGAATCTTCTCGACCAAAGGGGGAAGAGTGAAATGAGACTAAGTGTCAATGGCTGAGAGATTCCAAACAGAGTTGAGAGGTTATCCTGGAGGTTATTCTTATGCATTAAGTAGATATCACCTTGTTGTTCAAGATGTAGCAGAGAGGCTGGAGGGAACTGCCTGAAAATGTGGAGCTGTGTTCCAGTAGCCATGTTTCTTGATGATGATTGTACAATGATATAGCTTTCACAATGAGACTCTGTGAATGTGAAAACCTTTGTGTCTGATGCTCCTTTTAGCTACTATATCAACAGAAGAGTAGAACATATGGAATAAAAATAAATAATAGGGGGAACAAATGTTAAAATAAATTTAGTTTGAAATGCTAGTGGTAAATGAAAGCGAGGGGTAAGGGGTATGGTATGTATAATCTTTTTTTTCTCTGTTATCGTTTTACTTCTTTTTCTGTTGTCTTTTTATTTCTTTTTCTAAATCGATGCAAATGTTCTAAGAAATGATGAATATGCAACAATGTGATGATATTAAGAATTACTGATTGTATATGTAGAATGGAATGATATCTTAATGTTTTGTTTGTTAATTTTTTTAATTAATAAAAAAAGTTAAAAAAATGATAAAGGGAATATATGAAAAACCCACAGCTAATATCATCCTCAATGAGGAAAAATTGAAAACTTTCCCTCTAAGATCAGGAACAAGACAAGGATGTCCACTAACACCACTGTTATTCAACATCATGTTGGAAGTTCTAGCCAGAGCAATTAGATAAGAAAAAGAAATACAAGGCATCAAAATTGGAAAGGAAGAAGTAAAACTATCACTATTTGCAGATGATATGACACTATACGTCGAAAACCCTGAAAAATCCACAGCAAAACTACTAGAGCATTAGCACGAGTACAGCAAAGTGGCAGGTTACAAGATCAACATTCAAAAATCTGTAGTGTTTCTATTCACTAGCAATGAACAAGCTGAGGGGGAAATCAAGAAATGAATTCCATTTACAATTGCAACTAAAAGAATAAAATACTTAGGAATAAATTTAACTAAAGAGACAAAAGACCTATACAAAGAAAACTACAAAAAACTGTTAAAAGAAATCACAGAAGACCTAAATAGATGGAAGGGCATACCGTGTTCATGGATTGGAAGACTAAATATAGTTAAGATGTCAATTCTACCTAAATTGATTTACAGATTCAACACAATACAATCAAAATCCCAACAACTTATTTTTCAGAAATAGAAAAAACAATAAGCAAATTTATCTGGAAGGGCAAGGTGCCCCGAATTGCTAAAAGTATCTTGAGGTAAAAAAACGAAGCTGGAGGTCTCACGCTGCCTGACTTTAAGGCATATCATGAAGCCACAGTGGTCAAAACAGCATGGTACCGGCATAAAGATAGATATATTGACCAATGGAATCGAATAGAATTCTCAGATATTGACCCTCATATCTATAGACATTTGATCTTTGATAAGGCAGTCAAGCCAACTCACCTGGGACAGAACAGTCTCTTCAATAAATGGTGCCTAGAGAACTGGATATCCATATGCAAAAGAATGAAAGAGGACCCCTATCTCACACCCTATACAAAAGTTAACTCAAAATGGATCAAAGATCTAAACATTAGGTCTAAGACCATAAAACAGTTAGAGGAAAATGTAGGGAGATATCTTATGAATCTTATAATTGGAGGCGGTTTTATGGACCTTACACCTAAAGCAAGAGCACTGAAGAAAGAAAGAAATAAATGGGAGCTCCTCAAAATTAAACACTTTTGTGCATCAGAGGCACACTTATCCACTGTTGGTGGGCATGACAAATGGTGCAACCACTGTGGAAGGCAGTTTGGTGGTTCCTCAAAGAGCTGAATATAGAACTGCCATATGACCCAGCAATACCCTTGCTAGGTATCTACTCAGAGGACTTAAGGGCAAAGAACAAATGGACATTTGCACACCAATGTTTATAGCAGCATTATTTACAATTGCAAGGAGATGGAAACAGCCAAAATGTCCATCAACAGACAAGTGGCTAAACAAACTGTGGTATATACATATGATGGAATATTATGCAGCTCTAAGACAGAATAAACTATTATTTAGTTTTATTCCATATGTTCTGCTCATCTGTTGACAAGGTAGATAAAAGGAGCATCAGACACAAGGTTTTCACAATCACACAGTCACATTGAGAAAGCTATATCATTATACAATCTTCATCTAGAAACATGGCTACTGGAACACAGCTTTTCATTTTCAGGCAGTTCCCTCCAGCCTCTCCATTACATCTTGGATAACAAGGTGATATCACTTAATGCGTAAGAATAACCTCCAGGATAACCTCTCGACTCTGTTTGGAATCTCTCAGCCATTAACACTTTGTCTTATTTCACTCTTCCCCCTTTTGGTGGAGAAGGCTTTCTCAATCCCTTGATGCTGAGTCTCAGCTCATTCTAGGATTTCTGTCCCACGTTGCCAGGAAGGTCCACACCCCTGGGAGTCATGTCCCACGTGGACAGGGGGAGGGTGGTGAGTTTGCTTGTTGTGTTGGCTGGAGAGAGAGGCCACGTCTGAGCAACAAAAGAGGTTCTCTTGGGGGTGTCTCTTAGGCCTAATTTTAAGTAGGCTCGACCTATCCTTTGTGGGGTTAAGTTTCATATGAACAAACCCCAAGACTGGGGGCTCAGCCTATAGCTTTGGTTGTCCACACTACTTGCGAGAATATCAAGAATTCAACTTGGGGAAGTTGAATTTTCCCCTGTTCTCACCATTCCCCGAAGGGGACTTTGCAAATACTTTTTGACTTACTGATCAAATCACTCTGGGATTCATTGGGGCTTCACTCTGGACAAACCAACAAAATCTCATGTCCTACCCAAGGTTCCATGTACTTATGTTGTTTGACCAACTATCTACATAAGTTATATTAGGGGATGCACTAGTCAAAATATAAATTTTGTACCAAAGAAACATCTTTGTGCTTCAGTCTCACACATAAGTTGAAATTTTAAAATATTAATTACCATCTATTTTCAGCACCCTGCAGTAATGACATTCCTTTGTTCTTCCTCATGCAAAAACATTTTTTTAATTTTTACATTTAGTCACTATCATTATACACTCTAGGCATTCCTAGATTATACCATCTCAATCTTTATCATCTTTCTTTCTGATTTCATTTATGCCCCCAGCCCTCCTCCCTCTATCATTCTCACAGTCACTGTTTTAACATAATTGTATTACAGTTAGGTAGTATTGTGCTGTCCATTTCTGAGTTTTTATATTCAGTCCCGTTGCACAATCTGTATCCCTTCAGCTCCAATTACCCAATATCTTACCCTATTTCTACCTCCTGATGGTCTCTGTTACCAACGAAATATTCCAAGTTTATTCACTGATGTCAGTTCATATCAGTGAGACCATACAGTATTTGTTCTTTTGTTTTTGGTTAATCTCACTCAGCATAATGTCCTTAAGGTCCATCCATGTTGTTACATACTTCATAACTTTATTCTGTTTTACAGCTGCATAATATTCTATCGTATGTATATGTCACAGTTTGTTTAGCCACCCATCTATTGATGGACATTTTGGCTGTTTCCATCTCTTGGTATTTGTAAATAATGCTGCTATAAACATTGGTATGCAAATGTCCGTTTGTGTCCTTGCCCTCATGTCCTTTGAGTAGAGACAGTATATAGATGGGTCCTGTTTTATAATCCATTCTGCCAGTCTATGTCTTTTGATCAGGGAGTTTAATCTATTAACATTTAGTGTTATTACTGCATGGATAGTACTTTCTTCTACCATTTTGCCTTTTGGATTTTATATGTCATATCTAATTTTCCTTCTTTTTACCTTTACTCATAGTCTTCCTTCCTACACTCTTCTCCACACCTCTCTCTTCTGTCTTTTCATATCTGTCTCTAGTGTTCCCTTCAGTATTTCATGCAGAGCTGGTCTCTTGGTCAGAAACTCTCTCAGTGATTTTTTGTCTGAAAATGTTTTAATTTCTCCCTCATTTTTGAAGGACAATTTTGCTGGATATAGAATTCTTGGTTGGCAGTTTTTCTCTTTTAATAATTCAAATATATCATCCCACTGTCTTCTTGCCTCCATGGTTTCTCCTGAGAAATATACACATAGTCTTATTGGGCTTCCCTTGTATGTGATGGATTGCTTTTCTCTTGCTGCTTTCAAGATTCTCTCTTTCTCTTTGACCTCTGACATTCTGATTAGTAAATGTCTTGGAGTATGTCTATTTGGATCTATTCTCTTTGGGGTATGCTGCACTTCAGGGATCTGTAATTTTAAGTCTTTCATAAGAGTTGGGAAATTTTCAGTGATAATTTCCTCCCTTAATTTTTCCTCCTCTTCCCTTCTCTTCTCCTTCTGGGACACCCACAACACATATATTTGTGTGCTTCATATTGTCTTTCAATTCCCTGAGTCCCTGCTCATATTTTTCCATTTTTTCCCTATATTTTCTTTTTCTTCTTGGTTTTCAGGTGTTCCGTCCTCCAGTTCACTAATCCTATGTTCTGTCTCTCGAAATCTACCATTGTAGGTTTCCATTGTTTATTTTATCTCTTCTATCATGCCTTTCATTCCCATAAGTTCTGTGATTTGTTTTTTCAGACTTTTGATTTCTTCTTTTTGTTCATTCCTTGCCTTCTTTATATCCTCCCTCAATTCATTGATTTGGTGTTTGATGAGGTTTTCCATGTCTGTTTGTACATTCTGAATTAATTGTTTCAGCTCCTATATGTCATTTGAATTGTTGGTTTGTTCCTTTGACTGGGCCATATCTTCAATTTTCCTAGTGTGATTTGTTATTTTTTTGCTTGTGTCTAGGCATTTAATTACCTTAGTTAATTTATTCTGAATTGCTTTCACTTCTTTTATCTAGGGTTTTCTTGCTGGATGAATTTGTTGTCCATCTGTTCTTTGGCATTCAGTCCAGCTTTATCTGGACCTCTAGCTTAGGTTTTGTTTAAGAGAGAAGAATTTTTCAGTTCTTGTTTTCTTGTTTCTTGCCCTGCTTGTACAGTACCTTTCTCCCCCCACCCTTAGGAGGGTCTATGTAGGTATAATAGACCCCAGCCAGATTTTCCCAGACCAAACTGGCCTCCTATCAGGAGGAAAGAGTCACCTGCGTCGGTTTTCCCTGAGGGTGAGACCCAGCAGGTTGAAAGACTTTCCTGTGAAGTTTCTGGACTCTGTTTTTCTTATCCTGCCCAGTATGAGGTGCTTGTCTGCCTGCTAGTCCCACCAGCATAAGATTATGAGGTACCTTTAACTTTGGCAGACTCTCTCAGCCAGGGGTGTGGTGGAGACAGAGGAGAGGGTTGTAGGCTGGTTTTAATGGCTTCACATTACCAAGCCCTGGTGTCCGAATTCATTAAGGGAGGGATTACACCTGAGTTGAACTTCACCCCTCCCCTGGGGAGGGCACAGGCTCCAGACAAGCCCTCAAATAAGCTTATTTCTGCCTATGCCTGGGACAGTTGCAGCCTGAGAAGCCCTGCTGCTGTATCCAAAGGTAGTCAAGCCTTTGTAGAAACACAGCCACAAAAACCTCTGTTTCTTTTTTTTTTCCTTTTCCGTCAGCCCTGCCCCCTTGGCGCCAGGGCAAAAATGAGCGACCTCCACTTTGACCAGGTTCACCTGAGCTGGGGGCCTATTTTTAGTAGTCAGAATTTGTTAATTAGTTCCACAATTGCCGTTTGGTTGGGCTCAGCCCCTGCTCCTGGTAAAGTTTCTTTCCTTTCCCCTCTGGGAAGCAGCCTGTGGGGGAGGGGTGCCAGCCACTGTGTCTTGGGGAACTCACGGTTCTGTGGGGGCTCAAAGCCAGTCCAACTGGTCCAGACTGGGGTACCCTGTGTGTCCGGTCACTGACGTGGCCCCAGGAGCTGTTCTGTACTGTTTCTCGTTATTTAGTAGCTGTTCTGGAGGTCAAACTAAAATGCGCACATTGCTAAGCCACCATCTTGTCCTGGAAGTCTTGTAGCCTAGATTCTTGAAGACGAATATATAACTATTTAGCTTTTACTCTGTGATCATGTGAGTATGAAAACCTCATGGCTGATGCTTTCTTTATCCAGTGTATGGACAGATGAGTGAAAAAAAATAAGGACAAAAAATAAACTAAATGTTAGCTTTAGGTGTTCTTTTTTTACTTTCATTTTTACTTTTATTCTTATTTTTTTGAGATATGAAAATGTTAAAAAATCTATTGTGATGACAATGTATAGCTATATGATGATACTGTGAACCACTGATTGCGGAATTTAGATGATTATAAGGTATGTGAATATATAATATAGCTCAATAAAATTGGACTTTTAAAAAAAGGAAAGAAAGAAAGCCATGGATGTCTATGCTTCAGGAATCATGGGTGTGCAGGTCTTGGCCAGTCCTGGCTACTGCACATCCCCGAGGCATATTCACCCTGGCTATTCTCCCACTTTGTCTCTGATGTGGAGCCCACAGCAAACAGTTGGAGGAGGGGCCATGCTGCTCCCCTCTCCTCGCTAGTCCAGGATGGAATTGAAACCCCTCCCCTTGCCTGTTCACCCTTAACACAGGCACTTATCAAGAGGTCTTTTTTTTTTTTTTTACTAGAAAGCAAGGGAAACTGGCGTTGCTCAGAAAGAAGCCAACTTATTTATAAATCCTTTCCCACTTCCCTGTGACCACACTCCCCTCCAGGCAAGGGAATAGGGTAAATATACAAGCGTGGCTGACTATCTGCTCAGCCCAAAGTGAATGATAGAAATTATCTTATTCCTCTAAGAGCATCAATAGAGAAAGAAACCATATGTATAGTGAGCCTCCTCCTTCCTTCGATGCCAACCCTCTTTGCTAGGAAAGCGGGTTATTTCTTCACAATATCTTTGTCTTCAATTAAATTTTTTATGGACGCATTAGACAGAACCAGATATTACAGCTCTGGGGCTCTCCACTGAAGACCTCATTCCTGGTTCACATCTCTGAGCACCATTCTTCAGTCACTTCTGCATCTCCCTACTATCATCCAGCTGGTATTCAACTTCGGTCCACAAATATGTCAAATGCCGCCATAAAATCCAGATAATCTCCCCCACCATGAAATCCAAATAATCTCCCTCTTGGAGTATTGCTTTGATAAGCCATCTTATTAGCCCTAAATGTTTAAAAAGGAAATAAGTGGCATGGCTTTTTCTTAGGGATCATATACTGGCTTATTTCCTTTTTCTACACTTACAGAGCAAGAGCTTCCCAAACCACTAGACAACCAGTCTCCTTTGGTTAGCTGACTCACAGGGCCTTGGGTACCCGACTCAGATGAGGCTTGTGGCATCAGCCAGCTCCCTCCTTTTCTGCAGACCTTACAGTCCCCTCTGATACCAATTTGAGTTAAAATAAAACAAACAAAGCCATATCCCAGGTTGACCAAGATACATCTTAATTTCTCTTGAATCCTGAGCTGGAAGGGCTGGATGGAGATTTGTCAGCCATTCCTGAAAGTCTGACATTCCCATGTGCATGCACATGTGTGTGTACACACACACAACATACACACTCACACACACCCCAGACCCTCACGTGTAAGTAGGATTCTTGGCAGGGTTTGCCTGAAAGGGCCAGCCAAAGTTTCAGGAATTGAAAGTCCACTTGGTCCCCACCAGACTGCCGTGACCTGGATTATAACACTCAATCAGCTCAGCCCTTGCACTCGGCCGGACCATAGGACCAGGGCTAGAGGCTACCCTGAGCCACCTCTGAAGCTCTTGCTTAAGGTGCTTACCCATGGACAGGGCCCATGGCCCATGTGCTAGCTTGGGTCAGAATGGAGCAAGTCTGCAGGTACCCCCTGTGTGCATGGTTCTGATGGGAGCCTGCAGCCCAAGGCAGTCCCAGGGCACGGGCACCATACCCCCTCACAACCCCACTTTCTACTCCCACTGCCCAGCCCAGGCAACCATATCTTCAGCCTCTCCAGTACTGACCTGACACCTTTCCAGACAATCCCTTCCCATCCTAGGCCACCCCATCGATTTAGTTTTAGACTTACAAATACCCAGAACCAGATGGAAAACTGTCACGGGGAAATTTGCTTTTCCAGCCCTTCTAATTGCCCAGAATAAAAGGAAAGTCCTAGAAACGTGGATATTTTCTGAATAGTTTCAGGGTTTTTCTTTTTTCTTTTTAGGAGTTTATTTGCTTCTATCTACCTTCTCCCAAAATAGTTGAAGGGAGGCTTGCAGGAACATGGGCTCGAGAAGAAATCACTGATCAAGAGTAGGAGCAAAAGAAGAAAGAGAAATAGCGCAGGGAATCAAAGAGTCAGGCATAAAATTGGAATATGACCACCCTGTGAACTTGCTACCGATGAGCCGTGTGCTCAGACCTGAGCCTTCCTGTAGCTACTCATTTACATAACTCAAAGTGTCCAGAAAGTAAACGCAAACCAACTGTTCTTGGGATTATGACAGGCAAGAATATCTTCCCAGGGACGTTCACAGAATTGGGTCTATGACTGACAACTCAGCATGGCTCTAACATAACACAAAATATGATTCAAGCTGTGCATACATTGGAAGCATCGCGAATATTGGGCTTTGCTGAGCTGCACTGATCCAGAGGATATTTTAACAGTCTAAAGGTTTGAAATGCATTTCTCCCTATCCTCTGTAATTATTGCTTCTCTCTGCTTAATTTTTTAAAAATGTAAGTTCTTTTTTGAGAGACACCCAGGGCTCAAAATTCAAAAGATAGCAATGAATAACAGAGAAAAATATGTGCCCTTCCCATCCTGGATCCCAGCCACCCAGTTCCCCAGTGTTACCTATTTGCTGTGGTTTGATAAATACAGGTGACAACGAGCTTGGGACATTGTGTTGTGATAACGCTGTCTGGTAAATATACATCACTGCATAAGGCCCTCCAGACAAGCAGTGAGATAAGGGAAGGGTCGACATGCTCTTGTGAAAATGAAGAATCATTCAAGGATTTGCCTGCCTATAAAAGCCATCCTCAGCCCTGGGAGGAAAGCCCAGGAAGTTCCCAAAAGTAGAGCCACAATTCTCCCCAGAAACTTTTACCTGCGGTTTTTTAAACACAGAGACAAACAAGTGATTGAGGGCCTAAGGTCCTACTCACAGAGCAAGGCCAGGGTGCTTTTAGCCTGGAAAAACAAAAACAAAAACAAAGTAACTGCCAGTGGATTTCCACCAGGCCAGTATTCCTCTCCCTACCCTCCTACCCCCAGGAGGTATTTGGAAGTGGTGGGACTGGAGGGGCGGGGAGGATGGGGCTGGGTCTGTGACTGTCCTACAAGGGAGAAGGGATTACTGGTATTTAGTGGGCAGGACGCTGCTCCAGACAGGCCCACGCAAAGAACTATACTGCCTCAAATTCCAACAGCACCCCCAGAGAGAAGCACTGGCTGGGACCCAGCACTGTTCTCAGCCTTGAAACATTTTCTGTGAAGTCCCCCTGGAGCCCTAACTTTGAGCAGCATCACTCCCTGGCACACCCACCGAGAGGAACAATTTAGGAATGTGTGCTGAGGTAATGGGATGACGTGTTGAGAGTGCTTTTATTTATAAGCTTGTATAAAGCTGGGGAACAGCTTCCAAAAAAAGTCTTTTTGGTTTTAGAATAGATGAGCTGTTGCCTTTCTCTCTGGCCAAGATCAGTGGGCAGAGTCAGTTGCCTGTTCTAGACACTCCTGGATGGAAATAATAATCCTTCATCCCCCATCCCCCACCCCCGGGGTACAAAGGAATGCTGTTCAATTCACTCTCTAAAATGAGGACCATTCTCCCCGCCCACCCTAAAGAGAGAGTGGTTCTTTAGGAGACTGTTAAAAGGATGGAAGGTAGAAGGTTTTTCCAGGTCTGTGGTTTCTAATGCAAGCCAAGTGATGTGGATTTACCTGCCTATCTCTTACCATTACTGACTTTTTCTGTGCACCCCTGAGACTTTCATTCACTCATTCATTCATTCCCCAGACATTCACTAAGCAGTGACCACAACAACAGTTGTGCTATGAAGATTAAATGAGATTATGCTGGAAAAGCACTTACGCAGGGCCTGGAATGCATAAATGCTTGGAAACTGTTTGCCTTATTGGCAGGATTGCAAGGTCTGGACCTAGGGGTAGACCCAAAGACCAGTAGGACAGGTCCCTGGACCCACAGAGCTCCCAGCCTCCCCAAGGGCACCCCCTCCAGAGACAGCATGATGGATGTGGTGTGGGTCCAGTGGACACGTGAACAATTGCTTGGCCCAGCCCAGAGGGGACCCCTACGAGGCTCTAGTTCTGAGGCGTGGCCTCCCCTCTACATTCCCATTTGGGAAACTCCCAGCCTGAAGGACTCCCAACCTGACCATCTGTAGCTTTGTTTAGCTGCTTCTTTCCGGGCAGCTTCCGGGATGGGACCTGCAGGGCAGGCTGGGGGGAAGGGAGTACTTGCAGGGTGTGGTTTTCTAGAAAGTCTCTCAGAGCCTTAATTGGGTAGCAGTGTGTACAGCGTTTAAAACCTCAGATTCGGATAAATATGACTCTTATAAGCTGAATTCAGGCAACATTTTTTATCTTACGATGGGGATGACACCTATATAACAAAGTTGTAAAGATTAAATATGAGCATAATGGCTGGCCCACCGTAGGCTAAATGGCAGTTTTCCTGCTGTGTATTTTCCCCTGCTTCATGCTGCCATAACAACCAGTCTCCTTTATACAATTCCTTACAACTTGCAAAGTGCTTTTGCCTAAGTCTCTCTTGCTCCTCACAATTATCCTGTAAGACAGACAGAGCAGGGGTAACTTCCCCCAAGTGACGATGAAGAAACAGTAATTTAGCAAATATCACCGAGTCAAGGGTGAGCTGGGACAGTCCTCCGGGCTCACACCTGGGAGTCGGATGGGTTTGGGGGGTCTTTGGGGGCAGTGTGATCCTGGGTTAAGGAGGAAGGATGACTCAGCTGGGTGCAGAAGCGCCCAGACTGGCTCACTCAGCCCTGGGGTTCCCCGGGAAAGGGGTGTTTGCTAGAGCCTGGCTCCTTCTCCCCAGCCCCACCTCCAGGAACTCCTCTTGGGGTTCTCTTTTTGGGGAGAATTGGCTGGTTGCGGAGAGGAATAGGCCGTCTGTGTGTGACCCCGCACCCAGGGAGGACAGAGCCCCGGGGCGAGGCTTGCTGGAGAGCAGTAGGCCTGGGCCGGGAGCCAGTTTGGAAGGAGGAGGAGAGAAGCAGTTTATAGGAACTGCGGCTGATGTGGCAGGAAAGGCACATGTGGTCAGGCTAGGAAGCATACTTATAACTGGCTCGTTGGTCTAGGGGTATGATTCTCGCTTAGGGTGCGAGAGGTCCCGGGTTCAAATCCCGGACGAGCCCTCAGTTTCCTTTTTTAAAGATTTATTTTTTCTGCTTTCTGCTTCCTCCCACCCCCAGACTCACCTCTGCTCCTTCCCCGGTAGGAGATAGTCTAATAGTGTGTGATTAAGGGACCCTGATAAAAAGCTGGCAGCAGGATTACTATTCGTCATGACCTCTATTTACCCCATTATTTCCACTGAGACCAAACTGAGCAGGAGGGGGTTGGCATGGTATCTGGCTCAACCTGGAAGTTTAGAGCCAGAGGGCAGCAATTTGTTAGGAAGAAGACAACCTCTCAAAGGCCCTCAGACAAAAAAGAAGTGGAAGCCAGGAAAAACTAAGCTCTCATGCAAAACCCAAGCTATGATATGCGCAGAGCTTGAAGTCCAAAAGCTATGATTACAGGTGCAATTCCGAGTCTTAGTTTTCCCTTTGGCAAAATGGGGACAATAATATTTATTTCTCAGGGTTGCTTGGAAGATTAAATAAGAAACTGTATGTGAGGGCTCTTTGCAAATTATAAAGTACCTAATGCCCTCATACTCCCTGAAGCCCAGAAACATAGGATAACATAGAACTTAGAAATTAAAAATACGAACAATCTCCAAAAAAAAAAAAAAGAAATTTCTAGAATTTAGAATTAAGGAAGAAAGCAAAAAAATAAACGAATAAATAAATAAATAAAGGAGGAGGATGCCACAGTGACCCATGGTGGGTTTCAGATCCAGATATATGCCCAGGGACCTGGAAATATATTTCAATGCTTTCACTTACAGGATATGGGACCTCAACTAGCAGAGACAGAAGCTGGAATTGAATACTCTGCATGTAGCTCAGAACATCAAAGAGCTACCTTGTCTATGAAAAGAAGACTAAAAACTACATCCTCCAGTCCAAGGAAACAGAGAAAAGAGGTGGAAACACAGATCAACTCTGAGAAACTGAAGTGCCAGTCCTAACCAAGTACATATATTCCATCTGTATTGGATTATGTTATTTGTATAATGCTAGATTCCCAAGCAGAGAATACCATGCAGTAACACACATGAGCTTCATAACCCAGGGCATATGGGAAAAACACACAAACACCCCTGTCCCACTGCAGAAGAGTTCACAATAAAATATTATGAATCAGACAAGGAAATGAGACACCATAAGCAAGAATCAGTACACAGGGCCATGGTGACTCAGTGGCAGAGTTCTCACCTGCCATGCTGGAGACCCGGGTTTGATTCCCAGTGCCTGCCTAGGTCAAAAGTGTTAACATTCCAGAAAATGTAGACATCACCCTGAAGGGATGCACAGTTACTATGAAGGGCCCCAGAGGAACTCTGTGAAGTGATTTCAGCCACATCAATGTAGAACTCAGTCTACTTGGGAAGAAAAAGAAGATGCTTCCGGTTGACAAATGGTGGGGAAATAGAAAGGAGCTGGCTGTGGTTCACACTACCTGCAGTCAAGTAGAGCACATGGCCAGGGTGCTACACTGGGTTTCTGTTACCAGGTGAGGTCTGTGTATGCTCACTTCCCACCAATGTTGTTATTCATGAGACTGGGTCTCTGGTTGAAATCAAACATTTCTTGGGTGAAAAATATACCCACAGAATTCGAATGAGGCCAGGTGTTGCTTGTTCAGTCGCTCAAGCCCAGAAAGATGAGTTAATTTGTGAAGGAAATGACATTGAACTTGTATCAAAATCAGCTGCTTTGGAGTGATTTGAACAGTGAATAAAAAAGTATTTGCAAAGTCCCCTTTGGGGGATGGTGAGAAAGGGGGAAAATTCAACTTCCCCAAGTTGAATTCTTGATATTCTCACAAGCAGTGGGGACAACCAAAGCAATAAGCTGAGCCCCCAATCTTGGAGTTTGTTCATATGAAACTTAACCCCACAAAGGATAGGTCAAGCCTACTTAAAATTAGGCCTAAGGGTCACCCCCAAGAGAACTCTTCTGTTGCTCAGATGTGGCCTCTCTCTCCAGCCAACACAACAAGCAAACTCACCTCCCTCACCCTGTCTACATGGGACATCACTCCCAGGGGTGTGGACCTTCCTGGCAACATGCGACAGAAATCCTAGAATGAGCTGAGACTCAGCATCAAGGGATTGAGAAAACCTTCTCAACCAAAAGGGGGAAGAGCAAAATGAGACAAAATAAAGTGTCAATGGCTGAGAGATTCCAAATAGAGTCAAGAGGTTATCCTGGAGGTTATTATTAACGCATTAAATAGATGTCATCTTTGTTAGTCAAGATGTAATGGAGAGGCTGGAGGGAACTGCCTGAAAATGTAGAGCTGTGTTCCAGTAGCCAGGTTTCTTGAAGATGGTTGTATAATGATACAGCTTTCACAATGTGACTGTGTGATTGTGAAAACCCTGTGTCTGATGCTCTTTTTATCTACCTTATAAACAGATGAGTAGAACATATGGAATAAAAATAAATAATAGGGGGAACAAATGTTAAATTTAGTAGATTGAAATGCTAGTGATCAATGAAAGGGATGGGTAAGAAGGACGGTATGTATGAATTTTTTTCTGTTGTCTTTTATTTCTTTTTCTAAATTAATGCAAATGTTCTAAGAAATGATCATGATGATGAATATGCAACTGTGTGATGATATCGTGAATTACTGATTATATGTGTATAATGGAATGATCCTAAGTTAAGAATGTTTGTGTTTGTTTGCTGTTATATATTTTTAAAAAATTAATTTAAAAAAAAGCTGCTTTGATTCAGCCACAATGTGATTTAAGCCACAATGGTTTAAAACGAAGATACGAGAAAAATTTTGGATGGTATCTATGTGTCTGCAAAAGGAACAGTTCATAAGTTAACGGATCATGATTAACAGATCATGGTTAATAAGTTGCAGCAATGGAAACAAGATGCTAGACCTATTTGCGGTCTTAAAAGAGTCATTAAAATTCATCTGTTAATTTGAGGCTTTTTTTTTTCTTTTTCATTTTAAAAACATCCTCTGTCCTAAATAGGACTAGTAAGACTTAAAAGGGGGAAATGGCTGAATTCGGTTCTCATGGAGGCTATTTCAGATGAGGAATATTATAGCACCAGTGTCAGGTGATGCATGAAACTGTTTATCTTCAGATATGGAACTTTGGGAAGATGCTAAAAGTGTCTGTAATTTTGCTGAGCCATGAATTTTAATGCCTGAGTCACTTGTCTGTGTATCAGAACTTTTTGTGAAAAATACCTATGATGTGGAACAAAGTTGATGTACTGACTTAGTGAGGGTTAAGGATGTAGTCAGTTTGTATTCATGATAAACAAGATTGCTGTTGTGTAAGGTCTTCTTAGTAATAATAATAACAATAATATTTCTAAAAACTGGTAACATTTACATATCTTATTCTGTCCCACTTTAATACCATATATGCTACCATACCTTGTCTAATTATTACCAAATTTCTACTTCCAGCTTAAGATATTTACTCTTAGCATTTGAACCTTTGTTCAACAATTTGTTGTTCAGCACTGGGGTTTTAATTTGTTAAAGCTGCCAGAATACAATATACCAGTAACCAAACAGCTTTTAAAAAGGGAATTTATTAAGTTGCAAGTTTACAGTTCTAAGGCTGTGAAAATGTCCAAATTAAGGCACCAACAAGAGGTTGCATTCACTCAAGAAAGGCTGATACCATATGGAACACTTCTGTCAACTGGGAAGGCATGTAGCTGGTGTCTGCTGGGGTCTTGGCTTCTGGACATCCTCTCTCACCTGGGAAGGCACACAGCAACATCTGCTAGCTTTCTCTCTTCATTTCATAAGGCATCTCCGGGGGTATTTTCCTTCTGCATCTCCAAAGATGTCTGGCTGTTTGGGCTCTGCTGGTACTAAAGCTTTTTCCAAAATGGTTCCCTCTTAAAGGACTTCAGTAAGCAACCCCACCTTGAATGGGTGGAGACACATGTCCATAGAAACCATCTAATTAAAAGTTACTACCCGCAATTGGGTGGGTTACATCTCCATGGAAGCAATCAAAAAGATTCCACCTAGCAATATTGAATGAAGATTTAAAAAACATGGCTTTTCTGGGGTACATGACAGTTTCAAACTAGCACAACAGGTATATGGACTGCATTTGGGTAGTGCTGGCTTAATAGACCAACACAACTCAACAGGTCACATCCACAACCTTTTCCTGTCTTGCCCATCTCACATGATAACAACTTCAATTTCTCAGGCAAAACTTGGATTCAGCTTGAGTTCTCTTTTACACATCCCATATCCAATCCATCAGGAAAGCCTATGGGCTCTGCTTTTATTTTTTAAAAAAAAGCTATATTTAAGGACTTTAACAAAAATAAAACAAGGAAAAATAGGGAACCCATACATTCAATGAAGGAGGTTAAAGTAAGATAGCAACCAGTTACAAGGTATGGGTCTTACTTAAATCATTCGAATCAGCCAGCTGGTTATTTGATATTATTTATGGTTAGGTTTTTTAAAAGAAATATAGATGAAATCTAGGATTTGCTTAAAAATATTTGAGGTGGACTTCGGATGGAGTTCTAGATGAAACAAGATTTCCTGTGAGTTTATAATTATTGAAGTTGGATGATGGATGTTCAATATTGTATTCCTACATTCATATAATTTTGAAATTTCCTATAATGTAGAACATAAAAAGAAAAAATAAAGGGAGGAAAATTAACTGTAATGTAAAACTAAGGCACTATGAAAAAAGGCAGGTTTTTGAAAAAAACTAATAAAATGTCAAGAAACGAAAATCAACCATTGAAACTAAAACTTGATGCATTTAATAGCAGATTAGATTCAATTAAAGAAAGAATTCAATTAAAGAAAATAGAGGTGATGAAATCATTCAAAATGTGGGTAAGTGATGGCATAGGAAATATGAAAGAATAGTTCAAAGAAAGAGGGAAAGAACGAGAAAGTATAATATATATCTAATAAAAGTTACTGAAAGAGACTGAGAGAATAGGGGAAATGTAATATTCCAATAGAAAACAGTTGAGAATTTTCCAAAATGGAAGAAAAACACAGGTCCTCAAGTTGAGAAAATAAACCAAGTCCCAATCACATAAACACATTGGGGTAAAAATGCAGAATGCTGAAAAGGAAGAGAAAATCTTAAAATCAACCAGAAAGAAAATATTCGCCAACCAAGAAAACAATTATATTGGCAGCCAACTTCTTATTAGCAATGAAAAATTATAGAAAAAATGAATATCTTCAAAAAGCCAAAAGAACTGTAAACATAGAGTTCTAAGCCCACTTAATTATCTTTTCCAGGATGTAAAATAAAGACACTTTAAGACAAAAGACTGAAAATGCTTACCGCTCAAAGACTTTTACTTAAATGCTACCTTAGAATAGCCTCCATAAGAAAGAAACTGAACCAAGAAGAAAGGAATGAGGTGCGAGAAGCAATGATGAACAAAGAAATGTATAAATATGTTAGTAAATCCAAATAATCACTAACCCCAGAGATGATAATAATAATAATCACCACCACCACAACATCAACAATTAATGGGGATTAGAAACAAGGTAAAATACTAAATAGAAATGTGGCAGATCATAGGGAAAGAGCAGAATTAACTCTACTAAGGTCTTTATGTTACTCAGGCAGATGATGATAATAATGATTGATTCACCTTAGATTTAAGATTGTTAAAAATATATATTAAAAGGTAATCACTAAAAAAACAAACAAACAAACAAATGAAAAAAGTAATCCTACAACAGTAGAAATAGAATGTGTAAATTTCCAAATCAGTAGAGGTTAGGGACAAAAAAAAGAAAGTAAGCCTCCTTTGGTGGAGTATAAATTGGTCCAACTACTTTATAGAGTAAGTTGGCAATAAAAGCAAAGTTTAAGATGTACATAATCTATGACTTGGAACTTCCACTTCTAGGTATCTATTCTAGAGAAATACTCACATATATCCAAGGAGGCATCCACAATACTGTCCATTGCAGCATTATTTATAATATGGAATACTGGAGGTAGCCTAAATGTCCAAGAGCAGAAGAATAAAGAAGTAAATTATGGTATATTAAAAAATGAAATAGTATGCAGCAGTTGAAATTCATGAATTGGAAGAATATGTATAAAAACACGGACAAATCTAAAATAAATATTGAGGGAAGAGAAGGAGGTTTGAGGAAGAATGTGTACAGTATAACACCATTTAGAGTTTTTAATCATACAAATCAATACTATGTATTGTTTGTGGATACACACATATACAGTAAAGCTGTAAAAACACATACAGAAAGGCTGCCTCTGAATGAAAAGATATTAACACTTGTTGGATTTCACTCATGAAATTCACTCATGAATTTCACCCTATTCACAGGGATATTAGTTATATTATTCTTTTTACTGTAATTTTCTGCATGTTTTGAATGTTTACACCTTTTCTTTTTTTTAATGAAAGGATCTAGGCATTTAGAAATAAGGGGAAAGGGGATAAATGGCTCTATCAGTCCTCAGGAAGGCTGATCTGCTGGGATGGGATTAGGAAGGAAGTGAGTCCTGAATCCAGGGATTACAAGGATTAATTTGGATCATACAACCTCCACCCCCAGCCCAAGATGATCATCTGGCTGACATTCCAACACTCCTGGGCTCTTCTGAGATGCACCCCTGGACCACAGTCCATCTCCCCCTCCCCACACCCATACCTGCTAAACCCTTTTCTTCTGCCTCCTAAACCCTCTCCCACCTTCAACCCAGTACTGGTCTGGCCAGGTTTTGCCCAAGTTTAGGTCCTGAGAATAGACTGGTTTTGGTTTCCTCTGAGTATTCCCAAATTAAGGGGAACCAGAAGCCAGAGAGAGATTAGTCCTGATCCTCAGAATCAGCAGCCCTCCCTGAGGAGAGATTAGAGTGTCACAGTCAGTAGTCAAGGCCAACTGCTAACTTGACCCTGCGGGCTGAGCTGGAACAAGGAGTGTGCAGGGAAGAATGCGCAGTCATCCGGCTTCCAGCAGGAGTCTCCATCATTCCCAGGGCTTCTATGCATCCCACTACCACTGCCAGCTCCTTTCCACCACCCCTGACAAAAGCCCAGCTCCTCAAATCTGGACAGGCCTGATGTCTGCACCTGGCCCTCTAGAAGGGGTGCAGGTGGGCTTTCTCAGCAGTCTTTTCCCAAGACTGGGTCACCTTACCCACAAACTCTTCAGGAAAACACCCTGGATCTCTCTGTTCCTCATCTCTGAGAACCACAATTGGGGGTGGGGAGAAGGGTGAAAGAGAGATGAACAGACTTACAGCATTTCTAGACAACATTTAACCCTGTAAGTGTGAAGTCTTATGCTCCATGATAAGACAGGGGCATTAATGGTAAATTTGGGAGATTTACCTTAATTAGTTTTTTCCTTTTTATCAGGCGTTTTGTCAGGTGCTGGAGATACAAAGAAGACTTAAGATACTTCCCTACCTTCAAGACATTGGGCAGATAGAAATGTAAAAACCAGATTCTGACAACCCAGAATGACTGGTGCTGCAACAGAGGAAAGGAGGACCGGGTATTACCGGAGAACACAGAAGGCACCTCCCTGGGGTAGCCCGGGGCCTCAGGGAAGGCTGCCTAGAGGTGACTCCAAACTGAGGGGTGGAAAGTAAACGAAGGAAAGGCTTACTTTCTGTGAAACAGAATGTTCAGATACGGAGGACTTGGGAACCTGGGAACCTGTAGGAGTGAACACAGACAATATACGTCCAGGGCCAGTGTGAGGGGCTAAGCAAGGGAAGAGACTGGTGGTCTTCCCAGCTTAGGAATTTCCCAACAATTTTCTGAACGTGCTGGGAAGTGTCCTCACTTCTTTTGGGGTTGAGACCTGAAGAGAAGATGTAAACATTCCTTAAATCAATGATTGAATAATTGACATATGCCCACTGGCTTCCAAACCTTTCTATGAGGGTGAAAATCAGCACTGCTCACTCTGAGCACGCTGCCGGGCGGGGTAGGAGACGTGACTCGAGGCCCATGGGAGTGGCAGCAGGGAGAGGAGGGCCAAGTGGGGTCACTAAGGAGCCCCTACTAAAAAGGCCCCTGGCTCAGGCTTGCTGAGAGCTCGGGGAAGGCAAAGTGAATCCGGCCCCGCTGTTGGCATATCCCGGCCTCAATTTCCCTCCTCCCGACAGCGGGCTGCGCTGGGGCGCGAGAGGCCAGGGCGCTGGGCTGGGGCCAGCAAGTCGCGGCCTGCAGCGCGGGAACCCGCGCCCCGGACCCGGGTCGGCGCTGACGGCGGGGACGTGGAGGGCGCGGGGCCTCCTTGGTGAGGGAGGGTGGGGAGTGTGCGCGAGTGTCTGCGCGCTTGGAGGAAACAGGCCGGGAGGATTCATCCATCCTTGCCTTTTCCCTCCACCACCACTGAACGGGACCGGGCTCCGACACAGGGCGCACAGGGACCCCCGCGCGCAATCGACTCGGGGCAGGGCCCACCGCGAGAAGCAGCGGAGCTTGTGGCTCCCACTCGTGGCTCCCACTCGTGGCAGCCCGTAAGCTCCGGCTGGCTTGCGTCGGGGGTCCGGGCCCGGCGGCTCCGGGTTCTCCCTGAGCGCGGGAACCGGGGCGTGTCGGAGGGGCTCGCCCGCCTTGCCGCGCCCGCTCGCTTCGCCCAGTCACGGAGCCGGCCGGGGGGGCGGGCTTCCGGGCGGAGCCGGCCGGGCTCGGCGTCAGGTGGTCCAGCCAGGGCCCGCCCCCTCGGCCCGCCCTCCCTCCTCCCGGCGCTCCGGGCTCCGGGTCCCCGGCCTCTCCGGCGGCGGTTGCGGCTGCGGCTTCTTCTCCGGGCGGCGGCGGCTGCTGAGGGAGCGGCCATGGAGGCGGGCGCCGGGGCCGGCGCGGGAGCCGCGGGCTGGAGCTGCCCGGGCCCAGGTCAGAGCCGCCCCCCTCCCTGCTCACCACCGCCACTCCTTCCTCGTCTCCATCTCTCCTCCCTCTAGACCACCAGGTCCTCCCTTCCTCCTTCCTCTGCTCCTCACCTTTCCTCCCTAAGTCTTCCTCCCTCCATCCTGGTCCTCCCCCCGGGCCCCGGTCTCCATTTTCCACACACTGGCCGCATCCTCCCTGGCAGTCCATCCCCTGAGTCCTCTCCATTTGGCCTCTCCAGCCCCGATAATACTCACAGCCCCTGGGTGCCCAGACCCTGAACACCCAATGGCCCCGGAGGCTCCGGAGTGCGGGGCGAAGGAGGGAGGGACGAGGTCCCCTGAGAGAATGGGAGCGGCCCCAGCTCCCTCCCCTAGCCCTCTCCCCCATCACCTCCATCCCCTTCCTTTCGCCACATCAGCCTTTTAGACTCTTCTATCTTGCCTACCTCCTCCCTATCCCTTCCGGGCTAAATATATACACACCCTCTTTCTGACTGTGCAAGACAGAGGAGCTTAAAGGAGGAGGTGCGGATGAGGTTGGGCAGTACAGAGCTGGGGGTTCTGGCAGCCCGAGTGTGAGCGCGCCCCAGGTAGGGCGGTCGAGTTGCAGAGCTGGACAAGAGTGAGTCAGGGGCCTCCACTGGGATTAAAAATCCCAGGGCTCCAAAGGGTTAGATGGCATGTCCCTCTATCTTTCTCCCTTCACCCCAGCCCCCAGCAAGCC
Source organism: Tamandua tetradactyla (assembly GCF_023851605.1). Classification (NCBI taxonomy): domain Eukaryota; kingdom Metazoa; phylum Chordata; class Mammalia; order Pilosa; family Myrmecophagidae; genus Tamandua; species Tamandua tetradactyla. Next base: position 170,222,188 of record NC_135327.1, read on the forward strand.
CTCACATTCCACAATCCCTCCTCTCACTGTGCACAGGACCAACAGTAACTACTTTAGGCTCCTATGAGGGGTCCGAGGGTTGTGAGAGGAAGAGAGGCCAACGTTGGGGGTCCCTGGAACGCCGAGGAATGCAAGCTATGGAGGGTGAGTTTTCCCGAAAGGCTTCCACCCCATCCCCCAACACACGCCCAATTTCCCTTCCCTTTCACTTCCTCTCTGACCCCTAGAGCTCCCAAGTGGGACACAGCCCTTCCTCAGTTCACCTCAGCCCTCTCCCCAGGGCTCAGGCTTTAAAGGGAAATCCAGGGTGCCTCCCTCTGGGGCTTCTGTCACCTCGTTAACCAGGCTGTGTGTCCCAGGGGAGCTGGCAGACAAAGAAAGAGGCCTTGCTTGGTCAGAGCTCTGACGCAGCCTTTCAGCAGGGGGTTATTATCACTGCTTACCCACCCAGTGATAAGTGGTGACTCGCCTTATTCTCGCCTGCCATACCAGAGACTTGGGTTTGAGTCCTGGTGCCTGCCCATGCGGAAAAAAAAAAAAAAATTAGGGGGTGGGCATCTGAGCTGTCTTTCTGGTGCCACCACCATCAACTTCTGATGGAAGCTTTGTGGCGTTGGTTCTCTAGGACAGATTACTGCCTGAAAGAGAGGGCCTAGGAAGGGAGCAGATGAGAGGGCCAACATCCCACCACACGCATGTGATTTGTCAGGTGCGGCCCACACTGTCCCCTGGAAAGACACTGGTCTGTTTTTCAGGACTTCCTGTGAAGTGTCCCCAGGCCCCTCTGCATACCCTGCTGTCCCCAACAGGAACAGATGATGCAAGGGGACCCAGGTGAACCTCAGGATGCTGATTGGAGAAAATAAGACCAGAGATTCAGGGATTTAAAACAAAGCAAACGATCACTATCTAGACAAGAGTTTGTTATTTAGAGTAACTGCATTGCAGTAAGGAGGGGATGCTTACTAGCCAGAGACTGAGGCTCTATCACCCCAAGTTCTTAATGCACTAAAATGATGAGCTTTGTTTTACACACAAGGACAATCTAAGACTTCCCCTGAGAACTGCCTTATGGTCAGCAAGGGAGGAGGTGGGGCGTCATAACACTCAGGTAGAGGAGAGGAGACCTCATGGCATCCAGCAGGGAAAAGAAGGCTGAGTCAGCCTTGTCGAAAACTTCAAAAAAGCTACTTAATAACATAACGTTTGATAGGGCCCCAAAGTTTGTCCAGTAAAACACTATGAATCATTTTATTTGGATGTTTTTTCTTACTGAAATGCTTTCTTATTATAGAAAGACTAATTTTTCACAAGCCACCCAGATAATTTTTTAACTGTCTACAAATTCTGAAGCATAACTCTTGCCTCATTCGACCTAAAGACATGCACAGTGTCTGAATTCTTTCTTGGCCACTTGTCCCACTATCCAAAGATCAGGATTAGAAGAACCAAGTATCTTGTGCAAGCTGCACGTGACTGAGCCAGCAGCAGGCTAATCCACTTGCCCAAAGGCAGTGGTAGGATGGTGCAGGTGCAAAGGGCCTGGGAAGCGCTACCTCCAAACTTGACACTCACACCCAATGACTCATCATGAGCTTGGGTCCTGTCCCTCTGTGGGGGACACCAGATGGCACTATTATACTATCTCTGCCTTGGGGTAGTGAGTTTGAGGGCTTAAAGGACTGTGGGAAAGCAGTTGGCTCTTACTCTGATGAGATGGACATCTCTCCCAGGGGAGGTATTACTCCCAGCTCTCTATGAAGAGGAGGAGGAGGAAGAGGAGGAAGAAGAGGTGGAAGAAGAGGAAGAACAAGAGCAGAAAGGTGGCAGTGTGGGTTCCCTGTCGATTGGCAAGCACCGGGGCCTAAGCCTCACGGAGACGGAGCTGGAGGAGCTGAGGGCTCAGGTACTCCAGCTGGTGGCAGAGCTGGAGGAGACCCGGGAACTGGCCGGGCAGCATGAGGATGACTCCTTGGAGCTGCAGGGTGAGTGCTTGTGTCGGGAACTGAGGGCCTGGGCTCAAAGGTGCTGTGCTCCTGTCTGACTCTGTTCCTTCCTCTCTCTGCAGGTCTCCTGGAGGATGAGCGGCTGGCCAGTGCCCAGCAGGCAGAGGTGTTCACCAAGCAGATCCAGCAGCTCCAAGGTAACTTTCAGGTCTAGGACTGGAGGGCCGGTGGCCACCTATGTTACCATTCAAGTACTTTTCCCCTGACAGTTTGAAGCATGGCAGAAAAAAATAACCTAATTCAGTGTTTTTACTTAAATTTTCTCTACTATTCTCACCCTTCTCTCTTCTCTTTGTCTCTCCATTTTCTCCTTTACCTAATTTCCTTTCTTCTTTGCATGTCTACCTGACTCTTCTGACCTCCCCCTTCCCCTTCTTGCCCTCCCATCTCTTAACCTCCCTCTAATTAACTCTCTACTCTTTCTCTCCTTCAGCGCTCTCCTTCCACTCCTACATCCCTTTGTTCTCTTGCTCAGTGCCAGGTGTAAGATGATCAGGGTTGTGTTCCAGGCCAGATTCCTTTCTCCTGTCCCTGCAAGGGCACCATGGAAATGGGCAGCAGGCCAATGAGAAGTGACCGGAGGAACTCTGTGCCTCATTTAAAGGGAGAAGATGAGAATGTGTTCTTGCTCCCAGAAATCCCTTCCTTCCACCACCCACGTCCTTTTGTTTCTGGGAAACAGCAGGGCAAGCGTCCCACATTTCATTGCACCACCAAATAAAGAGGCAGCTTTTGTTACTTCTGTGGGCTTCCAGAAAGTTTGGGGGAGCTGCCCTAGAAAACAGCAGGGACACCAGGGAGAAGTGAGATCAAACCAAAAGACAAGTATAAATGGGGAAAAAAGGGAGGCCAGGAAGCAGACCTAGGGAGGAGCAAGCAAAGGTGAAGGAGGGGGAGGGAAAGAGAAGGGAAAGCAGATGTTAGTGAAGGTAGATGCAGGAAAAGTAGACAACGAAAGGGTGGAGGGGAAGAGATGGCAGGAGATCTGTTGCACAGGGAAAAGAGTGGGCTTTGGCCTCAGAGCACCTAGATTATTGGGCCCAGCTCTACCACCTATAAGCTTTATGATCTTGGGCAAGTCATTTTAATATTTCTGAGACTGGGTTTATGTGTCAAGTAGGACTAATTCATTTGTTTATCAACCACTTATTCAGCACCTGTGTACTTGGAGGATTGGCAATGAATAAGCCGACCAGATCTCTGCTCTAAATAAGCACATTCTAATGGGGAGAGGCAGAAAATAAACCAATGACCAAATGAACAGTACAAGTTCAGGTGACAATAAATGCTATAAAAACAATATACTGATACAATATAGAAAAATGGGGTGGGATGGGAGTTTATTTTAGATAGGTAGTTAGAAAAATCCTCTTTGAAAAAGTGACATGTGAGTTAAGAGCTGAATGATAAGAAGACCAGGCAGAAGGAAAAACAACTGCAGAAGCCCGAGGCAGAACGAGCCTAGTGACTTACAGGGACAGAAAGAAGGCCATCGTGGCTAAAGCAAAGTGCATGTGAAGGGCTCTGGTAAAGCACTCCAAGAGGCAGATTACAGAGGCCTTCTAGGCTGGATGAGAGATTTGGCTTTCATTCTAAGTATATTGGAAAGCTATGGGAAGGTCTTGGCCAGGGCTAGAGTATTTTATGTACTTTTTAAAATATAAATTTGGTGGTCATCAGCATAAATGATATTAGAATCCATGGGAGATCACCATGGGATCAGATCACAGGAAGAGACATAGAAAGGGGAGAGGAAAGGGTCCAGTCCCAGAACACCGCAGTATTTAGAGGCCCGCTATAAGAGGAGACGTGAACAGAGACTGAGGTAGGCGGAACTCCTGAAGCATTTCCTGTCAAAAGCAGAAAATGCTGCAGAGAGATAACGATCAACGAGTCAAAAGTTGCTAAATCAAGTAAGGTTCCCATTGGATTTGGCAAGATGGAGGACTCTGAGACATTTCAGTGAAAATAGAAGCCTATTTGGATTGGTATTGAAGCAGAAATGGGAGGTGAAATGGAAAAGGTGAATACAGATAACTCCAGTAGTTTTATTTTGAAGAGAAGCAGAGAAATAGATAATAGTTGGATAATAGCAGTTGGAAAGGATATTTATTTATAGGCAATAAACACTGCATCTTGATTGTATGATAAAGGAAAAGATCCGATAGAGCAGAAAAAGTGAAAAACCTTTGCTTGGAGAAGGGGCATTTTTCCTTTCAAATAGGAAAAAAGAGAATCAAAGTGGAGATACACGTAGGAAACTACGTGAGAAAATAAAGATCTAAAGCGATTCCCTAATCAGTACGGTTGTTTCTAGGATTAGATAGAATCATAGTCTAGGGCTGCTAATGTAGACTAGGGGCTGGCGGTCAGCGCCCCCAGCCCCGCCCGCGAGAGGTAAGAGTCCTTGCGCACGTGGGCTGCCCGTTTCCGCGGAGAGGGGGCGCGCGCGCTGCCAGAGGTAGCTGGTGTTCAGAGGCCGTTCGGGGCGGCCACAGCCCCTCGGGGGCCGGGACCGGCCGGTCGGCGGGAGGCCCCCCCGCCCCCACCAGGGAGATCACTTGCGGGGGGCGGCGAGATGGAGGCCATAACCAGTGAGTGAAAGTCGACTTTGCCCTGGAGCTCTCGGCCCCGCCCCGACGTCCCCAGCCCCGCTGTCAACGGGCGCCTGGCCAACTACCCCCCAGCTCTGTTCCCTCCAGCTTCTAGATAAGCCCCGCCCCTCAGGTCTCCAAGCCCCGCCCCTCCACCAAGGCAGGCCCTGTCCCTTTGTGAGCTTTCTTTCCTTGGCTGTGAAAGACCATTCCTCATCTGGCACTTTCTTCCATTCCCAGGTCGAGCTGAGGAGGCCATTATTTTTTAGGGGCCAGACGTCCAGAGGAGAACCTAAGGGAGATCTGAACCCTAACATCAAGTGTGTGTTAGAGAAGTGGAGGTTGACCTGCCCTCAGCCCTCCACGCAGGAAACCCTTCGCAGACTCTTTATCCTAATGGCAGTTGATTCTTGTTTTTCTTCCACTAGACTGTGACCTCCAAGAGGCAGGGAGTTTTTTCCTTTCAAAGGGAGGAAGTCCAAGGATCTAAGTAGAATTCCTTGGGCTTGGCACAGAGTTGATGATCAATAAATACTTGTTGAATGAGCCAGGGAGAGGAGGCAGCTAGGATCATTCTAAAGCAAGAAGGTTTGGCAAGAGATGTGCCTGGAGCTGCAGTGTGAGCTTGGGAGGTGGGGCTGGAGGCCTTCCCTGGACTTCTTGTCCACTCATCATTTATATTTGCATTATGGTCCATATTTTCTTCTCAAAGTCTATTTTTGAACAAATTTGTTAAAAGAATACTCAAATATATAATTCTGTACATAAAGTAGATAGTAAAAGATTACCGAGTGGATGAAACCCTACCTCATTTATTCATAAATACAGCAAGTATTTATCAAGCTGCAGCATGCCAGACAGAATACTAGCTCCTGGGGTGATAATGGTGAGTGAAACAGTCATGTTCCCTGCCTTGATGAATCTTACAATCAAGTGAGGGGAAGACCAATATTGTTTATGTGTGTATATATAAACACACACACACACACCCCATACTGCAGAGAGCAAGGTGCTGGGAGAGCATTTAATAGAGGACTTCACTTAGTTTAGGGAGAGGTAGCTAGAGAGAAAGCTGAAATCTGGATGAAATTCTGAGTAGGAATTCGGGACAGGAGAGTTGGGAGAAGATCCCAATCCAATCCTCATTATTCTCTAAACTTGGCCTCAAATCCTGAATTCTCTACTGCTCTCTGTGCGTTTTACTCTCTTTCCACTTTTAGGCTCTCCTGATCCCAGGTGGGTATCTGTGTCCAAAAACCCTCAGAGCCTCCACAGATACAGAGTTCTAAGCTCTGACTCCTTTCTTTTGTAAATTATGTATATATATTTATAATTGTAAATTATATATATTTTAATTTTAAAATTCAGGCAAGTAAAACTTTAAACAGTACAGATATATATGATGTGAAAAGTAGAAGTCTTCATCACATGCTATCCTGTGCTCCCCAGAAACAGCCACTCTCTGTGATTTGGGGAATAGATTATGCCAGATGTTTTCCTTGTCTTTGTACATTTGTGTTTATATATCGTACATAAAAATGTTTTTTTTAAAAATGAGATGCCAGATGTTTTACACGTCATTTTTCTTTCTGGTTAACATATTATAGAAACCTTTTCATGTCTTCTCTAAGATATACCACTTTGTTTTAAATGGATGCATGACATTCTATTTAACCATCATCAGTTGAAACAATTCTTAATTGATGGGCATTTAGGTTATCTTCCCATGTTTGGTTACTATGTGATGAACCTACATTTGAATTTCCGCTGTGAACTCTAGAGCCACATTGTTGGAGGCCAGTACTTACCACAGACGGTTCATGGGAGCTCCCAGACTAAGAACAGTCTGTACATGTTTTTTAGGGAGTTTTTAGAAAAGACAGCACATCAGTAAAATACTATAAATTAGGTTTTGTGTTTAACCATTTGGTGAGTCCTTAGAAGTGCTTGCTACTTTTTATATTTGCAGTAGCTTAAATTGTTCCTTTTGGGGCCAGGCCTCCAAGTCTACTTTTCTGTTGCACCTTAGTACATAGATTCACACTCCATTCCCGTTAGGAATTTCCTTTACTCCATACCAGGTAAAGCTGTACCTTTCTGGTGGGGTAGAGACTGGATTGTCAGGATTTTCCAGAGATGAAATAGGTCTACCTTTAACTTTGGGCCTCCAAGACATGGTAGATTTGTTCACTTATCTTCTTGACCATCACTTCCTCTGGGTTTTGCAGGAGAACTGCGGTCTCTACGGGAGGAAATGTCACTGTTGGAGCGTGAGAAAGAATATGAACTTAAGGAACTAGAACAGGAGCTGCACTTGGCCCGGACTGAAATCCACACTCTGCGGCAAGCGGCAGAGATTTCCACATCTGAACATGAGAATGACATAGCATCCCTGCAGGAAGATTTGTGCCGAATGCAGACCGAACTCGATGACATGGAACGCATTCGGGGGGAGTATGAGATGGAAATCTCCTCCCTCCGTGCGGAACTGGAGATGAAGAGCTCTGACCCATCCAACAGTTTTACTCTCTCAGATATCACTGAGATGCAAGGTATGAGAGCAGCCCTCCTCCAGGTCTGTCAGTCAATAAGGGCAAACAGAGGAGAGGAGACAATGTACAAGAAGATGGTAGCAGGTGGTCTTAGATTATAAATTAGGAACCTGAAGGAAATGTCTCCAGGTTGAATTCAAGACTATAAGGAAGAAAAACCTATCCAGGTGTCACATAAGCAGTCCAGAGTGGTTTAAGAGATAACACCATGGAGATATACCCTGAGAATTCTTCCTCAGCAGGACATTGGGTGTTTGTTGGTTTGACTGTGGGAATGCCCTTCCTGGAAAAGTTTCCAGTTCTAGGATAGACGTGGAGGAGCCTTTCACCTTGGGAAACTCTGCTGGTCTGGCATCCTGGTGCTTTGCCTGGATGGCTTTATGGTGGGCCTCTGGTCCTATTTCCCAGGTTCTGGGATGCTAAATTTTAGACTTCTTTAGCCCTCCCCAGACTTGAAGCTTCAGTGGGTGACAAATCAGAGCACAAGCCAGCTGGAGAGAAAGAGAGGTTATTTGTAGAAATACAGGAGGTACTGAAAAGCTTAGAGCTCTGCTTTGAGACAGTGAGTCTCCTGGCTAGTTGCTAGGATTCATGACATCAGAGCGTTTGCCTTTATTCTGAAGCTAGATTTATGATCTGGGTGTAATGGAGGACCTTTATTAGGCCAGGCAAAGCAGAGGAGTCAGAGAACTGTAGATTTTGCCAGCATCAAGCCTTCCAGAAGAGCCTTTGCACTGGTGATACTAGGAGAGGCAGGCTAACACAGTGGAAAGGCTTTGGCTGGAGTTAAACAGACCTGAGTCTAGAATCCTGGCTCCATTAATTAGTAGGATGAATTTAGTCTGATTATTTTCTCTCTCTGAGCCTTAGTTTCCACATCTGTAAGAACGATATTAATAAAGCCTTACAGCTGGATGGGAAAAAACGTTAGGGAAAAATCTAGTGAAATCCAAACAAAGTCTGGAGTTTAGTAAATGGTAATGTATCAGTTGTGACAAACGTAATATGTACTGCGGTAATTTAAGATGTTAATGATAGGGGAAACTGGGTGAGAACTCTCACAGGGAATTCTCTGTACTATCTTTGTAACCTTCCTGCAATCTAAAACTATTCTAAAATTAAACGTTTTATTGAGGGGAAAAGAAACCTTACAGGGCTATTTTGGGGATTAAATGAAATGCCTAGTATGTGAAAGTATTTACACATTAACTGAATCTGAGGCTGAAACCTTCCAGTCTAATGCTTAGCACATGATTGGTTTTCATTAAAGATTCATTCCCTTTATTCAGTGGTAATCTGCAGTGTTCTAAGAAATTCTGATTGGAATAAAGAGGAAACCTTAGAAGTGACTTTTAGGGCACTGACTCTTAGAACAGGGAAGATAGGTCTTGTATTCTAATTAAAGTAAGTTAGTGTTCCTTAAAAATCAGTAGAACTAATGTTCTAAGAAAAATGATTCCTAATCACAAAGAAACAAAACAGATGTGGGTATTTGTATTATCACAGTTTTAAAAAGTTTTGAGGGCATGTGCCAAGGCATTTTAACTAGATCTCTCTTCTCATGCTTGAGGGTGATATGTGAGTCTGGTTGGGATCGACTTTTCTGTCAACAGATATAAGACCATTGGAAAGAATGTCTTACCACATGCAGATTAGCGTATTGGGTAGTGACACAGGAAGAAAAAGGAAATTCAAAATGCCTGGACTATCTCTGAAAGGCCAAGACTAGAAACGTGACATCTTAGCTTTTCCTGATAAAAGCATAATAGGAAGGTAATCATAAACAGTTCAAAGGAACCTTTAAACACAATAAACCAAACACTTAATTGCAATCTGAAAGGTTCCTAGAACTTCAAGGTTCTGCCTTGGTTGGGGCTTTGAAAATTAGCACACAGGTCACATCTGGAGAATGAGGAGAAGGGCAGCTACCTGAAAGAAGACAAAGACCCGTTGCTGCATGGAATCTTCTGGGCCCTGTCTTCTAAGCCTCTGCCTGTGGTATCTCTTTTCTATCTTCAGAAAAGAGGAGCTATTCCAATAGCTATTCCAAGCTATTCAGATTTCTAGGCAGGAAACCTGGGGGCTGGTCCTCAGTGCTTTTCTCCTTAGGATCTCCCCTCTCTCTGCTTGGCCTCTGCAGAAGAACTGCAGCAGCTGCGGGAACGCTGCCACTTTCTGAATGAGGAGTACCGGGTCCTGAAGGAGAGTAACAGCAGCCTCACGGGGCAGCTTGCAGATCTGGAAAGTGAGAGGTAAAGTCAGGTGGCGAGTGGGGCTCTGTAGGACTCTCCTTAGAGCTTTACCGCGAGGACAGGCAGTGAACATAGATGCTTCCCCTCTGCTGCTGGAGAGCTGGTCTTTTCTATGGTTTCCAAAGAATAAGGATACCACCTGGAAGTAGATATAGGGATCCAACCCAGTTATCTCAGGACTAGAGTTGAGTGAGTTCTAAATTCTAGTTTGCTTCCATTCGAGGCATTGGGGTTTGGGTTGCTCTGCCCTAGAGTAGATCAGCAGTGATTTCTTTGTTGTCTGCAGTTTCCATCTTAACAGCATAATGCCTCCAGGTTGGAGCTGGCTTGCCACCAGATCTAACATCAATCCCAACTAGACTGGTACTCTTAGGCTCTCACAGAGTCAAATGTACCTTTGCAGGTTGAGATGCTGGGGACATTTTCTGTAATCTTCTAAGCATGTTTATCTGAGGCACCTTACTACCCTTTGCCTAAAATGAAGGCATCAGGACCAAGCCCGCTTGGTTGGTGGTGCCAGGCAAAGCTCCTTCCCAACATAGCTCTGGGCTTCTGGATTACAGAACAAGAAGAGCAACAGAAAGGTGGCTGGAATCCCATACGCTAAGGAATACGATATCAGCAGAGTCGCAGACTTCAGAAATGGACTTCCTAGAGCCTGATCCCATAACCCAGTTGTTGCGACAGCAGCTCCTGGGAGCTGAGGAGCAGATGCATGGCATGAAGAGCAAGGTAGGGTGTGATGGGTGGGGAAGGCAGGCACCTTTCATCGTCTCTCTTTTACCTTCTCCTGGCCTATGGTAGGAGGGACCTCCTGGTCTTTAGGCACAGAGCTGGTACATGAGGTATGTGCTATGGCAGGAGACAGTTTGCTGGGGTCCCATTTCCTGGCCTGATGTAAATATTCCAATAAAAGGAAGGCTGTTCTTTTCTCAAGCCTGATCTTAGAGTCCATGTGATGCTTGCAGTAAAGCAGTCTTCCTGTTCCACTTCCTGCACAGTGTCAGGAGTTGTGCTGTGAGTTGCAAGAGCTGCAGCATCAGCGTCGAGTCAGTGAAGAAGAGCAAAGGAGGATGCAGAGGGAGCTCAAGTGTGCGCAGAATGAGGTGCTTCGATTCCAGACCTCCCACAGTGTTGCCCAGGTAAGCCCTGACAAGGAAAGGGTGTCGGGGAGGGCAGAAGGGCCTCCATGGAGCCACTGCTTCCTGGGAAGATGAATGCAGAGAATAAGGCTGTGCTTATTCTTGCCCTTGAACCAGGGATATGTCCACTGGAGACCAACTTGGGAAGTCACATAGGAGCATCGCATTCTAGAAAAGGTGGGGTGGTCATTATTACTGAGTATCTGCCTCAGAGAAGATAGTCCAATAGGCCTGTGGGAGCTCCTCAGGATAAATGCATTTCTAAAGGAACCACACTGATGTGGAGAGATCAGGATCTGCTGTTTCTTGAGAATAATTGTTCTACCTACATCCTCCCCACAACAGAACGAGGAACTGAAGACCAGGCTCTGCGCCCTTCAGGAAAAGTATGATGCTAGCCAGAATGAGCAGAATGAGCTCCTGAAGATGAAGGTACAACTTCAGACAGAGCTCCGGGAGCTCAGAGTCATGAAACCCACAGTCATAGAGAGCCAAAACGAGAAGGTAACTAACCAGGGGTGAGGGGGCAGCTCAGGGCTGTCAGAGGATTAGAAAAGGTGGGGGAGCGTAGATCAGCTATCACCTGTGCAGCGCCACAGATAAAAGACTCCAACCATCCACACTACTACATTGGCTAAGAGGACAACCAGTAACTGAAAGGCGGGGAGGAGTAAATTCTTAGACAATTGCATCTGAGAGTTGGGCAGAAAAGTGAGTGGGTTAAGAATCTCAGCGGCACTGCCCAAAGCTCCAGCCCTGCCTCACCCCTGCCCTTCACCATAGGAGCTACAGTGCCGGCTCCAGAGGCTGCAGCTTCAGTACCAGAGCATCGTGTGTGAGAAGGAAAAGGTGCTGGAAGTGCATCATAAACTGCAGGAGGACCTGCAGTGCCACGAGGCGGAGGTGCAACGCCTCAGGGACATCGAGGCCTGCTTCCAAGAGAGCAGTGAGAAGGTAAAAAGGAGCTTCAGGTGAGGGTGAGTTTGACAGGGCAGACTATTGCGAGGGTAACACTGTGGAGGAAGTGGGAACAGGATGTGTTTAGTGGAGTAGCTGTTGGTGAGGGGGATAAGGAGGTGCTTATTAGGTGATCTCAGGGAGTCACGACGTTCTCAGCTTCCTTTGATTCTGAATCAGACAGTCAGCCTAGAAAAAGGAAACCCAGAAGCTTTGCATTTAGAGCTGGTTATGGAATGGTCCATGTCCGTTATTCCCCCTCAAGATGAAGTGGGGGCTGGAAAGGACAGGGGAGGATCCCTTTAGTCCCTGCATGATAGGAGAGAGTGCAGCAGCAGGAACTCTTGGAGTGATGATAGGGCCTGCCTCTCCTGACCTAGAATAAAGAGATGCACACCCAGCTTCAGGAGATGAAGCAGCTGTACCAAGCCAGCAGAGATGAACAGGAGCGGCAGAAGCACATGTATGATCAGCTCGAGGAGGACCTCCTGCTCTGCCAGCTGGAGCTGAAGCAGCTGAAGGCCAGCCAGCCTCTTCCAGAGAACAAGGAACAATGTGCTAATAAGGTAACCGTAATTAAGAGAGAGGAGACCTCCTAGACACTTCCTTGGGAGGAAGGAGGTCTAGTGGCAAAAGGTGAAGAAGTATTGATGGGCTCCTCATTCAGTCACCGCTGAGTGTGGAAAACAGAAGCAGAGCCCCATGCTGTCAGCCTTAAAACTGTGAGCCACTGCTGGGTAGGATCACGGTTGGAACACCCGAAGTTTCCACATGTGCATTCCATCTGTGTAGGCATTTACATACTTTAGAACTATAGTGGTGTCTGGTGGGTCATAGAGAAGTGCATACTCATAATTCCACATACACAGGTATTATTGTCAGAACTAGAAAAAAGAGAGTTTCCTGAAGTGGATTGGATCATAAGCAGACTATAAGGGGATATGGTCTTATATTCAGGGTGCTGTTGCGTTTCAGAAGAACCTAGGTTTCACCATGTGTTTATTCTGTGACTTTTTAGTAGTTAAATTCACTGTTTGAATTTTACCCTCTTTAAATTGAACAGAATGCTACTCTTATCTCACTTCCTTGACATAGTAAATCATGGTAATGATAAATAAGGCCTTCCTCATTTTCTGTTTTTGCATAGTGTATAAAATGCAAAGTATTATCAGTTACCTTGTGTTGAGCACTTTCAGCTCCCAGTCACTGAAAGGAAATGGAAAAGTCTTTAGGTGCACTGGAAAAAAGACATAACATTCTCAAAAGATAGTCACATTCTGCCAGAATCCATAGTAGCTCCTGCTACCACCACCAGCAGGCTCTGTCCCTGGGAAACCTCAGAGGACACAGGATTGGGAAGGTTACTTGGGCTGCCACAATGGTCTACCTGTGTTTTTATATCCAGGCTCACGGTTGCCTTTCTCCCACTCAATATAGGGGCCCGGGGGTTACCTGGCTATTTATACCCTGACCTGAACATCTCCTCTCCTGGTGGAAGACGCTGGAAAAGGAAAAGCCTGCTGGCATATAGTGCCAACTTTTTCTTCTAATCATAAAACAGCATTAAAATTAGTTAGATATTAGAAGATTTGAGTTCTTGGAATCACAGGATGATGTAGTCTTGTCAATGCAAAGTCAGCAACAGCTCATACTTTCCTAAAGATTTTAAGAGATAATTATGAAAACAAAAATGGGGAAATTAAGTCCATGTTGGTAAGGAACTATCAGTAGGTCTAAAAACAATGGGGGGAAATGGGAGTAACAGGAGCTAGAACTCCCATCAGGGTGGGAAAGTGGTATGCCAAAGGAAAGGGCCAGAGAAAAGGGAGGTAGGGAAATGAGAGGGGAGGGGCATTGTTAACATTCCCTCTCAAATTGCTCTCAGAAGGAAACAGTAGAAGAAATTATAACACAACTAACCAACAGTCCAAAAGGGCAGCCTGCAGAGTGCCCCATTCAGCATCCAGGCCTGATCTATATAGGTACAGTATGGTTTGGGAGCAGTCCATGGTGACTGTAGCAGGAGGAAGATCCTGGTGAATCTCAAGAAGCAGGTGAAGCATGCTGCTAGCTGCCCGGTACAGAGCAAGATTAGGCAGCTTACCTTACAGAGTAACCACACCTTCCACACCCCAACCCCGTCTACAGTGTGATGTACTGCTGGCCAGACTGACAGAATTGCAGGAAAAGTACAAGGCCAGCCAGAAGGAGATGGGGCAGCTGCAAATGGAGCAGTGCGAGCTCCTGGAGGATCAGAGGAGGATGCAGGAGGAGCAGGGCCAGCTGCAAGAAGAGCTGCACAGGCTCACGTTCCCGGTTCCCAAATCTGGTCTCTTCCATAAGGTAATCACAGCCAGGGAATGGCTGCTAACCATGGAGAAGCTGCTTTGAGTGCTTCCTAGGTGTAAATAGACCTGAGAAAAATAAAAGGGTGGGGATTGGACTTTTTATTTTCCTAACCAGCCACTCCATACTTTCTCACCAGTCTCCCCAAACCAAAAAGCAGAGCTATCGCTAATTAGGGTTTTTATCTCATAAGGCTTTACATCTTTTTTTTTTTCTTTTTTTTTGCATAGGCAGGCATCGGGAATTGAACCCGGGTCTCTGGTATGGCAGGCGAGAAGTCTGCCTGCTGAGCCACCATGGCCTGCCCAGGCTTTACATCTTAAGATAGATTTTATACTCTGGAATTAGGGCAGCGCTTTATATTTAGATGTTTAATCCAGCTAAAGAAAATATGCTTGAAGGTACTTTGAAAACTACAAAATACATTCAAGCATAAGACATTATTTCTGCTCAATTAGCTGGTCTTCATAGAAAGCCCCCTTCTTGCACACCCCCACCCCCATCTCCAATTGGTCTGTGCACAGTAGACATAGGTTTTAAGGGGATGGTCCCCAGAAGGGATAAGATGTGGAAGGTCTTTCCATTTAACCACTACAAGTCCTTGCCTCCTTCCTTCTACTCTACCTCACAGAGTCAGGAGCTACTTACAAAGTTGCAGGACTTATGTGAGCTACAGCTGCTCTACCAAACCATGCAGAGTGAACAGAGAAAACTGGTACAGAATCAAGAAGTTTTACTGAAAGAACAAACAGAGCTGCAGGAAGAGCTGCGACTTTTCACAGGAAAAGATTCTCATTTCCAAGAAGTTTTGAAGAATCCTGAAGATTCCAAATCACCTAATTCCTCAAAATATGGTCAGAGTCAGGTAACCATAGCACGAGGCAGTGCCTGTCCAGGGAGGTAGCTCTCCTAAGGACAGCGGCATCGAAGGGAAAGGGGCTCCACAAAAGGGTCAGAATTAGGAGGGCCCTTCTGACCAGGAGTAAGGATGAGGCTGCAGCCCTAGCCTCCAGCCATGGTCACTCACGAGCTCCACTAAGCTGTGGCTGTAGCGTGCAGTCTGAGAACCCCAACCATGCCTGGCCCGTTGAAGCACTGTGCAAACTTTGAACAGGACTGGCATGGCCCAGAAGTCTGTAATCTCCTGATGATATAACTCAGTCCCTTTAACATTTCATTTTCTAGATGTGTCCTATTAATTTAGTGTTTGTTTGGGTTCCTTTGGACTGCCTCTAAATGTGCCACCCTTTTTTCATGAGCTGAAAAGTATACTTCTCAGTTATCAAAATCTGTGACCTTTTGGTGTTCTGCATGAGGCAAATCCAAGGCCATTCATCTCTAAGAGCAAAAGTCCTAGCAAATGGGGTTCTAAGAACTCACCACACTATCTTCATTAGAACTTTTGTGGCAGTAATACAGCCAGATCAGGGAGGTTAGACCAGAGAATGAATTGATGCTTCTCAAGCCCCAGCTAGGGCTCATGCCTGGGAGATCACAGAGATTTCAGTGCAAGTCTGTTCAGGGATGGGGGATAAATTTGGCCTGAGGTGTCTGTGGGCAAGGAAGAACAGGTTCAATTTCAATTTAGGCTAAACCTGTTCATTCAGATATTAGACTGGACAGGGAGTAGCAGAAGTCTAAGCTGGAAGACCTGGTCACATTCCTAGGGCATCAGATACCCGACTGAAAGCCTGGGTAATAAAGACCC
Source organism: Tamandua tetradactyla (assembly GCF_023851605.1). Lineage (NCBI taxonomy): Eukaryota > Metazoa > Chordata > Mammalia > Pilosa > Myrmecophagidae > Tamandua > Tamandua tetradactyla. The sequence goes on from NC_135327.1 coordinate 170,237,745, forward strand.
AGACCACATATGAAATGTCTTAACCTATTTCCCAGCTCCAGAGAGCCTGGGAAATATACCCAGAGGCCAGATTCAGAATTGAGGCAGGCGGTGCAAGGACTAGTAGTAAGACTTTGATTCCGAGTCCATATCTTCCGAAGAAGGAATTCTTAGTATACTTATGATCAAGGCTAGGGCTGATTTTAGAGTTGGGTGGGGGTGAGGAGACAGCCTGAAAGTCAGGATAAAGAGTACACATGACTAAGAGGATGGTGCGGTAGGGAGCCAGGGTGCTCTTGAGATGTTTTAGCACTGCTCCATGGAGAGAAGGATGTACCAGAATGCAGAAACTAGCAGAAATGGGAGCCCAGAAATTGTGAAGTATTTTCCCAGGGAAGAGTTTCTCAAATGATCAAGAAACTGACACATGCTAGTTCCTGTAGGCTTCTAGGTCCAAGACCCAGACTGTGGTAGAAATGAAGTGTAGCTATACAGTTTTCTTGAGTGCTCTCAGACGTCTACACCAGGAGGGGTGCAGCAAGAAGGATGGAAATATCTTAGAGTAATGGTAATGTCTTCCCACCCTTATCCCTGGCAGTCCAAAGAGCTCATCGCCAAGTTGCAGACTCTGCAGGCGATGTATGATGCCGGTCAGACCGAGCAGGAGCTGCTGCAGCAGGAGCAAGGAAGGCTCCTAGAAGAGCGGAAGAGGCTGCAGGCAGACCTGCAGCTCTGCCTGGAAGAAATGCAGCTGTTCCAAGACCAGTCCCCTTCTATAAAAATGAGCCTTGAGTCCTATAAGAAGAGCTATGACAGCACAGCTGCCAGCAGTGAGAACTGTCACAGGAGTTACGGAAGCACCATTGATGACAACGAGAGCTGTCACAAATCTTATAGCAGCACCCTGGCCAGCAACGAAAACTTTCTCAAGAGTTATGACAGTAGTGCAGGTAGTAGCGAGACATGTAACAAGAGTTACCGCACCAGCAGCAGCAGCATCACCTATAAGAAGAGTTATGATAGCACCAATAGCTCTGACACCTATCACAAGAGTTACACCAGCAGCAGCATTGACATCAGCCCTGCTGAGCCGGAAGACATAGAGGTAACAGCCAGATAACAGGCCAGGCAGGAAAAGTGGGGCTCTTGTTAAGTTCCCAGAGGGTGGGCAGCAGAAATGAGGTGGGGAACGGGGTCACAAGCTGATCTGGGTAACTCACTGGCAACAAAGGAGACACTTTACCCCATTGTGGCCCCTGCCTCCCTCTCATCCTGTCTAATCTGAGATGCTCCTGTCTGGATAGAGGCCTAAGATTCAGGACTTTTCATCAACAGAGCCATGGTGCTATTTATGGGAAGAAATACTCCCCCGGGCAGCTTCAGACCCTCATGGCCATTGCTTTGTACCCAAGGAAGGGCCTAGCAAAGAGAGTGGGGCAGAGGGCAACCTCTTCTCAGGGGGCCATTATTACCCCCCCACTGCCCCCTCCACAGCACTTTGAGGACGTGGTTGCCAAGGTGCTGATCAAGCTGCAGGCAGTGCAGGCCATGTACCAGATCAGCCAGGAGGAGCACGGCCTGCTGCAGCAGCAGATGAAGTTGTTGCTGGGCAAACAGAAAGAGCTGAAGGAAGAGCTGGATGCCTGCGAAAAGGAATTCAAGGAGTGCCTAGAAAGCCTTGGGAAGCCTGTTGCCCCCCAAAACGACAAGAACGAGGTAACTCCTATCAGGGAGGCAGGATTTTTTCTAGGAGTCTCTAGAGTCGGAGGAGGTTGTATCCATTTCAAAAAGGATAAAGTAAGAGGGAGGGGAATTCACTGTCTGCCAGCTCTGGATATTTGCCATCTTCCTCATTGGTGGGACAGACCATGGAGACAGAAATCTAGGATGTTGGGCAGTCTGCTACCCCACTGCATCTTGTCAGTCAAAGTACATTTCTCAAGCACCCAATATATTGAGCTTTACCGGTCATCCTCTAAGGGTGAGGAATGTATTCATCCTCTCCTGGAGTGATTTCTGTTCTTTTCCTTTTGCCACTTCTCACTCTACTGCTTTTTGTCCTAGAGCACTTCTTTATAGTTGTATTTTTTCACCTGCCAATTTTCTTTACTTATTTTGTGTGCATTTGTCTTGTCACCCAACTAGATTGTAAACACCTCAAGGTCAGGGCTCTGCCTTCTTTTTGGTCTTTCCTAATGCTGAGAAGAGTGGACTGCAGGCACTTGGAATGGGGCATTATCTCTGGCCAAGAGTAGTTCACAGGCCAGTGGGGGTCACTGTGTATGCCCAAGGGAGAGGTTCACAGTGCACCTGCATATGGATTAATTAATATTGGTACCTGCTGAGGAGATCATGAAGCACTGCCATCAGCCAGGAAGGACAAAACCAGAGTTGAGGGAGCAGGGTTGTAACTTTCCCCTGTTTCCGGGGGAGGTGCAGGGACCAGATCATATGATCTCCAGCACTCTGCTGAATATACAACACAGTTCCTTAGGTAATTGAACCTATTAAAGGAATAGGTTGGGTGAAGTAGGAGTTTTCACTAAAAAGGACCATGTAATAAAGCACTGAGGTATAGAGTAGGTAGCCCTATAGCTGATCCCCAGAAAGGCCACAGCGAAAAGCATAATTGAAATCATCGTTTTTTGTTCCGGGTAGATGTAAATCATCAGGTGCCCTAAGTTAAGGAGAGGCTATATGTAAAACTGTTTTAGGGGGTCATTTTCTGTGGTTTAATGTCTGTTTTATTGCCCGCTTTCCCTGGGCTGAAGCAGGGAGATTTTTGAGGCAGTGGCACACAGGTAGGACCCAGGCTGACAGGGTAGGCCTTGGCTCCAGGTAAGTGCTCCCTCCGCTACCTACAGATCAAAGAACTGCAGAGCAAGCTGCGGGAGCTGCAGCTACAGTACCAGACTAGCATGGATGAGCAGGGGCGGCTCTTGGCAGTCCAGGAGCAGCTGGAAGGACAGCTCCAGTGCTGCCAGGAAGAGCTTCGCCAACTCAAAGAGAAGAAGCCTTCTATTCCCAAAGAGACCAGGGGAAAGAACGGCAATAAGAATATGAACAAGAATGCCAATGGGGTTAAAAATAAAAAGATAACCACGCCAAGCCCGGACAAGTCTGAGTGCAGCTTTGAGGCCAGAAATAAGGTGAGTTGTAACCTTAGTAGCCAGATAAGCAGCAAGGTGGGGGGAGGCCCTTGAAGAAATACCCTTTCCACCATCATTTCAGTCAGGTAAAATATTTGTAGAAAAGCTTCTGGGTCTCTCAAAATGTCTCAAGTAGTTCCATCTGAATAGAAATTTTTCCTGTGAAACCATGAGGAAAGTGGAATACAGACAGCTCACTTCTTGGGGCACAATCCCCAGAGGCTACAGCCCCCAGGCTCAACAATTGCTTCAATGAGCCCAGTCCCATTTTCTAGGATCCCTGTTCCTCCTGGGTCATGTGCCCAGCAGAAGGGCCAGACACATGAAGAGAGAAGAATTTATTCAAAGTAGTTGTATGCTACTAAGTAGACGACTAGGAGTTGCCATGCAAGGGATGAGAAGCAACAGTTGAGGTGCCTGGCCCAAAAAGTCTTTAGCTCTGGTAGGTGTTTGCAAAGGGTTATTGGCAAAATATGTATTGGTCCAGAGAAGCTAGACAAAATATCTGTGTTGGCTGCTCTCTACTTTACACTCAGAGAGACTGACTCAAAGTCCCAGAATACAGTGCTGGGCCCTTGCACCATGACAGGCTGGGAAGTAGAGTCTCCTCGAGATAGGATGCCTTGTAATACGGGTAGGGGTCTTCATGTGTAACTGCGTCCCCCATCCTCCCCTCCCCCCACCCTGCAGAGTCTGGAGGTGGTGCTGTACTACAAGGCCAGCCAGAAGGAATTAGACAAGCTAGTAAGAGAGGAGGAAAAGAAAGCGGAGAAGGAGGAGAAAAAAACAGAGGTGGAGGAAAAGAAAGAGGAAACGACAGAGGAACCGTGGGATGACGTAGTTCCTGAGCCACCAGAGCTAACAGAAACGGAGTCAGATGGAGATGTGGAGGAAGACTTTGAAGAGTTTGAAGAGCAGGAATGTAGGGAAGATGAGGGCCAAGATGACTGTTCCCCTGAAACCTCAGAGGGAAACGACCCCCTCAGCCTTTCAGAGAACAAAAAGGTAACCAGCTGCACCAGAGGCTGGATCCAGCGGGGAAAGGGCTCTTGGGCTCGGCCTCCCCCATACCCCCTCCCCAGTGTTCTGGCATGAGCCTCCCCTAGGAGGGACTTTTCCAGGAGGAGAGGACAGCAAGTCCTGGTACACAGCACTCGGGGCAGGTGGAAAAGGGGAAGAGACCGGAGAGAGGGTGTCTCCGCAGGATCCGGCAGGCATAGACCATGTTGCTGGGAAACTGTCTTGGAAAGACCAGCTTTTTCCTCTATATGGTAGCCCTGTTAGTCACTCATGTCAGGGTCCCCCACCTCTCTCCTTAGCACTTCACTGAGGGCATCGGCAGTGGGAGGCCTTGTTCAGGACGCTCCTCTCGGCCTGTATTCCTGTGACCCCCTGTCAGGTATGACCTTGGCTGCTGCTGCGCTCTGCACGCTCAGGGCATGGAAAGGGGAAGAAACCTCTTCCTCAGGGGCTCACAGAGCCCGTTGTGTTCTATATATGCAGGCCATGCAGGTGGGGGCTGCGGGTGGTCAGGGGTGAGAGTCAAAATACTTCACCTCGTGTACTGCAGGGATGTTGATTAGTCCAGGGAGACCTGCCCTAATCCTTTAGTTGCTGGATCTTCATGAGTTTGGAGTAGGGGCGAGCTAGGGCATGCGCCATGACGGCAGGGCTATTTACCAACTGTACAGAAATATTACAGCATTTTAATCTCTGCTACATTTGTACATGTGCATCTCGGCTCAGTTTCTGCCCTGGTTGATGTTAACTGGGGACTCTGGATCCCTGAAGAATTTGAATGCTTCCCGAATAAGCCCTCGGCTTGCAATAAAGGTGCTGTCTGTCGCTCTGAACACTGGGAAAGGAAAATAAGTCTCTTGTGGTAGGTTGACCCAGTCAACTCAGGATGTCTGGAATTTCCCAGCAGTTCAGTCTGTAGCACTGGCAGAGGATCCAGTGTGCAGTTCTGTTCACCTGTGGGACCATCACTTAGGATGTAAAAAGTAGGAGCAACTGCAGTGCCTTCCGCAGGGTTATGTTTCTTTGAACTCACCGTGTCTCACCACATGCTGTTCAGCGCCTTCTACATTTCCTTATCATAGGTGCCGCACTTCTAAAAGTTAGATTTCCTACTTCAAAGTACAGTACATTCCTTGTGTGTACATATGGAAGTGTCCCTTTGCCTTGGGGGGCCAGATCTTTTTCAGGAGGCTCCACGGGCATGTGCGTTACCACCTGCAGATCGAGTTTCTCTGAAAGACTGTGCAGTCAAAGAACTAAGCCTTCTCCATTGTTAGCTTGTCAAAGTGAATTCTGTCTCATAACTATAGCTTTAGACTCCTAGGGGACTGTAGGGACCAGAGGCCAAAATACTAAGAGACCTGATGTGGGAGGAGGAGGGGACAGACTTGCTCTTCCTAGAGCCATCCAGGAAACAGATGTGTCCTCTTCTAAGGGAGCCCAACTTTACTTTTTGGAGCTTCACTTTTCTAGATCACTGACCTACAGGAAAGGTCTAGGTGCAGACAACCCCTGCTTAACAAGCTATGAGATGTATGTGACAAGCCAGGAAGCTGAACTTGCCAGCTCGTTTCGACCTAAGCTTCTGCTCAACCACTCCGTTTTGCATCTTCTGCAGGCTACCAGTGTGGGAAACCAAGACCCCACGTAGCAGAAAAGAAATACTGCTGCTCTATTTCCTGCTTTTTAACTTGATTCCCTTCTCTTTTCCCTTTATCATCTTCATTATCCCGTTGGCTTCATGTGTATATGTCTTTTTTCACCACTGGTCATCGCCTGGTCTCCCCTCGTGCTTCTTTCTCATTTGATATGTTGCAGCCATCCCCTGCCCCCGATCCCCCCATCTTCTCCCTGCCTCTCGTCGGCCTGGTGGTCATATCGGCTTTGCTCTGGTGCTGGTGGGCTGAGACGTCGTCCTAACGCAGGTATTGGTACTGCTTCCTTTCCTGAGGGGTGGAGGGAGGGTACAGGTTGCCCTGGCCTCTCCCCTTTCCCTTTTTTCTCAGCTGCTTGCTTCTTGCTGCTACCATTTAATAACAGGTGTTGCTTAGGTCTGTTTTAGTCCTGGCTTCTTCTGGAGCTGCTCCTATAAAACCTGTAAAATCTCTGAGCGTGTCTTCCTAATGGATAAGGAAACATAGATTGAGTTTCTGGCCTCAACTGGGAAAATACTAGACAAACCTAGCACTGTTGTTACTTTCAAGGCTGCCAGGCTACTTCATATTAGCTGATGTTTGTCTGCAAGGCTGGCCTAGGCTGTGTTTGTCTTTGGTTAACCCCAGAGCCAAGCTTTCACCACTTTTGCTACCTAGAATGGCGGGATAAGGAATCCTTTCCTCTCGTTCTCTCATTGGGTTTCAGTTGTATGGGAAGAGGAGGCCTGGAAAGCTGTGATCCTCCCAGGGTTGTTTTTTGTAATGGTGGCCCCAATTCGTCCTTCATATGTGAAAATGGAACTGAGATGTTACCATATTATGCTTTTTCTACTGAAAAGTTCTCTGGTTTGGGACTTCTGGCCTCCAGAAAGACCAGAAGAGTGCCAGAAGAAAATGTTTTATAGCTCTCTGTTTATCCCTTTCAGGGGCCAGATTTCATTGTAATTGGCTTCCCAGGCTAAGTTTTACAGGGGGAATGTGGTTTTGGTGAAAAGTTTCCATTAACCAGAGATGTAAGTATTCTGAGGGAATCCAGACAGATACATTCTGGGCACTTTCCAGCTGGCCTCAGTTCATGGAATTTGGTCTCTTCACAAGACACTGAATCCAGGAGGCTGAACGTGATCTTGCAGCCTAAGGTAGAACCCTGGGGTTCCGCCTGCCTTCTGGAAACCATCAGTTGTTCTCTCTCAGCCTGTTTTGGCTCTTTTCTCATGCCCTTCCTGCCTCTCCCTGTCTCTTCTTCCATCCCCTGAAAATGAAGTGTAGTCTGTTTAATGCATAGGTTCAGGTGACAGCTGAAGTATTTGTCACTGGCACTGCTCACCATTTCTTCCCCTCTTCCACTTTTTAAAATTTTCCAATCCTTTTTCTTTCTTCTTTCTTTTAGGTGATCTATTACTCCCCAGGGACAATCTTTAACTCTTTTAATGACAGGGGTCTCTCCCTATACCTATTTCTCCCCTGTACACACTCCCAGATTTCTGTATTCTTAAGGAAAAACCTAAAGCATTCAGCCATAACATTTTGCCAGCTCACACTCAGCCAAGCCCAATCAGGGTGAATGGGAGGAATTCCTGGTTAACGGTCCCCTTGGTGGAGGCTGTTATGCCCAGAGCACTAAATCCCAATCTGTAACCACTTCTCCAGGAATTGAGGTAATATAGTATGGTAGAAAGTGACAAGTGGTCAGAAGAACTCGACTGAGCTCTGTCTTTACTTCTTACAGGCTTTATCACAGTAAGCAAGATACATAATCTAAACTTTCGTTTCTTCAAATATAAACAAAAGGTGATAAAACCTCTGCCCTTTTCATAGGATTTTTGTGAGGATCAAATGTGCTATTATTATATATGAAAGCACTTTATAAATTATAGATACCACATAAATAATAAAAAGCAAGCACTTACATAATGTATACTATGTGCTGGGCACTGTTCTCAGCATTTTACATATATATATATATATAAACCCAAGAATCTTGCCTTTGCCCAGCGTAAAGGGCACCAGTTCACATTTAATGGATTTCAGCTTTTTCTTCCTTTGAAAACAACAGACTGGCATTTTAATTAATATAAACATCTGAGCATGCAAGTATTATTTTTAGCTCCATTTTCTGTTTTTTTTTTAATTTTTATTAATAAAACCAATCAACATACAATATTAACTCTTTTTTCTTTTTTTAGCACAGTTATATATTCATCATCATGATCATTTCTTAGAACATTTGCATCAATTCAGAAAAAGAAAATTTCCTGTTATTTTATCAATTACTCTTCGTCCACCTCCAACACTGTTTTGCTTTTCATTTATATTTTCTATTCTTCTTAGTAAGTTTTCAGGAATTTGGGAGATTTTCTTTGCTCTTTATAGTTGGCTTAAGATAATTATCTTTTAGATAATTATTCTCTGAGTGAATGCATTCTTAGCATTAATGCAATATACTCCATCCTTACTTAAAGCCATCATTTTGCTACCTTAAGCCAAAGTTTATGGCTCAGTATCCAAGTTCTGTCAAGTAATACAGTTTTTAAAAGCAATGAAAGTAGGAACTATTTCCCCAAATGTGTGTTTTCTTATTCAAGATTTCATATTCCCTAAAGGATGCTTTTGCGGTATCCTCTGATGGTATCATTTGTTGTCCCACAAATCAGTGGCATTTACCAGTGGTCAGCAGTGTCTAGAAACCTCAGCACGTTCTCAAGTACATGCCCCAGGAAGTCAGTCAACACACTTGGTGATTGGGGAGTGTTTAAAGACCCTGACATTTTCCCTCCCAGTAACAGATTTCCTTGAATTTCCTTTAACCAGCCTCAGTGATGTTGCTGTTACCAAAGGTTGGGCTCCTTAAGAACTTCATATTTAGCTGCACTCCTGGGTGCACTTTGTTCATTTCCCCCTCAGTCTTATTCCCTGCTCTTGACTCTGAGTTCATTTCTCCATAAAGCCAATGGGATACTCCTGCTTTCCCCCAAAGGCCCAAATTTACCCTCTTCTTTGCTGCCATGGCGTTCACCCCTTTCTCATTGCAACCATTGGGAAAATCTTTGAGGTCTGGCCCCTGAGCTTGTCTCCACACATAGGAACTGGTGTTCTCATTCCCTAGGGAGAAACTGAGGTGTATCTGATGGGAATCACCTCAGGGGATCCATGTGGTGGTCCAGATACCTAGTAAGGCTGGGGCTTTAATGAGAGCCCACATTATCCCCAGCAGCCACTCAGGAAGCAAGAGACACTGGTCCGTGATGCTCCTGAGGTGCCACTCTCCAGCATCAGTAGGCAGGTAGTTTCTGATTTAGGGAAGGATTCAAAAGACTGGACACTCATGATTTTCCTTTGGTCCCCACAGAACATGCTTGGGATGTGGAAGCCTCTGGTGTTCTTGGCTATTGCCGCCGTGGCTCTGTATGTGTTACCCAACATGCGACCGCAGGAGACAGAGTTCTGCCTCATGGAGTGACGGCAGACTTGGACCAGCCGAGGGGGCACATCCCCAGTTCAGCACCCTCAACTTTGGGCAGGACGCACTGTGCCAGAGCCCCACCCCGCCCCCATGTCTCATGTCTCTCCATCTCCCCAGCCTCAGACACCCAGGCTGGAAAGGCTCATGGGGAGCTACTAGCACCCATCTCCTGCCTTGTATAAGAACCCAGGTTCCTTGTAATTAAATATCAACCTAATTACATGAGACTCTGTGACTTTTTATTTGATAATGCCTCACAGCACAACCAGAAGAGAGTGGTTCCCTTTTAGGTACCTCACATGAAAGTTTGACTTTCTTAATATGATTTCTCACCCTACAAATGACCTCAGAAATAAGGTTGGCTCCTTGTGCTGCCAGCTGAATTGCAGATGGATGGGTCTATACTTATTGACCTTATCTCAAGGAACTCAACTGAGCATGGAAAATGGAATGAATTTGGTACTGTGTGAAGGGGGGGCACATAACCTCCCGTTTGGTTCTGTGCCTACATTTATCGCTACTGTGAGAGGAATCCCCTAAGATCTGTCTAAGCCTTCATGGCTTAGCCCTTATGATGTCTCAAGGGATTTGCTTTCAGAAATGACTTATTATTCAGTTGGTGTCCTGATAAGAAACAGGTGACACACTCAAAAGGTTTAAATGAAGAGAGTTTAATGAAGGCTCAACATACTGAGCAGATTCTTTAAGTGATCAGCAAGTACCCAGGCACTCGCAACAGTGGATGCTGTTACTACCCCAGGCCTCCCCAGGGAAGGGGAGGAAGCAAGAGCCGGAGCCCTGAAAAGGGGGCCCCAGACAGGAATGGTAGCCATAGGGAATGCAGGCCCTGCCAGACCCATGATGATGTAGGAAGGTCATTTATCCCCCACCCTCTCCTCCTTCCTGCCAGTTGCCTGTTATTGCCTCCCGTTGGCTGAACCCAACTGGGAACCAGAAAGCAAAGGTGCCCAGGTGTTGTAATCTTGAGAGATCAGCCTGGAGCTCAGAGCAGGGTAGAGGATTAAGAATGAATCTAAGTGGGATAAACAATAACTAGGATAATTCATGAGAGTCCTTGTTTACCTTCATGCCTGTGGAACCCTCTTGTGATTTGTTCTCATTCATAAATGTTTTCATATGACCCCAAGTATATTAAGCCACAGCAGACAAATGGCCCCCATGACTAATCGTTTCCTTGGGACCCTTCTTCCTGTCCTCTTCTATTATAGGACATGGGAGTTTCATTCATCCAAATATCTGAAGCAACATATGCTTATAGAGCATATACAGCGGTGGGTCCTGCTAAGATCTAAATCCATTTCTTCCCCAGCCCTTTCCCAGGTGCAACAAAAAGGACTTTGAGGAGTAGGATATTTCTAAATTGTATGCAGCTCAAAGGAGCAAGAAGGCTTAACTGGAGTCCGTCCTAGGAGGCCTGGAGCCAGTGCTGAAATTTTGACCAGCCCTTGGAAATTCCACCCTTATGAACATGGCTCTAAGCCAAAATGAGGGCAGGGCCACTCGTCCCTTTTGCCTTTCTGCTAAATGACTCTATAAAGATAGTGCTGACTTAGGGTGGTCTATCCACTTGCTGCATTCAAAGTGTGGTCCACAGACCTGAAGCACCGGCATCAGCTGGGAGTTTGTTAGAAAGGAGGTCTCGGGCCCCACCTCAGAGCTACTGAAACAGAATCTGCATCTTAACGAGATCCCCAGGTCATTAGTATGCACAATAAAGTTTGAGAAGCTCTGCTTTTAGTCAAGTATATTTGATTTTGAGCTCTCAACTGTCATCTACTTAAAGAAGTTCCTTCACAACCTGCCTGGTGTCATTACACTCACTCACTGTTGAGTGGCGGGAGACCCTGCGTTCTGTCTGCTTTACTCCAGCCACCAGTTGGCTGCAGAACATACACAGTGAAAATTACTAGAAGATTCCTGTAGCTGCTTAGTCACTTACTTAGACTTGGAATTAGAAGCCAAGATGGAGGCCAGGGTCTGGCAGGCAGTTAACCTCCAGACAGGACATTATCGGGTCCTTCCCAGCCTGAACAAGGAGCCTGGGTGTCGATGGGGACGTGGTCCTAGGTTTCCCCATGTCTTTTGGCTTAGAAAACAGAACTCTTCCCTTTAGGATACTTGCCTTTATGTGAGTGTAAGCCTCTCTGGGCTTATTGTGGAACCTCATCCTCTTCATCTGGTTTGAACTTGATGTCTCCTGGTCTTATTGATATATTGTTACCAAAGTATATTAAACAGGTCTCTGTTGTGGGTGAAACATTCCCTCCAGCTAGCCTAAGAAAAAAAGGGGGGGGGGGAATTGATTTTAAGTCTACAAGGGTGTCTCCTGGAATCCATGGGCAGGTATGTAGCCAGGCCTCAGGTACAGGTGGTACCAAGGCTTGGGAGCCTCTATCTCTCCTCTGCCGCCCTCTGCATAACCGCTTCCTCCCTGCAGACCAGTCCCCTCTGCTTTCCCTTCCCAAGACGACCATGCCAGCTGTCACCCCTCTCAAGGACCTGCTGCCCTCGGTCAGCGTGCACCCTTCCAAAGACAGAAGCGCTGCCAGTTATGATTCTGGCAGGTGGAAGGTTAGGAAGTAGATTTACTAGGTAAGAGAGGGAGGGACCAGTGTAGAGATCCTGACAATGGTCTCTACAGGGGTGGAAAGACAGACTGTGAGGAAGAACCTGGCTCACTCCATCCCCGAGATACCAGCAGACGAAGCAAACTGACAGGCACCAAGCCAATCATTTTACAGTTATCTCCTTTCATCTTCACATCTTAAAAAATCAGATGAAAGTGTGACTAATTCCACTTTACAAATGAGAAAACAAAGGTCACAAAAAGTTACATTACCTCCCAAGGTCACAGAGCCAGAAGTAGAGAGGCTGGAATTCAGCCTGTGGATCTTTCCACTCTTCCATTGTCCCTGGCACCTGGGTCAGCACCATAATCAGTAGTGTGGCTTGGTCAGAGTGCCTGCTCTGGGTGTCTGCTGTGATACCAGCCTGGTATCGTCACAGGTGATTGTGGAAATGACCACGGCTCCAGAACAGCAGGATTTTCAAACATGGCCCATTGCACCCACTTACTCAGATTCTGCTCAGTCCGAGTTAAATGAGGCCAGTGTCAGTGGCTGACAAGCAGTCCCCTTGATGGCAGAGGCAGGGTCAGGTGAAAGACCGGGTAGCCTGGTCTCCTGAGACAAGCGGGTGGTGGTGAGTCAGGCTTATAAATGCCCATGGCTCCAACCAATGCAGCCCCAAATATTCAGCTGACAAAACCCCCTGTAAGCCCCTCTGGGTGCCCCTGCCTGGCTCAGGGAGGAACCTATCAGCCTTCCTTGGGGAGAGGAGCCCAATTGGCAGGCTATAGGACCAACATTGTGCACGGTCTGTTCCGGCCCATGTGGCTGGGCCTGGGGCCTGGGCTCATGGGCTATATCGGGGGCTGAGTCACCAGCCTGCGCCAGGGTCAGGCTGACTGTGACTGGCTGGCTGGAGCCTGAGTCAGGCCCCGATTTATCCTGGAGAGCAACAGGCTCAGGTTTCTCGGGGGATGGGGGGGTGACGGGAACCATCCATGGGCACTCTGTACCCTCCTCTCACTCCCCTGGGGCAGACACACTGCTCTCTACTGGAATGAGACAATGAGTCAAAGGGGGAGAGCCAGGGGAGGCATGGGGGGCTATCCTTGAGAGTTATCTCTCCACTTGTGGGCATCAGTCTGAACTCTCCCCTGTCAACACTGGCCCCCAAATGACTCAGGAACATCAAGGAATGCCCACAAAACAGGAATAGGAGCCGTTAGGGTTTATAAAGAGGCTGTCAGCTTCAAGCAACTCCAGCTTATCCCTTGCGCTCAACAAGGGAATCCAGCCTTTATCAGAGTTGTACATCGGTTTCTCCACCAAAGCTTCAAGACAACATCATTGAACCCTAAGCTCCTGGCACCTCAGAGTTGGGTGCCAGAAGTCTGCCCTTACACGCACACACACACGCACACACACACGCACACACTGGCACACAGTTCCTTGGTGAGACCCAGCTATGTTCCCCCAGGAACTGGGAATCTCTCCACAGGAGAGCTCAGCCTCTCAGGTAGATGGGCAGCACTGGTGCCTGATGGGTGCTTTGGGCCACGGGATGAAGGTTGCTTGTGGGTAATGAGAGCACTGGAGATGGGGAGAAAGGGGTTTGCCAGCAGGAGAGTAGAATTCCTGAGCACCTTGTCACAGGCAGCCGACAGAACATGAGCTGCAGGGCCCACGCTATTTATACCTCGCCTGTCACTATCAGGGCCCCCATAGCCTGCCCCCCCACCCCAGCCACACACAGCCTGGCCCTTTTCTGTTTCTGGGCCCTTCTCTACTCCTCCCCCCTCCCTACTCAGGCAACCAAGCAACCTCATTTAATGAGAACGAACAGAAATCACTCATGACCCCTTTCACTATAAGCACTGCCCCCATTAAACCCCCAAACTTCTCCCTCAGCTCTTTAATGAAGAGTGCCCTCATTCTGCTCTTGGGAAGAGAGCCCCAAAGATAACCACAAGCTCGTTCTTTTTCACCCAGCCTGGGGAAAAGAGAGGCAAAAGGTAGAATTAGTCATTTATAAGGTCCCAGAACCTTCTTAAACCTTCTCAGTTGTTATCACATACATGGCTTGTATCACATACAAGACACTTCTCAGGCTCAGACACGGTCTCCTACCCACTCAGTTTCCTGTTGATGAAGTGAGGGTTTGCCTACTTCTTCCAGAACCTCTCACCAATTCACTACCCCAAACTTACTGGGTCCAGGAGGGATGGGAAAGCTGAGGAAGGATGGCCATAAAAGGCAGACCAGGAGGTATGGAATACATGTATGCTACAAAATCGCAGAATATATATTCTCTTTATAAAAATATATCCTATAGCTCTTTTTTTTTCATCTCAGGTCAGCTCCTCTGTGTGGATGCCTCAGTTTCCCTACCCTCACCACTCCCCAGGCCTCCAGCCATCCTTGGCTTACCCCAAGCCTAGCCCTGCCTAGCACGTCCTGGCTGGCTCCCTCGGGCTCTCCCTGACCACTCTACCGCTGCCCACCTGCCTCAGTCACGTTCCCCCTTGGCTGCTCTGGGCAGGGCTCTCCCTGTTTCTGTCAGTAATCCGCCTTCTCCCTAGAGTGATCTGCCTTGTGGCCAAAATGGGCACATTGCCCAGGGGGCTCTCTGGCACTAAAGAGGCAGTCTCTCTCTCCCCACTCATCACCTTGGTTGAGTCAGACTTGAGCTGGGGCGGAGTGGGGGTGGGGGTGGCACAGTGTAACTCACTGGGTACCTTTTTCCTGAGCTCAGCTTCATTCTGAGGGGATGAGGCCAGATGGGGCTGGCAGCAGGGGCACTGAGTCAGGGGCAGCAGCCTCAGTCTTTGCCTCTGGGTTTGGGTCCCAAATGAGGCCTTTCTACCTGTAAAGTGGAGCAATGAGGGAGGTGCCCCCCACCCCCTGCCGCGGAGTCCACCATCCCCAAGCCTTCTTCCTAAGTGGCCTGGGCAGTGTCCTTGCTTCCTCTCTGTCCAGGTCTACACAAGCTCACAGACTTCCCTTCCCTATCCACAGGTGGACAATACACTGGGCTAGAAGCCAGGACTCCCAGGTCCGGTCAACAGCACTTCCACCAACTCATCCAGAAATTCTAACACGACATCCGTGTGTGTGTGTGTGTGTGTGTGTGTGTGTGTGTGTGTGTGTGTGTGTGTATGTTTCACTCTAACCACTGGCCTCAGTTTCCCCATTTATCTCTTGAGCTCCTCTGCAGTGGAGCACATTTCATCTCTGACTGACAAGGCTTAGTTTAGGGGTGTTGGGTGAGGATGGGTAACTTTCGCCCTCATTCTCTTCCACCTTCGAGGGCCGCTATCCACCTCCCCAGGGCGGCGGCTCCTCGGGGACCCCAGCCCCCCTGGTCCGCAGACTCGGGCCGGTGTGGGGGAGGGGCGGGAGGCCCCAGCTCCCCTCCCGCCGCCCGGGCCGCGTGGGGGAGGGGAGGGGAAGGAGGGGACGGGGAGGCGGGGCCGTTCCGCTCCGCGTGGCCCCCACCCGCGGGCCGGGCGGCATTCCTGGGAGGCCGGCGCTCTGACGTGGACCCGGGGGCCGCGGGCGAGACAGGGGGGCCGCGGCCCGGGGGCTTCTTAAACCCCCCGCCCCGGCCCGGCCCGCACTTCCCGAGCACCGCTCCGCCCCCGGACGGAGAGAGAGAGAGAGAGAGAGCGAGAGAGAGAGAGAGAGAGAGACAGACAGACAGAGACAGAGAGAGGCCGAAGAGCCGAGGAAGCCCGCCGAGCCCCGCCAGCCAGGGGCGCCAGAGCAGTTGGAGAGCAGCGCAGTGCCGAGCGGCGAGCCCCGCGGTCGCGCCCCGACAGCGCCCGACAGCACCCCCCGGGCCGCCCCGACCCCGCCGCGGACCCCGACCAGACACGCAGCGCAGCCCCTGCCCCGGCCCGCGCCAGCATGATGAACAACAGCGGCTACACGGAGGCCTCGGGCCTCGGTCTGGGCGACGAGGTGGACGAGATGCCGTCCACGGAGAAGGACCTGGCGGAGGACGCGCCGTGGAAGAAGATTCAGCAGAACACGTTCACGCGCTGGTGCAACGAGCACCTCAAGTGCGTGGGCAAGCGCCTGACCGACCTGCAGCGCGACCTCAGCGACGGGCTGCGCCTCATCGCGCTGCTCGAGGTGCTCAGCCAGAAGCGCATGTACCGCAAGTTCCACCCGCGCCCCAACTTCCGCCAGATGAAGCTGGAGAACGTGTCCGTGGCCCTCGAGTTCCTGGAGCGCGAACACATCAAGCTCGTGTCCATCGGTCAGTGCTGGCGCCGAGGGCTCGGGCACGGGGGGCGGGTGGGGGGAGCTGGAGGGGAGGGGAGCGGTGCCCTGAGGGCCGGCCCGTGCGTGGCAGCGGGGCACAGGTGCTGGGTGGGCGCGCGGGGAGCTCCGTGGCACCGTCGGGACTCGCCCGGGCTCTGCCTTCACACCCCTCTCAGGACCCGGGGCACCCAGGCGAGTTCAGACCTAACCATTCCAGCTTCAGCTTCCCCACACCCGCTCCAGCCATTCCGCCTCCCCTCCTAGTCCACTTTTCTTCCGCGGCAGGACCCTGGCCCCTGGTTTGAAAGGACAGGGCTAGTGCCTATTGCGGATTCCTGGGGGCATCTGCCCCCAAACAAAGCACACAGCTTCCCAGCTTCCCAGCACCTGCGCCTGGGGAGATGGGCATGAGGGCAGGTCCCAACCAATGCCCAGCTTCCCCGGCTCTAGGCTGAAGGCGAGCTGGTGGCCCCGCCGCTCCCGCCGAGGCCCAGGGCAGGCATGTGCTCAGCAGCTGGGCTCAGGCTGGGGGGCCAAGGCAGGCAGGGCCCTGCCTCAGAAACCTAAAAAGGCACTGAGTGAGCGCAGGGAGCCTTAACCCCTGCCTGTCCTCCTGCTTCTGTCTGCTGGGGAGGGGGGCTCCCACCCCTGCAGGCCCTGCCCCAGCCCTCCCCCTCAGCCCGGGATTGGCTGCAGCTAAAGGTCTGGACTGAGGGGAGGGAGGACAAAGCCTGTAGAAGGGAGGAAGTCATTGAGTGTAACCAGATTTGGAAGGTGTGTCAGTGCTGTGTGGGGGTGGGGAGGCACTCTAGGCTTTACAGCTGAGAAGAAGCCAAGGATGGGCTTTGAGTGGCAAGAAGTATCCTCTCCCCTCACAACCCTGCAGCCATCCAAGCGGGCTTCCAGGCCTGGGGAAGACCTCTCACCCCTGTGGTGAGGTCTGAAGAGTTCTGCGTTGATTTACATGAACGGGCCCCTTGTGGGGATACACCCCGGGACCTCATGAGGGGAGTTTCACGTAGGGCCAGGTAACCTAGAGCCTCCCCGCCCCCCATCTCGCTGCTCCAAGAGATATACCCAGATCATTGAATGCCCACCCCCCTCTCCCCCTCAGGGCCATCTCTAGGTCTCCTGAATTAGCAGCTGAGGTCAGTTTAGGGCCCTTTGCCCTGCTAGGCCCCTCCCTCCACCTTACCCCCTCCTACCCCAGTGCTCCCCCCTCTACCTCCCACCCCACCCGCCTGCTCTGGCCTGGAAATAGCCCTGCCTCCGTGACACAGCAGATGTCTCTGAGCTTTCCAGAAGGACAAACTTGAGGGCAGGGGGTGGGGGAGGAGGTGCTGGTGTCTGTAGTGGGGCTGAGGGCTATGTGAATGGGGGTGGGGGTAAGGAGACCCCCTGTACCCTGGGATTGGAAAGGCGAGACTGACTGTCCCAAGTGGGGTCTTTGGGACAGCTCGAGGCTATTAGAGGAGATATTAAAGGAAACTGCTCAGACTTCCCCTCCTCTCTGGGGGCTGCAGGGACAGCCCACTGCCCATCTCTAGGCCTCATCCTTTCAGAGCACACCTCTCCCCTCCCCCTTGATGGTTACTGGCTCCAGCCCCCTTGGCTCGACTGTGCAGGGGCGGGCTCAGAGTAGAGGAGGAAGGAGCAAAAGCTGGTTTGGGGGTGGGAGAGACTCTCCCTCGGTTCCCACTGAGAGGAAGGGGAGCTGTTCCCTGTTCCGGCCAAGTGGCGTCCTCGCGCTGATGAGATAAACTGTCAGCAGTTCAGCTGCAGAGAGGCTGAGGCTGGAGGGGAGGGGGTTCAGACGACTCCGAGCTGATGTAAAGGGCTACCCATCCGGTGGGAGCCTCCTGCCTCCTCTAGTTCCCGCTGTCCCCTTTAGTGGTGGAATGAGGAGACATTGTCTCAGACTAAAATTGAGCATCTGAGCACATTGGTGGGAGGCCAGAAAGACACACTATTTCCCTTTCTAGAAGGGAAGTCAAGGCCTGGGGTGGGAGCTGGGAGCTGGGACGTCCACCTGAAGGAGGGGGTATTCAGCTTGGGTTGGAGAAACTGTGTCCCCTTTCCTATGCCTACCACCCCCGTATGGCCCCCACTGCCCCCTCAGCCCCTCCAAACAAAGGGGCCTATGAGGCAGCTCTGTCCTGCAGCTGTTCCCCAGTTGCTATTCCTTCTCTTTGGGCCAACAGCCGAGGGAGGGGCTGGAGGGGACAGCAGCTGTCCCAGCCCCTCCCTCAGCCCAGCTCTCTCTCCTCCTCCCCCTCTACTTGAATCCTGGGGTAGCCTCAAGGACTGGCTGTCTGACTTTTCCCGCCCCCTTTGGGGGTATCCCCAGGCAGGCTGAGGAGTGGTGGCATGGGAGGATATAAGGGAGGAAGCCTAAGCTGAGTGAGAGGAGAGGAAGGGCATTGCCCCCAGAGTGGGACTCTGGGCCCCTTGCTGGCCCTCTCCTGCCCCAGGCTGTGGACCACTTGCTGTTTGGCCCAGGGCCAGTTGCTGGGGAGAAACCTCGCTCTCTGTGACTGTGAGTGATCACCGTCCCCCACACGTACACATACACTCCTCCCAGCCCGGCAGCCTCCCATGCCCGCCCTCTCAGGGGTCTGTCTCCAGCTTCCAAGAGGTACTTCTGGATATGTGAGCACCAGTTTTGGAGGCTGTCAGGGTGGCGAGAGGCTGTGGGGGCACTGGGGTGTCAAGACTGTGTGAAAGTGTTATAGGCCTGTTTATGTTTGAGAAAGAAGGAAAGCACTGGGAGGCCGGGAGCGAGTGTGTCATGGAATCTGAAAGCTGCCAAACCATTGTGCTGCAGTGGAGCCAGGGGGAAAGGGGGCTGGCTGGGGCGCTGCTGGGGAAGGAAGGATGAATCAGTGAAAGGTGGGGGGAGCCAGGGGGCCAGAGCCTGTCAGCCAGAGGACAGGGAGACTGAGATTCCCCCTCCCCAAGGCAGGTGGGTGGGCTGGGGGATGCCGTAGTTTCCCAGGCCCTTGGTCTAATTCCTCCCTCCTCAAAGATCTGGGAAAAGGAGGGCAGGAAAGATGTAAGAGGGAGCCTCGAATCTCACCCTCTCTCAGCTCTCTGGCAACACCAGTAAACAAGGCTGGGTCTTCCACCCGCTCCCAACTTCCTAAAAGCAGTGTTCAGAGAAGCTGATAGATTTCAGACCTACATTGTCCTTTACAAATAAGATGGATTCCAGAGATCTCTACTCTAGGCCACCCCAGCTCCTGGATATTTCCCTTTGGCTACTAAAGGAAAACTAGGCCCCACAACCTCAGGGTACCAATTCTGGTCCACAGTATCCCTCAGCTTCAGAGGCTTGAGTCCAGCCAGGTGACATTCCCCCTAGCTCTTATGAAATCCTCTTGGCCCCCTGATTTTGAGGACATGATTTCCAGGCCTTAACTGAGCATGCTCTATATTCTCTCTCCTCTCAGTACCCCTTTGTTCAAAAGCCTTTTTTGGCATTCAGGGTAGAATTTGGGTGGAAACAGTTTTTAAAATATTCATTCAACCAGAATTTATTGAGATCTTACTAAGTTCCAGGCCCTTAAATGTAGAAGGATAAAACCCAGTGTCTAGAGTGAAAGAAGCTGGACAAAAAAGAGTAAATACTGAATAATTCCATTTATATGAAACTCTACAAGTTGCCAACTAGTCTGTACTGACAGAGAGCAGATCAGTGGTTTCCTAGGAGAGATGGGCAGGAAGGGGCAGAGGGTCAGGAGAGTGGGATTACCAAGGGATACGAACAAGGAAGCTTTGGGGGTGATGGATATGTTTACTATCTTGATTTGTGGAGGTGGATTTATAGGTAAGTTACATATGCCAGAGCTTATCAAATTGTACTCTTTCATATGTATAGTTTATCATATGTCAAATATACCTAATAAAACTGTTAAAACATACAACCCAGTATGTTCCCCCAAGAGGCTTACAATGCAGAGGGCCAGACAAATAACAGATAATTACATGGATGACTTGGAGCATGCTAAGAGGCAGAATCAAATGCTGTAATATGGCTGAAAGTACCTGCCTCAGGAACACAGAAGGAAGTAATCTCATTCTGGAGGGTGGGGGTCCATTTAGGAGTTAGAATCTGGCCTAGGTCTTACCGAAGGGAGGCAGTTTGGCGGGCAGAGAAGGTAGGTTTGCAGAAAAGACCTGATCCCTGCACTCAGCTGCCTGAGCAGCAGCATCCCCACAGCGGGGCAGGTGAGGGAGGCGCTTCGGGGGCAGGGGCCAGTGCAGCAGAGGGTGGGGCCCTCCTGAGCCCAGCTTGTCCCCTCTGTAGACAGCAAGGCCATCGTGGATGGGAACCTGAAGCTGATCCTGGGCCTGATCTGGACGCTGATCCTGCACTACTCCATCTCGATGCCCATGTGGGAGGATGAGGAGGACGAGGATGCCCGCAAGCAAACACCGAAGCAGCGTCTCCTCGGCTGGATCCAGAACAAGGTGCCCCAGCTGCCCATCACCAACTTCAACCGCGACTGGCAGGATGGCAAAGCACTGGGCGCCCTGGTGGACAACTGTGCCCCTGGTGAGTGAACCAGCAGGTCCATCGCACAGCGCTTAGCCCAGGAGAACTGGGACGAGCTGCTGTACTGAGGCTTGGGGTTGTCTGAATACATACCTCAGAATCCCCTCTGGGGCTTCCTCTCTCTTCTAGTTGAAAATCACTGCTAGAGTCAGGCCCTTGCTGAAGGGGTGCCAGGCAAAGATTTAGAACCCTCATTTATAGACAAGAACACTGAGATCCAGAGAGGGCTGGTGACTTGTCCAAGAACACACAGCTTATCTGTGGCAGAACTGAACCCGGAGGTCTGGGTCTTGACTTCGTATTCCATGGACTTTATACTTTGCTACATGGACACCATCTCTGCTGACCTTTCAAAAGAAAGGAAGCATGTCTGGAACTTGTAACGAGAAGGCAGGAAGGTAGACCTAGAGAAACTTCTCCTATATGGGACTCTGGGACAGCTTCCCTGCTCCCTCTCAATGCAGGCCCTGGCCTGATCAGGTGGGGGCACATCAGGGTCATGAGGAAACCAAGGCATCCCAGGCCACAGCCTCATTCCATGGACAGCCTCCTTTCTGACCCTCATCTCCTGAGAAGATGGGTCTTCTTCCACCCTGGGTTGGTCAGCCCTGCCTTTGGGGAGCCATGCCCCCTTGGGAGAATTCACCCCCATCCTGGGGTCATCCGGGGAGCAGGGGGTGGGAGGCGGGGGCACCGGCCGCCTGGGAAGCATTCCCAGCTGCTGAGCCACTGCCCATAGCTGGTGTGGCTGCCAGCAGTGAGCTCAGCTGTTCCGGCCAGTCATGGATTCCTGCCTTTGAGCCGGGCCCCTCCCTACCAATGAACATTGCCCTCTCCTCCAGCTTGGGTCTGGACCAGGACCCCCTCAATCCCACACCCCGTTCACAGGAGTGATCCAGGACTGCCTCGGTGTTAGGAGGGCTGGGTTCTGGGTGGCTGTAGAGAATTCATCCTCTTCCAATGGGCCCTTCAATGCCTCATTTACCCGAAGTGGACAGTTAGAAAGGGAGAGAGAAGTGCTTAGATACCTATGATTTGAGGCAGCTTGAAGGAGGCCTTTGAGGGGCTGGGTAAGAGGCATGGGTGGGACTCTGACCTCCTCTGCCCACCCCTGAGGCGGCTGGAATGAGGCCGGGGGAGGTCTAGGAGAGGGTGTCCTCATGGGGTTCGGTGCTCAGAGGCTGGCTGGCAGGGCTGGTGCCAGCCTGCGTCAGCAGGACAGAAAGCCCTCATTGTTGGTGCAAGGAAGGGCTGTGCCCTAATCAGTGATGAGCGTCCGGCTGATGGGCCACAACACTAGGAAGCAGCAGGAGCCTGACTGGGCCTAGAGATGGGTGGACAGGTGTGTGCACCCACAGCCTGTGAGGGTGTAGGATGAGCACATGCTCTACATTCTGGGTGACTGCTTTCCCCAAATCATCATTTTCCACCACCATTTCTCCAGGTCTCTGCCCCGACTGGGAGGCCTGGGACCCCAACCAGCCCGTGGAGAACGCCCGGGAGGCCATGCAGCAGGCGGACGACTGGCTCGGAGTACCCCAGGTACTCTTGCAGATGGTGGGTGGGTGGAGCTGTCATAAGGATGGGAGGGCCGAGTGTTGGGTCTGTGCACTACTGGTCAGTGTGGAGGCGAGAACAGGGTCTTCTGGGTTAAGTGGATGCCATAGAACTCTGTCCCTTTCCGTGCCAGGTGATTGCCCCCGAGGAAATTGTGGATCCCAACGTGGATGAGCATTCTGTCATGACCTACCTGTCCCAGTTCCCCAAGGCCAAGCTCAAACCTGGTGCCCCTGTTCGATCCAAGCAGCTGAATCCCAAGAAGGCCATCGCCTATGGGCCTGGTAGGTGTTCAGCTCCTGACAGCTCCCCCTGGCAGCCGTGCACGATGCTGGATCTCCCTAAGTAACCTGGGCTTTTCCTTCTTTCCTTCAGGCATTGAGCCCCAGGGCAACACTGTGCTGCAGCCCGCCCACTTCACTGTGCAGACAGTGGATGCTGGCATAGGTGAGGTGCTGGTCTACATCGAGGATCCTGAGGGCCACACCGAGGAGGTACGGAGAGGCCATGGGGGGAGCAAAAGGGATCAGTGTGGGGGTGAAACCAGAGACTCCAGGGCCAACAAACAGCAGGGATGGCCTAGAGATGGCTGCCAAAGCCACTTGCTCTGCTGTGTATACTGGGGACGGTGCCACCACGGGGGCCTTGTGGGGCCTCGTGGGGCTGGGGAGCCACTGGGGGCTTGGGTTCAGGGGCTTATAGTCACTTGACTTACAGTCTTCTTCCTTCCCCACAGGCCAAGGTGGTTCCCAACAATGACAAGGACCGCACCTATGCTGTCTCCTATGTGCCCAAGGTCGCTGGTTTGCACAAGGTATCTTCCGGGAGTCACCCCCACTCTCCTCCTGGTTCTGTTCACCTCTGGCCGAATGGCACTCTCTCTCAGCGCATTCCCCCCCGTGCACCAGCCCGCAACCTCTCTTCCTCCTTGGCTTTGCTATGCTTCTCCAACCTCTCTCAGAACTGCCCTCCCCTGGAAGCTAACCTTTGGCCCCTGACCCCCAGGTGACCGTGCTGTTTGCTGGCCAGAACATCGAACGCAGCCCCTTTCAGGTGAATGTGGGCATGGCCCTGGGGGATGCCAACAAGGTGTCGGCCCGCGGGCCTGGCCTGGACCCTGTGGGCAACGTGGCCAACAAGCCTACCTATTTTGACATCTACACTGCGGGTAAGGGTGGGCCCTGAGGGGATGCCAGGTGGTCAGCCCCGACTGTGTGAGGGTGTGGCTGGATGGGGACTGAGGCAGAGGTCCCAGCCAAGGGTGTGTGTTGGGGGGTCGTGATGAGGGAACCCTGGGCACCTGTGTGTGTCCAGAGTGGGCGCTGATGGCGGTGTCCCTGACAGGGGCTGGCACTGGTGATGTTGCCGTGGTGATCGTGGACCCGCAGGGCCGGCGGGACACAGTGGAGGTGGCCCTCGAGGACAAGGGCGACAACACGTTCCGCTGCACATACAGGCCTGTGATGGAGGGGCCACACACAGTGCACGTGGCCTTCGCTGGTGCCCCCATCTCCCGCAGTCCTTTCCCTGTCCACGTGGCAGAAGGTAAGGGCCCTTCACCCATCCCTATAATCACCTTCAACTGGGCAGGGCCAGGCCATCAGATTCCAGGTCTGAAGATTTATGGAAAATGAGGCACGAAACCCACAGGGGTGGGGGTGGGGGGTAGCTGCTGAAGGCTTAAAACGGACAGAAGGGGGTGCATGGGTGGTTCAGTGGTAGGATGCTCGCCTTCCATGCGGGAGACCTGGGTTTGATTCCCGGACCATGCACGCAAGAAGAAGAAAAAATTGGGCAGAAGGATGACCAGGGTATGGGGCTCTGGAGAGACCCTGCCCTGGTCATTTCTCAACTCCCACCCCCGAGGTACCTGGAATTGATAAGAGAAATGTCAGGATGTCACGCTGAAGGGCCACCAGCACAGGTGCCACCATGGAAGGGCTGAGAGGAAGGACAGGGCCATGGGGGGGGGCACATATGGTGAGCACCTGTATACCAGGCCCCTCCATGGCTAACTCCTCCCACTTGGTTCTGTCCCTGCCACTCAGCACCCCTGCTGCCGCTCGCCCCCTGCGTGCCCATCGCCCACCAGCCCAGGAGAGTGGCACCAAGTTCGTACTCTCCAGCAGAGGCAGCGGCAGGCATGACCATAGCTGACTGGCTTCAGCTAAGCTGGTGTTGCCCCATCCATGGCATTCTGAGACAGGCCCCAGGTTCCAGGCCATAGTCTGTGTTCTCTGGCAATCTAGTTTCTTTGCCACTTGCCTAATGACTTCTGTGATAAAACCCTAGGTTCCACACCATGGCTTGTGTTCCATGGCCAGTCCCAGGCTCCATGCTCCACGTGGGCCTCGATTACCTGTCATGGCCTGTTTTTGTGACATTCCATGGGTTCCATGCCATTCTGTGTGTTCCCTGGAAGGCTGAGATGACCATTCTTTTGCCTGTGTTCAGGGCCAAGGTCAGGGCCCATGGCGGGCTGATTTCCATGCCTTGCCTGTGTTCTGTGGCACGCTGCAGGCTATACGATGTTTCTCATGTTCCATGGCATTGCTGAGTGTTCTGTGGCCTGACGGGATTACTAAGGCCACTGTGGTGGCTCTGAGAAGGCCTACCCTGGGTGTGTAAAGGGCCCTTCACTGTTGCCTTTAGCCTTACTCCCTGCCCAGGCTCTGCCACACCTTTGTTCCAATGGCAGTGATGCTGAGAACCCCAGCCAGGAGGGTTTCTTGCAACCTGCCTGATCTAAAGCCTGAAGTCAGGTCCCTGCCCAGCATGGCTTCCCAAGCAGGCACCAGGTTGCTTAAGACCATGTCCTGAGCCTGTGAGAGGGTCAGGAGGACTGGGCACTATGAGGTGGAAATGAGTGGTGAGGGGCTGAGGCTCTGAGGCTAGTCCTGGGTCCCACAGCACCCTCCAACCTACCCTATTCTCTTCCCTGAAGCCTGTAACCCCAACGCCTGCCGCGCCTCTGGGCGGGGTCTACAGCCCAAGGGCGTGCGCGTGAAGGAGGTAGCAGACTTCAAGGTGTTCACCAAAGGCGCTGGCAGCGGGGAGCTCAAGGTCACAGTCAAGGGGCCAAGTGAGTGCTGGAGCCCAGGGCTGGGGGAGCAGGGAGGAAATATGGCCCATGGCTCTGACTCCCTGGGGGCAGGGACAGATGGCCCTATGGCCCCTTGGGAGTCTCCCCTGCCAAGAAACAGAATCTGCAGAATCTCAGGCACATGGTCTCTCTCTGCCTCAGTTTCCCAGTCTGTAGGCTGGGGATGATTTGCTCAGCCCTACTTGTTTCCCTTAGTTTCGACTCTGCCCACTGGCAGCACTGCCCTCAGACTGCGCCTGGGTCCCGGGGGGCTCCCTAAAGGGATAGAATTGCTGGGACTTGCAGATGGTTGAACCCATCCCCTGCATCTCCTTAGAAGGCACAGAGGAGCTGGTGAAGGTGCGGGAGGCTGGAGATGGAGTGTTTGAGTGCGAATACTACCCCGTGGTGCCTGGGAAGTATGTGGTGACCATCACATGGGGCGGCTATGCCATCCCTCGCAGGTAAGTGCCATGCACCCTATGCCTTCCTAACTGGGCATCCCTGGGTGAGAGTAAGACTGAGAGGCAGCAAGGAGCAGTAGGAGCTGGCAGGAGCAC
Source organism: Tamandua tetradactyla (assembly GCF_023851605.1). Taxonomy (NCBI): domain Eukaryota; kingdom Metazoa; phylum Chordata; class Mammalia; order Pilosa; family Myrmecophagidae; genus Tamandua; species Tamandua tetradactyla. The sequence goes on from NC_135327.1 coordinate 170,263,619, forward strand.
TTCCTAGCACTGACACCTGTTCCCTCTTTGCCCAGCCCCTTTGAGGTGCAGGTGAGCCCAGAGGCAGGAACACAGAAAGTACGGGCCTGGGGTCCTGGTTTGGAGACTGGCCAGGTGGGCAAGTCAGCCGACTTTGTGGTGGAAGCCATTGGCACGGAGGTGGGGACACTGGGTGAGTAGCTGATGCTGGATGTGGGAATGCTGGGCCATGGTGTAATGGGGGCACCCTGGGGAGTGGCAGGAGGCCCGAAGGTGTGGACATGGGTCAGAAGGCAAGCATGCAATTGAATGATGGAATGAGTAGGGTGATGGGACACAGGGGCGGCTGGGGTAGGTGCTGGGGGAGTGATGGCCCACATCTATCTGTGGGTCCCAGATGCCTCTTTGTGCCCTGACCCTCCCTGCCTTGCACCCAGGTTTCTCCATTGAGGGGCCCTCGCAGGCCAAGATTGAGTGTGATGACAAAGGGGATGGCTCCTGCGATGTGCGGTACTGGCCCACAGAGCCCGGGGAGTACGCCGTGCACGTCATCTGTGACGACGAGGACATCCGCGACTCGCCCTTCATTGCCCACATCCAGCCGGCCCCACCAGACTGCTTCCCGGACAAGGTGCGTCGGCAGCTCCTACATACCGGGTCTGGGGAGGTGGTGGGCTGGCCCTCCTCCAGCCCCCAACTCACACCCTCCTATCTTGCCCCTGCACAGGTGAAGGCCTTTGGGCCTGGCCTGGAGCCCACCGGCTGCATCGTGGACAAGCCCGCTGAGTTCACCATTGATGCCCGTGCAGCTGGCAAAGGAGACCTGAAGCTCTATGCCCAGGTGAGGTATTGCCCAATCTCTGCTGCCCTTCACAGCCCCAGGCAGGGACCCTGAGAGGGCTGGGAGCAGGCTAGAGGTAGGGACCTCCAGGCCGAAAATTGTAGCAGCATCGAAAGTCAGACCTGATTCTTAGGGGTCCACAAGTACTATGGAAAGTTGTAAATGTTGGGTTTTCTTATTGATGATAATCTTAAAACATGGTTTATTAAGGTGTAATGGAGAGGCTGCAGGGAACTGCCTGAAAATGTTGAGCTGTCCTCCAGTAGCCATGTTTCTTGAAGATGACTGTGTAATGATACAGCTTTCGCAATGTGACTGTGTGATTGTGAAAACCTTGTGTCTGATGCTCCTTTTATCTACTTTATCGACAGAAGAGTGAAACATGTGCATTAAAAATAAATAATAGGAGGAACAAATGTTAAAATAGATTTAGTAGATTGATCAATGAAAGGGAGGGGTAAAGGGTATAGCATGTATGAATTTTTTTCTGTTTTCTTTTTATTTCTTTTTCTGAATTGATGCAAATGTTCTAAGAAATGATCATGATGATGAATATACAAAAAACAAACAAAAACATAGTTTACCAATTACAAAGACAAAACTTATGCTTTACGCTAATAACCTTGCAATGGAAAGATGTTTTGATTGAATAAGACATTATTCAACTGGTATCCATTGACCCCTAGAGGTTAATGAACATATTCTTGAGGGACAAAGAGGATGATTCTTCTTAAAAGGCTCTTTTTTTCAGCTTCTCCCCAAACAACACATTTCAGAGATGAGGAAACTTAGGCTGGGAGACCAGGTCTCCTGGCTCCTGGCCGGGGGGGCTTTGGCTATTAGAGCACATGGCACTGAGCTGGCATTTGGGCTGGCACAGTTGACATCAGGGGCTGAGGGTGGAGGAGGGGCGTTGAGCGTGAGAGTAGAGGTAATGCTGAGCATGCTGGAGGATGGGTAAGGAGGTCCGGTGGAGTTTTACTGAAGGCCAGCAGAGGGTGCAGGTGCTCAGAGGAGGCCAAAGCCCACTGTGAACCTTGCTTGGGTGGTGTCCACAGGATGCAGACGGCTGCCCCATCGACATCAAGGTCATTCCCAATGGCGATGGCACCTTCCGCTGTTCCTACGTGCCCACGAAGCCCATCAAGCACACCATCATCATCTCCTGGGGAGGCGTCAACGTGCCCAAGAGCCCCTTCCGGGTTCGTCCTCCAAGCCCAGCCCCATGCCCACAGCCAGAGGGAGGGCGGAACCCCAGGCCTGAGACCGTGGCTGTCCCTGCCTCCCCACCTCAAGGCTCCCATCAAGAGGCTAAAACTGGCCCAAGGCTGGGGCCGGTAGTGCTGGGGGAGGGGAGGCGCCGTGAGGGAGGGACACGGCGCCAAGCATCGACTCCTCCCCACAGGTCAACGTGGGAGAGGGCAGTCACCCCGAGCGGGTGAAGGTGTACGGCCCTGGTGTGGAGAAAACGGGCCTCAAGGCCAACGAGCCCACCTACTTCACGGTGGACTGCAGCGAGGCGGGGCAAGGTGTGAGCTCAGCCCGGGGAAAGGGGGCGGGGCCGGGGTTGGGTGTGGGCGGGGCCTGGATGGGTGGGGCTGCCCCTCCGGCTGGCTGGAGCCGGTTCCCAGAGGTTTGGAGGAACCAGTCAGGTGAGGGGAGTTGTTGAGCCCCACCTCGCTCATGATCAGTGACTGCCTCTCCGCAGGGGATGTGAGCATTGGCATCAAGTGCGCCCCTGGCGTGGTGGGCCCTGCAGAGGCTGACATAGACTTTGACATTATCAAGAACGACAATGACACCTTCACGGTCAAGTACACGCCCCCGGGGGCCGGCCGCTACACCATCATGGTGCTGTTTGCCAACCAGGTACCCTGGTCCCTCCCTCATTGGCAGCCTGCACCTCCCAGGTAGTTTGTGATGCTGTCATCTGGGGGCTGGGGAAGTGCAACTCCCCAGGCATTTATTGAGAACTTCCTGGGTGTGGGCAGTGTGCAAAGGAGAAAACAAAGGGGGCCCTTTGAGACGCTGCCCTTGTCCCCACGGGGCCTCTGGGGACACCCTGCCTCAGCATCTAGCCCATGCAGAGGTGCCGCCCCGTCTTAGAGCCCTGACCAAGCCCTCCCCCAAACAGGAGATCCCTGCCAGCCCCTTCCACATCAAGGTGGACCCGTCCCACGATGCCAGCAAGGTCAAGGCCGAGGGCCCTGGGCTAAACCGCACAGGTAGGTGTGGGCCGGGGCTGGGGGCACGCTGGGCTGGGGCTGCCAGTCCCTCACCACCACCTCTGGGTGGGCTCCCTAGGTGTGGAAGTTGGGAAGCCCACTCACTTCACGGTGCTGACCAAGGGTGCTGGCAAGGCCAAGCTGGACGTGCACTTTGCTGGGGCAGCCAAGGGTGAGGCTGTGCGGGACTTTGAAATCATCGACAACCACGACTACTCCTACACTGTCAAGTACACCGCCGTCCAGCAGGTGTGCCCCGTCCCTTCCCGCGCCCCTGCCCGTCCTGGCTGACCTGAGTCCTGGGTGGTCCCGCAAATCTCCCAGGATCGGTTCTGGATCCTTGGCTCTTTCCTGCCTCCCTGTCTTCTCTCTTGCTGGGCTGGCACCAGCTGTCTGAACCACTCAGTTCTGACCTACTGTTGCACCCAACAGGGCAACATGGCAGTGACGGTGACCTATGGTGGGGACCCTGTTCCCAAGAGCCCCTTTGTGGTGAATGTGGCCCCCCCACTGGACCTCAGCAAAGTCAAAGTTCAAGGCCTCAACAGCAGTAAGTGGGACAAGAGCTGCCCTGGGAGCAAGGGGGGATTGGGGTGGGACGGGCCAGTGTTTCGGCTCATGGTCCCTTGCCCTCTACGCAGAGGTGGCTGTGGGGCAAGAACAGGCATTCTCCGTGAACACGCGAGGGGCTGGTGGTCAGGGCCAGCTCGATGTGCGGATGACCTCACCCTCCAGAAGACCCATCCCCTGCAAGCTGGAGCCCGGGGGTGGAGCTGAGGCCCAGGCTGTGCGCTACATGCCCCCCGAGGAGGGGCCCTACAAGGTGGACATCACCTATGATGGTCACCCAGTGCCTGGCAGCCCCTTTGCCGTGGAGGGTGTCCTGCCCCCTGACCCCTCCAAGGTGAGGAGTTAAGGGCTGGCAGGAGCTGGGAGTTGGGGGCTGGGAGGGAAGCTGGATGAATCGCAGGGGCAGAGGCCAGAGGGGCTTATGTAGCTGGGAGTGGGCATAGCCGAAGACCCAGGGCCAAGGAGACCTTCCCTCCCCCCACCCCGGACCTGCCCTTGAGACAACTTGGTTATAAAGAACCCAGCCTTGGAATCAGACCTGGGCTTGAATCTCAGGTCCATTAACTGGGGCAAATTATTTAGCCTGTCTCGGCCTTCGTTTCCTCACCTGGACTTGTTCTAAGGATTAACGCTAGGTACTCAGTCTGTAGTAGCTGTTAGAATTGAGATGCTCAACTGGGTGGGGAGCTAGGAGGGGATGTGTAGAAGAGGTCGGCATAGGGAACCCACATGCCTGCCCTTCTCCCTAGGTTTGTGCTTATGGCCCAGGCCTCAAGGGTGGGCTGGTGGGCACCCCAGCTCCGTTCTCCATCGACACCAAGGGGGCAGGCACAGGAGGCCTGGGGCTGACTGTGGAGGGCCCCTGCGAGGCCAAGATTGAGTGCCAGGACAACGGTGATGGCTCCTGTGCTGTCAGCTACCTGCCCACGGAGCCGGGCGAGTATACCATCAACATCCTGTTTGCCGAAGCCCACATTCCCGGCTCACCCTTCAAGGCCACCATCCGGCCCGTGTTCGACCCGAGCAAGGTGCGGGCCAGCGGGCCGGGCCTGGAGCGCGGCAAGGTTGGCGAGGCGGCCACCTTCACTGTGGACTGCTCAGAGGCGGGCGACGCTGAGCTGACCATCGAGATCCTGTCGGACGCTGGCGTGAAGGCCGAGGTGCTGATCCACAACAATGCGGACGGCACCTACCATATCACCTACAGCCCCGCCTTCCCTGGCACCTACACCATCACCATCAAGTACGGCGGGCACCCTGTACCCAAATTCCCCACCCGCGTCCATGTGCAGCCCGCTGTTGACACCAGCGGCATCAAAGTCTCGGGGCCAGGCGTGGAGCCACATGGTGAGTGAGAGAAGAGGAGCGGGTGGTCAGGGGGGAGGGAGGGAAGCAGTGCTGAGGGCTCAGGGGAGCAGCCTGGGTGAAGGGAGGCACTTGAAGGGCTCAGACAGCTCCAGAGAAGGAACCCAGGGCATGAAGGGGAGATTTGCCTCTGTTCTTGAGGCTAAATCTGTCTGTCCGTTGGCACTTTTCTGGGGAAATCCTCAACTTGCCATTAGATTAAGGGATCCTGATCCCCAAAGGCTTAGAGCCCTGCAGAGGATGCAGAAGAGAAGCTTTAGGGTAGAGGGAGGCAGGAGGCAGGAGCCGGTGCCTCTCAGCTCAGTAAGTGTGAGTGGACCGCCTGCTGGGGGGGCCAGGGTCGGGGGGCAGGCCGGGTGGGGCATAAGACCCAGGTCCGCGCTCAAGGGGCCCAAAGCCCGGTGGGGTGATGAACAGAGGTGTCACTGTGAGGTGTCAAGAGCTAAGGTCTTGTAGGGCCGTGGGAGCCCAGGCCTGGGAGGTCTCAGGAACGAGAGAGGGTTGCTGGGGCGCTGCTTGGAAAGATCATGGCCCAGAGGAGGGGCAGCCTCAGGTTGGGGAGGGCAACCTTGGGGTGGGGCGCACTTCTGGGCGAGGGCTGCCCTCACTGGGTGCTGAGCACTCCACTCCTGGGCCCAGGCGTCCTGCGCGAGGTGACCACAGAGTTCACTGTGGACGCAAGGTCCCTAACAGCCACGGGTGGAAACCACGTGACCGCACGTGTGCGCAACCCTTCGGGCGCTAAGACGGACACCTACGTGACGGACAATGGAGACGGTACCTACCGAGTGCAGTACACCGCTTATGAAGAGGGTGAGTGACCAGCTGATGGGACGTGGCAGGGGTTCCGGTCCCCGCATTCTTGGAGGCAGGACTGGGGGCGCTGCACACACAGCCTGCCTGACTCCTTGTGGCCTGGCTTCTAGGCGTGCATTTGGTGGAGGTGCTGTATGATGAGGTGGCTATGCCCAAGAGCCCCTTCCGAGTGGGCGTGACAGAGGGCTGTGACCCCACCCGCGTCCGGGCCTTCGGGCCAGGCCTGGAGGGTGGCTTGGTCAACAAGGCCAACCGCTTCACTGTGGAGACCAGGTATCCTCCCCCTTCCTAAACTTGACCCTAAGACTGTGGCCACCCTGATCCCAGCCACTTGCCTGCCCCGTTGTCCTTCTATGTGTGTCTTTTCAAGGGGTACCCCAGGAGCAAACCTCCCCAGTATCCCAGGTCAACCTCTGTCACCCATCCCTCCTCAGCTGAGCCCTCAGTGGTCTGCTTTCCTTTTCTTGTCCCCCATGACCCCATCACCTGCCCCTCCATCTCCGTTCTCTGGACCTCACTGAACTGAGGGGTTGTCATCTTGCAGGGGTGCTGGCACCGGAGGCCTAGGCCTGGCCATCGAGGGCCCCTCCGAAGCCAAGATGTCCTGCAAGGACAACAAGGATGGTAGCTGCACCGTGGAGTACATCCCCTTTACCCCTGGAGACTATGATGTCAACATCACCTTCGGGGGGCGGCCCATCCCAGGTGTGCAGAGAGGGCAGGTGGAGGCCAGCAGGCTCAGTGAGAGGAAACTGGAAGGAGGGTGGATGTGAAGATTTGGAGAAAGGGCACCCTAGAGCAGGCTGCGGCACAGCCCAGCCGTGGTGGGGAGGTGGCGGGGAGGCAAGCTTGGGTGCCGAAGGCTAAGGCCAAGAGGCCATAGGGTGGCTGCTGTTAATGTGACCCAGGGACCCAGCTCTGTTATCTCAGCCCCTTGGCTACTGAGGGCCCCTCCATGGCCATGGTGTCCTTGCTATAGTGCCAGGCCCTGTATGGGCAGATCCACCCATGGTGGGTTTGGCCAGTCGCACCCAGTCCAGATCACTGGCTGCCTGAACAAGGACAGCCTCTTGTGCCCAGTTGCTCTTGTCTGCAAAGCAAAGAACTTCCTGCTTTCCTGCAGGATGGAGCTGCTTGGGTGTGTTCAGCCTTCAATCACCACATAACCTGGGCCTGCTGATCTTTTTAAAAGTTCCCCTTAACTTATCTGATTTCACATTTTTATATTATTATTAACCACAATGTCAAAAACACATTTTCTTAAAATTATTCCATTTTTAACATCTTATTAATTTAGGCAGGCCTTCTTCCAAGGCTGTGACCCAATTGTGAGAGTTTCGCCCAGCCTCAGTCTGCAGCCAAGTTCATTTGTTCTTGTTTATGTTTTCTTAGCTAGTTCCTGAGCAACAGTTTCACATGTTGACTTAGCCTCCCTGTGGGTTTTTCAAAGCCGGGGCTCTTTCTTGGTCCCTCACTGGGGAGCAGGTCCTCCCAGGCAGGTGGGTAGGTGCTGATGCCCATCTCCTTGCAGGGAGCCCATTCCGGGTGCCGGTCAAGGATGTGGTGGACCCTGGGAAAGTGAAGTGCTCGGGACCGGGGCTGGGGGCCGGCGTCAGGGCCCGGGTACCCCAGACTTTCACAGTGGACTGCAGCCAAGCCGGCCGGGCCCCCCTGCAGGTGGCTGTACTGGGCCCCACAGGTATGGAACGTCTGGGGCAGGGTGGAGGGAGGCAGGATGGGGTGCCTGGAGTCTCTGCTGACACTCTGCTTCTCTTGCCCAGGTGTGGCTGAGCCTGTGGAGGTGCGTGACAATGGGGATGGCACCCACACTGTCCACTACACCCCAGCCACTGATGGACCCTACACGGTGGCTGTGAAGTATGCTGATCAAGAGGTGCCACGCAGGTGAGGACCAGCTGTAGTCTCCTGTGCTGCGGCTGAGCTCTGAGGAGCTCCCACTGGGTCCCACCCACAGGGTTGTTGCTGGGCCCTGGGGCGAGCCCCTCCCCATGTCTCAACCTCCCAGCCTCCTGTCTCAGCTGGTGCATTCTGCTCTTGCCCAGTCCTCTCTACCCAGCCCCTCTCCTTGAGCTGGGCTTTTGCCACATGTAACTACAAAAGTAGCACCTTGAAGACGTGTGGCAGGCCTGGGAGAGGGCATCCTTCTGAGCCCTGTGCTTTAAACAAACTGTAGCATCCTCCTGGGGATAGAAGAGAACATGCCCAGGCTCAGGGGGCTCCATGTGTGAACCTTCTCCAAGGCTCAGGATGGCATCTGGCTCCGGGGATACATGGTCTCTCCTCCTTATCCCACAGTCACTTTCCTGCCCATGTATGCAGGGAGGTCTCTAGCCTCAATATGAGACAGATGTCCCCTGCCATGACCCCCAGCCAACTGTCCATCCCTTCTGCCCCACAAGCCCCTTCAAGATCAAGGTGCTTCCAGCCCACGATGCCAGCAAGGTACGGGCCAGCGGCCCCGGCCTCAACGCTTCTGGCATCCCTGCCAGCCTGCCTGTGGAGTTCACCATCGATGCTCGGGATGCTGGCGAGGGGTTGCTTACCGTCCAGATCCTGGTGAGTTCACGTGCAGCCTCTCCTCCCACACCAGGCCCCGGGTATGGGCAGGACTTGACCTCTGCTACTCCCCCAGGACCCGGAGGGAAAGCCCAAAAAGGCCAATATCCGAGACAATGGGGATGGCACCTACACCGTGTCCTACTTGCCAGACATGAGCGGCCGGTACACCATCACCATCAAGTATGGTGGGGACGAGATCCCCTATTCACCCTTCCGCATCCATGCCCTGCCCACGGGGGATGCCAGCAAGTGCCTCGTCACAGGTGGGCACCTATCCCGGCGTCCCCTGCCCCTGCTCACCCTTCAACACCTCCTGAAAACTCTTCCAGGCCCCTTGCCCAGCAAGGGGGTTACTACTGGTCAGAGAGCCCACCCCTGCCAGCCCCTACCCCCTGTCCCCTGCCCCTCCCAGCCCCTCCCCTCTGCCCCATCCTGAGGGCTGTGCAGCCTCACACTTTTCTCTATTTCCAGTGTCCATTGGAGGACATGGCCTGGGTGAGTACCCTTGCTCTTCTTGCTGTGGGCGGGTGGTGGGGTCAGCCGGGAATGGAGAGGGGCTGGGTCTCAGCCCCCACAGCCCTCTGACTTGACTGTTCCGTGGGTCAGGTGCCTGCCTGGGGCCCCGCATCCAGATTGGGGAAGAGACGGTGATCACGGTGGATGCCAAGGCAGCAGGCAAGGGGAAGGTGACGTGTACAGTGTCCACACCGGATGGGGCGGAACTCGACGTGGACGTGGTTGAGAACCACGATGGCACCTTTGACATCTACTACACAGCGCCCAAGCCGGGCAAGTACGTCATCACCATCCGCTTTGGAGGCGAGCACATCCCCAACAGCCCCTTCCACGTGCTGGTAAGCTCCAAGGCCACAGCAGGGCTAGGTGGGGGCTGGGGAGGTAGGGCTGGGCCCTCTTAGCAGCAGCAAGGAATCCCAGAACCCTGTCCCCATGTCTGATGGCTTCTGGGGCCAGGTGCTCCAAAATGAAGCCTTTGCTTTTCCTGCAGCCTCCCTTGTAGGAGATGAGCAAAGCCCTGCCTCTGACCCCCTGACAGTCCACTCTCTCTGGCAGAGCTTACCGTGTTCCTCCCTGACCCTCAGGCCTATGGCAGCTCCCTAGAGGTGGCCCTGCACGGTCACCTAGAGGGTGAAGTACCCAAGACAGCTACCCCACCTTGTGTGCAGCCCAGGATTTCAGGTCCCTGGACCATTCTTAGCCAGTCCAGTCCTGAGTCAGCTTCTGGTCCTTGTTGAGCTGGCATGGGCTAGCCTGCCACATCTGTGCTCTTCCGTGCCTTGCCCCATACCCCAGGCGTGTGACCCCAGGCCCCACGTGGAGGAGCCCTCTGACATGCTGCAGCCACACCAGCCCTACGTGCCTCACCGGCCTGGCGCCTACCCCACACACTGGGTACTGCCACCTCCCTCCTGGGCGAGATCTCGCTCTTCCTCTCTTCTGCCCCTTTCCTTCATTTTGTCTTTCTGTTCCTCAGCAGCCAGGGCTGGGGCCTGAGCAGGGACCATCTTGGGGAGTAAGCAGAAATTAGGCTGGGCAGAGGGATTACCGGGCTGTGCATGGCACCTCTTCTCTTACAGCTGAAATGCCTCCTGCTGTCCTGGTTTCACCATTGATCATCTTGTTCTTTCCTTACTTTCTTGGACTTCAGTCCTAGCTCAGACCAAGCTCCCCAGGCCTTCCCCAGCCAATGATTGTTCCCTCTCACCTGTCACAGGCCACGGAAGAGCCAGTAGTGCCCGCAGAGCCAATGGAGTCCATGCTGAGACCCTTCAACCTGGTCATCCCCTTTACCGTGCAGAAAGGGGAGCTCACAGGTACTGCCCTGGGCTCCTGGAGCATGAGGGCTCAGTGGGGAGAAATCTCCTTCCAGGCTCACCCCCTTGTCTTAAATGAAAAGAGGGGCCCAGAGAGGGGAGATGAGCTGCCACATTCACATAGCAAATTGGGCAGAACTAGAATCTGAGAGTCAAGCCTGCTATTTTGCAGTTCAGGGTTCATCCCACCGTCCTAGGCTCTCTCTTGGTACCTGGCCTCTGGGGTGGAAATAGAACTACACAGGAGTGGGGATTTGGGGCAGCAGAGGGGGTTGTAGTGGAAGAAACCAGGTGCCCCAGGCTAACTGTGTCAGCCCACAGGGGAGGTGCGGATGCCCTCCGGGAAGACCGCACGGCCCAACATCACTGACAACAAGGACGGCACCATCACGGTGAGGTATGCGCCCACCGAGAAAGGCCTGCACCAGATGGGAATCAAGTACGACGGCAACCACATCCCTGGTGAGCTGGGGCCACACTGAATTTGGGCTGGGGGAGACGGGCCAACAGTGGCTTCATTTTTACTCTCCTTTACTTAACAATACTTATTGAACACCATGTTGGACCCTGGAGGAGCCTGCATCCTGGTGGGAGGCAGACCTCCTTCCATGAATAAAGTCTCTCCTATGGTAGAGACAAGGAACACAGAAGGGAGGCTGCTGGGAAGGTGCTGGGGTGCCACAGTTGGCTCAGGCAGACCCTGTTCCCACGGCTGACTCAGCCTCCTTTCTCGGCACCAACCCCAGGAAGTCCCCTGCAGTTCTATGTGGACGCCATCAACAGTCGCCATGTGAGTGCCTACGGGCCAGGCCTGAGCCATGGCATGGTCAACAAGCCGGCCACTTTCACCATTGTCACCAAGGATGCTGGGGAAGGTGAGGGGGAGCTGCAGGCAGGGCTGGGGAATAATGGGGTGGGAGATCGGGCAGCACAGGGCGAGGGCAGGACTTCTGATCGCAGCCCCACCTCCACCTGCAGGGGGTCTGTCCCTGGCCGTGGAGGGCCCATCCAAGGCAGAGATCACCTGCAAGGACAACAAGGATGGCACCTGCACTGTGTCTTACCTGCCTACGGCACCTGGAGACTACAGCATCATCGTGCGCTTTGACGACAAGCACATCCCAGGGAGCCCCTTCACAGCCAAGATCACAGGTGGGGTGGAGAGGTGGACGTACAACCCACAACATGCACACGTACACACACATGCACGACCCAGTCAGTATACGACGTTGTACAAGCCTGGTGTGTCCAAGGCACTCCAGGCATTAGGAAGGAGGCCCCTCGAGGTGGAAGAGGCCATTTTTTGATAAATGCAAAGAATGCTCTATTCTCTATAGCAAGCAAGAAAAATCCAACCACCCATCATACTTTGAAACACGTGACCTCATTTAGTTTTTGTAGTAAGCCAGGGTAATTTCTTTTGTTAGAGAAGGAAAGCAGTCCCGAGACTTGATCAAGCCGCATAGCCTCTGAGGGGTGGAGCTGAGAGGGTAGCTCAGCTCTGTATGGTCCAGCCTAGCATTTTGTTCCCATGAAACCATGACTCAGAATTAAAATACACATGAGGTTCTTTTAGGGATTCAATGCATTCAGGAAAGAGGCATCCACAGAGGTTCTCCGAGGAGAATTGGGATGCTGGGCCCATCCCAATCCCTGGTAGCAACTGGGTGAAGGAGGGCCAAGCTCTCCCAGGCCTGGGCCCTGTGTGCCTGTGGAGTCCAGCAGGGTCAGCCCAGGAGGTTTGTCGGGCCCCTCGAGGGCCGGGCCTGCATGACACCCCAACTCCCCTGCCAGGGGATGACTCGATGAGGACGTCGCAGCTGAACGTGGGCACCTCCACGGACGTGTCCCTGAAGATCACAGAGAGCGATCTGAGCCTGCTCACCGCCAGCATCCGCGCGCCGTCGGGCAACGAGGAGCCCTGCCTGCTCAAGCGCCTGCCCAACCGACACATCGGTGAGTACGTGGCCAGCGGGCTTGGCCTCAGGGAGTGAGGCCTAAGGGTGGGCAGGCGGGGCAGGGCTGTTCGGCCACACCCAGGGCCCCAGGCCTGATGCCCCCATCTCCACAGGCATCTCCTTCACCCCCAAGGAGGTGGGGGAGCACGTGGTGAGCGTGCGCAAGAGTGGAAAGCATGTCACCAATAGCCCCTTCAAGATCCTCGTGGGGCCATCTGAGATCGGAGATGCTAGCAAGGTGCGAGTTTGGGGCAAAGGCCTGTCCGAGGGACACACCTTCCAGGTAGCGGAGTTCATCGTGGACACACGCAATGCAGGTACTTCACGTGCCAGAGCCTCTGAAGGGGGCCTCCCATTTCTGCTGGTGCCTCCAACAAGGACTGTCCTTCTTTGCTGGCTAGCTCCCTCAGGCTGTACCCTTCTCCCTGAACTTCCCGGCCCAGTTTCTGTTGGGATTCACATTCAGGGTGGGGGTGTGGGGGGAGAGCACTCCATAATTTCAATTCCCTAGCTTTTATGGGAAAGTTCATCTTTCCTGAACTTCCATTTCTCCCTCTCTTACTGAAACTCAAGAAGCCAACCTCAGGGAATTTCCCAGACTGCCTGCCCCCGGCCCTCCAGTCAGTGCCTCGCTCACCCTTCCTTTCCTGCTACGTTCCCTATTGGACCCACTGCACCTGTCCATCCCCAGGCCGCCATGCGTAGTGGTCACAATACAGATCGGGTGCCCATTGCCTGCAGAGTCTGCAGTTTAGACAGGGGAGAGAAGAGTGGCAGTGGGCAGCAAGGACCAAGGGAGACATGTCTTTTGCTTCCCTCCTGCAGGCTATGGAGGCTTGGGGCTGAGTATTGAAGGCCCTAGCAAAGTGGACATCAACTGCGAGGACATGGAGGATGGCACATGCAAAGTCACCTACTGCCCCACCGAGCCTGGCACCTACATCATCAACATCAAGTTTGCTGACAAGCATGTGCCTGGTAAGGCTCCGGGCTGGAGCCAGGCAGGGAGACCCCAGAGGCTGGGAAGCCCTTACCTGCTTTTCCTCCCCCTCCAGGAAGCCCCTTCACCGTGAAGGTAACTGGCGAGGGCCGCATGAAGGAGAGCATCACACGGCGCAGGCAGGCACCCTCCATCGCCACCATCGGCAGCACCTGCGACCTCAACCTCAAGATCCCAGGTGTGAGCCTGGGCGGGGTGGCAGGGAAAGGGCTGTGGCTGGCCCCCAGAGCCGGCCCCCGGGGTCTCGGTGCTCCCTCCTCACGCCCCCTCTCCCTTTCTCAGGGAACTGGTTCCAGATGGTGTCTGCCCAGGAGCGCCTGACGCGCACCTTCACACGCAGCAGCCACACGTACACGCGCACGGAGCGCACCGAGATCAGCAAGACGCGGGGCGGGGAAACCAAGCGGGAGGTGCGGGTGGAGGAGTCCACCCAGGTGGGCGGAGACCCCTTCCCGGCAGTCTTCGGGGACTTCCTGGGCCGCGAACGCCTGGGCTCCTTCGGCAGCATCACCCGGCAGGAGGGTGAGCAGGGAGAGGGCTGGGCTGGAGCCTTCTCCAGGGCAGGTGGGGAGGGGCTGGGCGGCCAGGCCGAGCCCCTTACACACCTGCTCCAGTGGGCCAAGGCTGGTCCAAACAGAGGAGGTGGTTTAACCAAGAGAGGGAAGGTCCCGGACCTGACGTGTCCCTGACCATCCGCAACCCCGCAGGTGAGGCCAGCTCTCAGGATATGACCGCGCAGGTGACCAGCCCGTCAGGCAAGATGGAAGCTGCGGAGATCGTAGAGGGGGAGAACAGCGCATACAGCGTGCGCTTTGTGCCTCAGGAGATGGGGCCCCACACGGTCACCGTCAAGTACCGCGGCCAGCATGTGCCTGGCAGCCCCTTTCAGTTCACGGTGGGGCCCCTGGGTGAAGGTGGTGCCCACAAGGTGCGGGCTGGAGGCACCGGGCTGGAGCGCGGTGTGGCTGGCGTGCCAGGTAAGGGGGGCAGGGTGACCAGGAGCGCAGGCTGGGGCCAGGGCAGCCAGGGTTATGGATGACAGTGCTGAAGAGCCACCCCTGCCCTCCTCCCCTGTCTCCAGCTGAGTTCAGCATCTGGACTCGAGAAGCTGGTGCTGGGGGTTTGTCCATTGCTGTGGAGGGTCCCAGCAAGGCGGAGATTGCATTTGAGGACCGCAAAGACGGCTCCTGCGGTGTCTCCTATGTGGTCCAGGAACCAGGTGGGTGTCCACACCGGGTAAAGTGCTGGCCTGCCTGACCTTCCAGGCAGGGTTTCTGCTCACCAGCCACTAGGAGATGCTTGCTTGGGGGTGCATAACTCCCCCTTCACCTGGGCCCCTTACCTTTTCTCTATCTTATCTCCCTCCACCCACACCCCTGGGAACCTATGTCTGTCTTCAGAGCTGAGCCCTGGATCATCCTAGTTCATCCTGGGACGAGGCCCTGCTGGGGGTGGGTCCGTCTCTGCCTTCGCATCCTGGGGCCTGTGCTGACTGGCCTCCCCTCCCTAGGTGACTACGAGGTCTCCATCAAGTTCAACGATGAGCACATCCCAGACAGTCCCTTTGTGGTGCCTGTGGCCTCCCTCTCGGATGATGCTCGCCGTCTCACAGTCACCAGCCTCCAGGTGTGTGTCCCCGGGGATGGGGCTCTTAGAGATAGGTGGGAGTCAAGGAGGGTGGCTTCTGTGGCCAGGAGTCTAGCAGTGACTGGGAACAGTCAGTTGGACAGAAGTCTCCTCTCTGCCATTGTCTGTACTGCACAGGGCTGGGTCCCTGGGTAGGAGAAGAAGACAAGCCTTGAGACCACCCCCTTGGCTCTGCAAATTTTCCTCTCCTCCGTGTCTCCAAACTTGTTCCTGCCTTTCAGAAGCTTGTTTCTGCTTTTTAGATTTTGTCTTTACTGTTACCTGTCATTTCTTGTTAGTGGGAATTTGTTCCACCTCCTTCTGAGAATTCTAAAGAAACTAGATGCCAAAACTTATTAGAATAAGAGTATAAAAGAAATACAAAAGAGGAGTAAATAAGGCCTAGGAGAGGCCCCCAGGGGTATATCTGGATGTATAATGCACATGGCTGAGAGTTTGGGCTTTGGGTCTTCTGGCTGCTGGAGGCCTGTTTTGCATTTCTCGTGTTGCCTATTTCTAGATAGGTGGTGTCTGGATAAGTGAGCAATGAACAGTATCTTCTTTTCATTATATCCTATGGGAACTTGTGCAAAGCAGGTTTTCAGCAAATGAAACTGACCTATATAAACCTGATGTGTACATGTTAAGGGGACACACTGTGAAGGAGCTTGCTAAGTGAGGCCACAGCCCTCTCCCTATGCCCAGAATAAAAACAAAGGAAAGGCTTTTCCTAGGTGTCCACTGAGAATGGTCTTGGGACCCCCTCAGGGAGCCCTTGAGCAGCTCCTCTCCCTCCCTGAACCAGCTCTGTCCTTTAGTCTCTGGCCTCATGTTCATCCACCCTTGGAGCCCTCCCTGTTCTTCTTCCAGTTCTCCCCACGCCCCATCTCCTCTAGACCTGGCTCCTGGGCCTCACCTCCTCAACTAGGACAGGGGCACATCCTCTTTTCACCCCCCACCATGCCTAGCACAGCTAGGTTGGTGCCCCACCTCACTGCAGGTGGATGTGGAGGCTCACAGACCCAGATCCTGTCTCATGCCTCCCACCTCAGTCCTGTTGAGAGCCTTCCCTCCATGCTGAGCTGGCAGACAAGGGCTGGGCTAGGAATGGGAGGTGGGAGCGTCTGTCCTGGGCTTACAGCGAGGGCAGTGTTGGGCTGCTGAGAGGACCAGTCCATCTGGCCTGCCCAGGAGCCTGAGCTTCCTCTTTGACTTTGCAGGAGACGGGGCTCAAGGTAAACCAGCCGGCATCCTTTGCAGTGCAGCTCAATGGGGCGCGGGGCGTGATTGATGCTAGGGTGCACACACCTTCTGGTGCAGTGGAGGAGTGCTACATCTCCGAGCTGGACAGTGGTGAGCTCGCCCTGCCCCTTCCCACCCCTGCCCAGGCCAGAGCCCTCTGGGAAGGAGAGGGGAAGGACGAAGGCCCACCTACCAATCCTCTGCCCCACAGACAAGCATACCATCCGCTTCATTCCTCACGAGAATGGCGTCCACTCCATCGATGTCAAGTTCAATGGTGCCCATATCCCTGGTAGTCCCTTCAAGATCCGTGTAGGGGAACAGAGCCAGGCTGGAGACCCAGGCCTGGTGTCAGCCTATGGCCCAGGGCTTGAAGGAGGCACCACTGGTGAGTGTTCGTTGCTGGGGAAGTGTGTGGTTATAGGGGATCCTCAGCCAACTGTCCTGTACTGCCCTGCCCCAAGGCAGGGCCAGTGATGACCTGGGCCCCAGAGTTCTCACAGAGGTCTGCTCAGGAAGTCTTGGGCCCAGTCTAGCTCTGGGCCGGAAGCTTGTCCGGCTACAGCCTTGCTACTTTTATCCCCATAGGTGTGTCTTCAGAGTTCATTGTGAACACCCTGAATGCTGGCTCAGGAGCCTTGTCCGTCACCATTGATGGTCCCTCCAAGGTGCAGCTGGACTGTCGGGAATGTCCTGAGGGCCACGTGGTCACTTACACTCCCATGGCACCTGGCAACTACCTCATTGCCATCAAGTACGGTGGCCCCCAGCACATTGTGGGCAGTCCCTTCAAGGCCAAGGTCACAGGTGAGTGTCCCAAGGTGGTAGGAGAGCCACCTAGCCCAGCCAGCAGCCCCACCCAACCTGGATCAGTGGCCAAAAGCCATTCATGTCAGTCCATAATCTGCCTCAAATATCATGGGCAAGTTATCATGAATATAGATGGGCTTGGCTTTACCAGCAAACCATCTTACAGGGTTATGTAGAATCATTTTCAACAATCAAATTCCTCCTTATTGTTGTCCATACCTTTACCTGCAGTGCCTTCCATGCTTTAGTTTTACTAAAGCATTCTAGTTCTCTCCCTCTTAGTTTCCCATCGTTCTTGCTTCCAAGAAGACAAAGATCATTAAATATGTAACAAGCTTCTCTTTTTGAAGCTATTTGAATTGTCAGTTGGGTATATCTTCCTTTTAAACAAAGACTTCTTTCCTACCCTGACTTAACTTGAGTCTTCCAAGAAAGCCTGGAAGGGATAAGGGATCAGAAACCCAAGATCAGGAAAAAGCATGAAGTGGAGCCAGTAGCTTGGGTACTTGTTTGGATGGAGCTACCTCTCCTGAAATGCTGCAGCTGAGGAAGAGGGGTGGGGCTCACAGGGCAGGCAGTGTGGCCTGGGACCCCGAGTCACGCAGGGTTGTCAGTGCTGGCCAAGGGCCCCCCTGCCCAGGCAAGGGCAGCAAGCCCCTCTGACTGGGCTCGTGGTCACCCCACTCTGCCCATCAGGTCCCCGGCTCTCTGGTGGCCACAGCCTTCATGAAACATCCACGGTTCTGGTGGAGACTGTGACCAAGTCGTCCTCGAGCCGGGGCTCCAGCTACAGTTCCATCCCCAAGTTCTCCTCGGATGCCAGCAAGGTGGTGACACGGGGCCCTGGGCTGTCCCAGGCCTTTGTGGGCCAGAAGAACTCCTTCACTGTAGATTGCAGCAAAGCAGGTAGGCTGGCGAGGGGAGAGGAGAGCAGTTTCCCAGGGAGGGGGATGTCTGTGGGATGGGGGGCAAGAAGCGGTGGGGTGCGGGCTGTGGGCTGCTGAGGGGGTGGGATCCCTGGTGTGAGCCGTCCCTCTCTGCCTCCCTCTCCAGGTACCAACATGATGATGGTGGGTGTGCACGGGCCCAAGACCCCCTGTGAGGAAGTGTACGTGAAGCACATGGGCAACCGGGTGTACAATGTCACCTACACCGTCAAGGAGAAAGGGGACTACATCCTCATTGTCAAGTGGGGCGACGAAAGTGTGCCTGGAAGCCCCTTCAAAGTCAATGTACCCTGAACCCCAAAAGTGCCTCCCCCAGCCTTGGCCCCCACCTCAGCCAAACACACTCTCACATACACAAATGTGGCACATTTAGCTGCACACGCACAGAATCACACATTACACACTCCTGCCTGGGGTGTGAAAAGAATGGCAGAGCCTCCCCATCCCACTGTGCCCTCAGGGTTTGAGGCCTTGTCTGTCTCAGGGCAGTGTCCCTCTCCTAGAATGTGACATGAGGCCACTGGGGCCAGGCTCAGGGGCAGAGGCTGTGACATAAGGGGTTGGATGGGGGTGGGGCAGGGAAACCCTAAGTTTTTTGATGGGGCTGAGACCAGGGGGCATGCATGTGTGTGCTGGGAGGGGGGCGTGTCTGGTTGTGTGACAAAGATCATCCTCAAACCGCACTGCTGGCCGGGCCACCTTGTCCCTGAAGACTGTGCCTTGCCCCTTTGGTGGCTACAACCCCAGAGCATTAAGGACTTGGAAGAGAAAGCACAATTGGAGAAGAAAACAGATCCAGAGCAGGCAGCACATGGGGCAATTTGTACCTGCCCAAGCCAGGCTTCCTGGGGGGTTGTTTTCACTCTCTGGGTATTTTTTTTTTTTTTTTTTTTTTTTTTTTACAGTTGCACAGCTCTGCCCCATGGGGGGCCTTTTTTACACACTGCAAGGCCCAGCTTTCTGGGGGGACTTTTGCACATGTTTTGCGGCTCACCTGGGAGCTGCTTAGGTGGAAAACTCCAGACCCAAATAAAGTGCGGCCTGTCGCAGAGGCTCTTGTGGCTGTTCCTTGTGGGTGTGCTTTCTGCGTTCCTTGTGGGTGTGAGCTCTGTATCTGGTCCCCTCCTCACCTATGGACACTATTGACACTGACTCAGGCCCCAGGGAGGCTGAGGCCAGCTGGCTGATTCTCTGGAGGAAGGATCTGGGCTGAGGGAAAGGCCTTGGGGCAGAGGGCAGCTCTTCTGGGCCATCTCTTTGGCAAGGTCTGGGATGAGAGCAGAATGGTTGAAATAACCCCGGGACAAGGGGTGCTTAGGAACATGGGATTGATCCTCAGATAGCTGGAGGGCTGTTGGATGGAAGAGGGGGGTGGACACTGTGTTCTAGAAGACCATTAACCACTAGGAGGCCAGTGTAAATTCAACCTGACCTCAAGGATGTTCTTCAAGTTAGATGTTAAAACTGCGCTGACTCAAGCAGGAGTGTTCTTCAGCTGGTAGGCAGGTGGAGCCACATGCAAACCAAGGAACCTTCACTCCAAGCAGTTCTTGAGTCAAACCTGGGCTGTTCCATCCTTACCCTCCAACCCCAACCAACGCTTGCTCAGTGAACTAAGAGGCACCAGCCTCTTAAATAGTTTCCTCTGACTGCAGCCAGCTCCCTCCAGCCCACCCTCCATGCTGCAGCCAGAGGGATATCACATTAACAAAATTATGTCCCTCTGGTTCAGGGCCCTTCTGTGGTTCTTTCCTGCTTCAGGCTAAAATCTAGTCACTAATAAGTCTTCCAAGACCAGATTCCAGCCTCCTGACTCGTTCATTCATGAATCCTCCCGTGAGTTGGGCAGTGTGTCCACTCCCTAGCACACTCTCCTCCTCTAACCCTCCCCCTGTGGGGCTGTTTGGGCTCCCTGCCTGGAAACAGCCTTACGCCTCCACCCTCATCACTTTCCTAACCAACAGGAAGTCTTCTAGGACCCCTCCCTGCCCCTCCTGGATCAGCTCCCATATGTACTGGGGCACTATGCATTTACCATCCGACCTGTGACCCTGCTACCTACAGACTGGCCTCCCCCAGAAGACTGTGAGGCCCCTGACCCTGGAAGGTCTAATGTGTATGATCAGTGAACATATGAATGAGCAACCGAGTAGGCAAATCAAAAAAACATATAATTTCAATAAATTGAGTTCAATTTCAACTCAATCAAAACCCCAACTCTAGACCAGTTCCGGAACCTTCAGTACGTGGTGGCGGGTCTTCCAAAGAAGATTGAAAACTTACATGATTCCAGCTCCTAACCCCCCTCCTCTTCACCTCTTCACTCACTTGTTTGCCTGCCTTCTTCCAAGTTTCCCTTTCCCTCCACCTCAGGGGAAGTGACACCTTTCCCCTCCCTGCTCTAGAAACCAACCCCTCTAGATTCCTCCAGAGCCTCTCTTTACTATATGTATGTCCCAACCCCTGCCTGCCATTTTTCACCCTCTTCTCAGTCTTGCAGTGAGTTCCTAGAGAAGAGAATCGTGTTTTATCACTCGTATCCTCAGTCCCCAGTCACTATTATTTGATAAATGGATAAATGCTGGTTGAATGAGGGCGTGATGACTGTGGGGCTATCCCAGCTCCTTACTTTATACATGACAAGGCCAGTGAAGTACCCAATGCTGGTGACCATCAAAGGCCAGTTCTGTGCCAGACACCAAGCTGGGTGCTTCTACACACACCATTCTTAACTTCCCTCTTGCTCTCTGTCCACCTTCCCTCTTCTCTCCCAAATGTGAGGGCTTCCCTGGATGGTTTGCCCTCTGCCTCTTTACCTTCAGCTGCCTTCCAACAGTTGGGTGATGTGTTTGTGGTTCTCTCACCTTCCAACAGTTGGGTGATGTGTTCATGGTTCTCTCGCCCAGCTGCTCTCAGTGAACCACAGTGTGTACTGGGTGAGTCATAAGTACCATTCACGGTACTGAGCACTCATGGGTCCATTCTCACTTAATCCTCATAACAGCTCTGGGCATAATAGTGTCTGAGAAAACCAAGGCCCCAAGAATTTAAGTGATGAGTCCCAAATTGCAAATCCAGGTGTGGTAGTTAGATTCAGTTGTCAACTTGGCCAGGTGAAAGCACCTAGTTCTGTTGCTGTGGACATGAGCCAATGGTAGGTGAATCTCATCTGTTGCTAATTACATCCGCAGTCGGCTAGGAGGCGTGTCTGCTGCAATGAGTGACGTTTAACTTAATTGGCTTGTGCTTAAATGAGAGAACGCAATGTAGCACAGTCTAGCAGCTCAGCATTCCTCATCACAGCACTTGCAGCTTAGCCCAGGCCTTTGGAGAAGTCACCCCGGGGAAAGTTGTTGGAACCCAGGGGCTTGGAGAGAAGACCAGCAGAGACCATCCTGTGCCTTCCACGTAAGAAAAGAGCCTCAGTGGAAAGTTAGCTGCCTTTCCTCTGAAGAACCAACAAAATAAATCCCCTTTTATTAAAAGCCAATCCGTCTCTGGTGTGTTGCATTCCGGCAGCTAGCAAACTAGAACACCAGGTGTGCACAAATCCCAAGCCCATATAACCACTAGACCACACTCCATGTACTACAAACTTGCAAATCACATGCCAGATGCCAGGGATGCCTGTTTGTTGAAAAGAAGAAGGAAAGAGTGGATGTTTCCCTTCACCCTGTTCACCTCACTATCAGGAAAGTCATTCCCATCTATGTGGCTGCACAGGCCAGGAGCCTGGAAGTCCCCTGGGCCTCTCTATCTCTACCTCCACCACTCCCCAAACACATCCAGTTTTGTCCACTCTGTCTCTAAACATCCCTCGATTCCATCCATTTCACATTCCCCATTACCACTAGCTGAGTTCTGGCCACCATTATCTCTTACCACAGTGGCCTCCCAACTCAGTCTTGCTTTTGCGCACACCATTGTCACAGGGATCCCTCTGAAACATATCTAGCCATATCACCCTCTTGCTTAAAATCCTTCCGTGGCGTCCCACTGTCCTCAAGATGGATTTTCTTGAGGCATTTTGTTCTCTAGCCATTAAGCCTTTACACATGTGGTTTCTCTGGCGTAAAAAACTCTTACCCTCTATCCTATTCCTTTAATTCTGTTGCTCCTTCAGATCTCAGCTTAGAAGTAACCTTCTTGGGGAAGTGCTCTTTAAGCGACCCCCCAACACACACACACACCCTCATGGGTTAGTTACCCCCGGTATGTGCTTCCATGAACTTTTTAGCAATTACCATACTGCTTCCTAATTGCCCGTTCACCTGACTCTCATCAGTAGACAGTGTCATCACTAGCTTGTTCATTCTTTTATTAGTTGAATAAAAATGTATCGAGTGATATCGGCGTCCAGCAGCACTAGGTTCACTATGCCAGTCGACAGACTAAACGAACCACCCACTCCAGACACAAACCTCGAACGAAGAAGCCTCTTCGTGCGAGCCCGTGATGCCTCGCAGCCTGCTGGGAATCGTAGTCCCCTGATAAGGACCTCTCCTTATGGCGCAGGCGCATTGCTATTAATGCTCAGGCCCCGAAAGGCGGAGAGGGAGAACTGCGCATGTGTACAGGCTGGGGGTGAGGCCGACAAGGGGACGGCCTGAGGAGGCGGGGCTTCGATTCCTTCTGGACGTCGGGTGCACTGTACCTGAGTGTAAGGATGGCAGGGCGAGGGAAGCTAATCGCTGTGATCGGAGACGAGGACACGGTGACTGGTTTTCTGCTGGGCGGCATAGGGGAGCTTAACAAGAACCGCCACCCTAATTTCTTGGTGGTGGAGAAGGACACGACCATCAATGAGATCGAAGACACTTTCCGGTACGGTAGCCCGCGAGGCCTAAACGGGACCTTCAGGGGCCTGGCGGGCGTATGGGGATAGGGCAGAAGTGGCCGGAGGTATCGGGGACACCGGGGCGGGCCGGTGCTGCGTTGAGCTTTCCAGACCCGGGGAGTCCCAGCTGCCCGTCTTTCCTTCCAGAGCGGAAGTCTCCGCCCTCTCAGCGCCCCAAGTTCCCTTTTGTGGGAACTGGGGACCAGGGCTCTGCTCTGTCATTTCCACGAGCTCCCCCTTCACATGACTATGTGTCAGGAAAGAAGGGGGCAGAGATCGTGACGGGCTGGACGCCGCCCCTCGGCCCACCCTGCCCCTGTCATAATAGGCGCCCAGAGCGCTCAGCCCGGGGATAGGGCTCCCTCTCCCCCCGCCCCTCCCCCGCACCTGTTAGCCGGCTCCCAGCATCTAAGCACTCTGCGAGTTTACTCCTAAAGGAACCTTACACTAAGTGACAGGCTCGGGCTTTCTTGTACTTTCATCTTCCCTAGAGGCTCACAATCGTTCTAGAAAGTAGGGGTTATGACTCCCACTTACAGATAAGAAAACGAAAACTCAGAGAAGTTACGACACCAGTTGGAAAAGGCAGAGCTGGGAGTTGAACCCATTCCCAGTCCTTTCTGCCTCTCTTAAGCCCGGAACCCACCATGCTTGCTCAGCTCCCCTCTGTCTGACTTGGAATTTCCCATTAGTCTTGAGCACAGTGGTTAAAATATCAGGAGTTTGTCTGGCTTTCTGCTAAGACCTTGGGAGTTCTCTTGCACTTTAAGTCCTCATTTCCTGCCCTGGGTAAAGAGTGACACCTTCAAAATGTGGTTGCAGGCATGATCTTTAATCCAAGAGGTATCCCCTGGAGACTAGAATGGAGGGTTCTAGCCTCCTACTTTTACTCTCACCCCTTCTCTAGAGCCCCTGGCCAAGACTCAGGGTAAACCACTCCCACCTGTTTTCTTCCTAAACAGTCCAGCCCAGAGCTGCCTGCTGAGGCTGGTTCCTGCTGTCTGAGGTCTGTTAGTCCCTGATCTGGGAGGATGCCATCTGCTGATCTCTAAGCAGTCTGTCAGACTAAGTTTGTCATGAATTTTCCATATTTCCAACCAAGAGAGACCTTAGAGAGACCTTGGAGATTATCAAGCCTCACCAAGCCTAGTGATTTAGAGTAGCTGCTCAGTAAATAGTTCTTAATGAATGAATAAATTAATGAATGGCGGGGTGAGGGTGGGGTGAAGAGTTGATCACGAGAAAGGATAATCTCAGAGCCAGGTTCTGTTTGTATGGAAAGTATGATTCCTTCATTACTGAGTTTCCTCTTCCTTTTTTGTATTCTTTTCTCTTGCCAAACTTCCCATCCTCATCGATATAGTCCTGAAGCCTTCAGTCCTTTTTTTTTTTTTTCATGGGCAGGTGCTGGGAATCAGACCTAGGTCTCCGGCATGGCAAATGAGAATTCTGCCAGCTGAGCCACTGTCGCACCGCCTTCCTCAGTCCCTGTTTTAAAAAAAGTTTGTTTTCCTTTGAAAAGTTAATGTGTTTATGTGGCTTGCAAATTAATTTTAAAAAGGTATACCTTTAGAAGTCTCCTGCTCAAGTCGTCTTCTACCTCTTTATCTGCCCCCTCCCCACTGTAGTTAATTTCTTCCTTATCTTTCGGGTATTCCTTGATGCAAATACAAGGGAATACACACATATATACTTAACCTCCCCATTCCTTACACAAAGGCAGCATATGGAATACATTGGCATGCTCCTGAATCTTCATTACCAGTTCACTTGGAAGCCCTCCAAGCAGGGGAGGTATATGCACACCCTGAGAGACATGGCTCTTAGCCTTAGAGTCAAGATAGATTCTTGATAGAATTTAGAGTTTAGTGTAGTAACATTTCGCCCTTATCCTCTGCTCTCTGGGCCTTGCTCCTTTCCCTCTGCAGTCCATCCCCACCAACCCAGAGTGGGCTGCTCGGGCAGCAGAGAGGCAGGAGCCCTGAAAGTTGCCCTGGACTTCCTCTTCCTTCCAACAGGCAGTTTCTAAACCGGGACGACATTGGCATCATCCTCATCAACCAATACATCGCAGAGATGGTGCGGCACGTACTGGACGCCCACCAGCGCTCCATTCCCGCCGTTCTGGAGATCCCATCCAAGGAGCACCCGTATGATGCCACCAAGGACTCCATCCTGCGCAGAGCCAGGGGCATGTTTACTGCCGAAGACCTGCGTTAGGGGACTCCCCACAGCCCTTCAACCTCTCTCTCATTTCCGGGCCTCCCCCTGGTCTTGCCATCAGCCCTTCTCTGCATTTCCAGCCTCTGATTTCCAACTCCCTGCCCCTTCCCCCTCCATTGAGAGGCTAAGTGAGGTGCTGTAGGTTGCTGGGACTCTGCCAATAAAATCAAGGCTGATCAGGGAACAGGAAGCTTGACCATCTCCCCTCTTCCACTACCTCTTTCCTGTGCTGTCACACAGTGTCATTGTTGATGTTAAATTAAAGTAATATTCGTGCTTCTCTCCAAACCGAGGGCTGGTGCTAGAAAGGACGTATATAGGATGAGGCTGTTGTGGGAGGTTAGATTGGCAAGAATGAAAAAGGTTATATTAAAGACCCAAACATGGAAGAATTGGACCAGGAAGATTGTGCAGGAGGCCAGAGCTCAAGGATGGTCCCCCCTACTTCAGTCTACTTTGGGTGAGGAGGGGATGAGGGGACCTAACCCCAAGGTAGTGGAGCAGAAAGCATGGGAACCCCAGAAGTTTGTCATACTAGGGACTGAGCCTGGGTCCTGCAAGGGGTTTGGGCGTCAGATCTCTTAATATCAATGGGCCCTGGCCTGAGGCTGCCTCAGAAAGCAGGGCCTGTGAGCTCTGTTGAAGGCATGGCAAGTAGAACCCTGGCCCTGTGTGAGGTGAGGCTTAGTTGCCAGGTGACTGTCCCTGGGCAGCGACCCTGGCTGTCAGAAGGAAAGCCCCTGCCCTTGCTGTGCTCACCCCTCAGCTGTGACCACCCTGGTACTGCTCTCTCCCTGCCACCATGTCGCGGCAACTCAACATGGACACACTGCGGCAAAACTTCTGGAAGGAGGAGTATCTGAGGGAGAAGAGGCTGCGCTGTGAGTGGCATTGCAAATACGGGTCATTGGTGAAAGCCAAGCAGAAGGCTAAGGCTGCTGCCCGCCCACCCCTCAAACTGCCCACCCTGCACCCCAAAGCCCCGCTCTCACCCCCACCTGCCCCCAAAGTAATCCCTTCCAAGCCCTCCAGCCCTGTCCTGGAGACTCCTATTCAGTCAGAAATGTACCCAGTACCATCTGCCACGCGGGCCCTGCTGTACGAAGGCATCTCCCACGACTCTCAGGGGCGCCACTGCTACCTCAACACCCGAAAACTGGACAGGCCAGAGATGCGCTACTGCTTCCCCATCACCACCAACTTCACATATGGCTGGCAGCTGGGTGAGCCCCAACCTCCTGGAAATCATCAACCTGTTAGTCACCTGCTGTGTGCCAGGCTGTAGTCGGGACCAGGCCCTTTAGTGGAGCGTAACTTTCAGTGTGCTGAGGGTCCGGACCAGAAACATAAGAGCCAGAAAATGTCTGAGAGGAACACATTCTGTGATGAAGCTGCAGAGTGATTGGGGTGGGGGGTTCTTTAGATTGAATTGTCAGGCAAGGCTTCTCTGAAGAGGTGACATTTATGCTGAGACCTTAATGACAAGAAGGAGGAGTTTGGATTTTATGCTAAGTGCAAGGGGCAGTCAGTGGAGGGTTGTAAGCAGGTGAATGATGCTGACTACTTTAAAAAAAATAATACTACCCTGACTGTTCTGTAAGTAATATATTTTTCAGGGTAAAGAGTAGAAACTGACATGAGTTGAGCGTCTATCTTATCCTGGCAAGAGACAGTGACAGTTTGGGCTAGAGTGATTAGCAGTAGAGCTGAAAATAGATTCAGAATGTTTTGGAGGAAGAAACAGTGGAACTTATTGATGTACTGGATGTAAGAGTAAGTTTTGGGGCTGAAGTGGCTGCGGCAGGAGAGACTGGGAGAGGAGCAGGGCTGGAGGATATCTGAGAGCTGAGGTTAGTTTGGGCCATGTTAAGCTTGAGATGTTGGTGAGACAGCTATGTATAAAAGTCTGGACCTAAGGGGAGAGGTCTGAGACAAAGATGCCAATTTGTGGGAGCATCAGAATGTAGGTGGTGTTGAAAGCCATGAGATTGGGTGAGATCACCTAGGGGAGCACACACTGCTGGAATTTGACTGGAGGGAGGTGGGAGCACAGAGGCAGGCAGGGGAATTCCATTGGCAGGAAGACTGACCAAACTGAGTTTAAAAGGATGAGTCAGGGTCATCAGCTGAGACGGAGAGAAGCAGAGGCAGTGAGGTAGTTTGAGGTGAGTAAAATGGGAGGAAAGGAATATGCTGGGAGTATAGGGTTGCTTGGTGTTACTGCATGCCCCTTGGTCATGAATTTAAAGTGAGACTAGTCAGTCCTGTCTTTTTCCAGCTGCTGAATTCAGGTACAGGAAAGGTGCATGGTGGAAGTCACAGTTGATGTCTTGCCAAGCAAGTTCCTCACTTTCCTCAGGGCCCTAAAGGGGGAATAAGGGGAGCAACTTTCACACAAAAGAGCCCCAGAAGAGGAGCAGAGGTAGAAGGAAGCCCCATTACCCATACAAGTCTAGCTTTGTCCCTGTGACAGAAAGGACTAGGCCTCAGGGAGCAGAGGATTCTGGGGTTGGGGGTAATGATTGTGGATGGCTGACCATGCTTCTGCTGTCACTATGTCTGGATGCCCAGTCAGCTCTCTACTCTCCTGAAGCCCCTGCTCCTCAGAAATATTTCTTTTTTTTTTTTTTTTTATTTCTTCACACTTGCAAAGTGGATACAACATGAGCAAATTACTAGAGCTATGCAGGCAGTCAGGACTCTGCTTTTCCCTAAGTTCCTTTCTCAGAAACTTATTCCTGCCCTTGAATGTCTCTCCCCAGGCCCCACAGAGAAGCAAAAACTAGTCTCCTGCAAGATGTGCCGCATTGATTCATTCTTCCGCAAGAACGGGGCCTTTGCACTGCTTGACCCCCAGGACCTGGCCCTCTGACCTTGCATGGGCAGGACAGGTTGGCTCAGGGGAGGCAAGAAGAAATGTCCTGTCTCTTTGTCCTGGTGGGGACAAAGCTGCTCTGCATATCTGTCTCTTCCAGCCCTTCGGGCTGCATTCTGGGCCTTTGTGAAAACTACTCTGACTGGCTGTCAACCTGAACTCCAGGTTGCCCTCTTGCTTTTTCTTAACACTCATCTCCTCAGTGATGCCTCTGAGGGTCCAGTATTGACTAGAAGGGGGCTGGAAAGCATGAGCTGTACTCCCCGGGGGCGGGCTCCTCAGTGCCAGGGGACCACAGCAGTTCCTGGAAGTTGTGGGTGTTCCTGGGAAAAGAGAGGCCTGTCATCTCAGATTCCAGGGAAGAGGACCACTCCTCCCGACCCCCGTGCGCTCCCTCACCTGGCCCTGAGGGCCCGCAGGCGCGTGTCCTCTCCCCGTGCACTTGCAGCAGCTGTTCTCACAGGGCTCGTCGCTGCCCAGCCGCGTCCTCCTGGGGCAGGGCAGAGCGCTGAGCGCCTTCGCCCACACCTCCTGCCGCCCCCGGGCTTGATGGAGCGAGCAGGGCCCAGCAACCGGGTAGACCCGCGCCTGCCCTGCCCTCGTAACCTTTCCTTGCAAGTGGGAGGTGCACGCGTCCCCTCTCCCCCTTCCCCTCAGGATCTTGCCTGTGGCAGGAGCTGAGCGGGGCTGGGTGAGGGGCCCAGGGGGTGAATCCGGGAGTGGCGGCTCCTGGCGATGCAGAGGCGTTCCAGGACCTGCGGGACGCGGCTGTCAGCGGACCCGGCCGTCCCTCCGAGAGCCGGCCGCCAGGCCAGCCCAGCCCAGCCCAGCCCAGCCCCGGCCCGGCGGGGGCGCACCCGGAGCCGCTGTCGCTCGCGGTCCTGCTGCTGGCGGCGCCGGGCGGTGAGGAGCAGCTCCCGCAGCCGCCGCAGAGCCGTCTCCTGCTGCACCGCGCTCACCCCCGCCGACGTCGCCTCCCTGCCCCCGGGCTCCGGCCGTGCGGCCCTTGAGGGCTTGGGGGGTCTCAGCCCCACCCCTCCGCTCTCCGAGGGCGCTCTCCGCAGGGCTGGAGCCGCCTTCTGCTTCCTGCAACCCATGGAGATCGCGCACCAGCCCTGGGTCCCCCGGGAGAGCTGCAGAGAGCTCGGGCAGCCCAGAGTCCCCGGGGCTGAGCGCCGCCAGCATGGACGCTCCTGGGCCTGGGAACCACGGTCTAATCAGGGATTCGGGCCTCGATAGCAGAAGAGGAGCCCAGGGCTTCTCCCCAGCGGCTCTCAGCACTCTTACGGCCTGTGTGGACTCTTGTCTCTGGCGGTCTGTCTTTCCCTGCATCAGCTGGGTGGTCCTCCCGCAGCCTGGGCTCTCCCTTCCCTCAGGCTGTGGGATCTGTTCTTCCAGGGGCCTGCATAAGCCCTTGGAATGGTCCAGGGGGTCTTCCTCTGGGGACCGTGTGGGCGCCTCTCCTGGCCAGGCTTGTGGGATAGGGCCTTTGGGAAACGGAAGGGCCTTCGTTCCCTGACCGTCAGGAGTCTCCTCAGTCTGACACTGAGGACTGTTTCCTCTGTCACCCTGAAGAGCCTCTCTGTTCTCAGCTGCAGGGGCCTGTCCGCTCTGACCCTGAGTGGTCTCCCTGCTCTCACCCTGGCATATCTTCTCTCCCTGACTCTGAAGAGCTTTGTTCTCACTCTGCGGGCCATCCCCCCTCTGACCCTGAGAGACCCTTAATTCCTGATCTTGAGGGGTCTCTCGTCTCTGACTCTGTGGTGTCTCCATCCTCAGCGCTTTGAGAAGTTCTGCTCTCTCCTGGCCTAGGTTCGAACCCAGCCTGGCTGGGGGTTCTTGGGGTTCGAGCAGGCCCTGGGAGGGCAGACCCAAGGGTCCTGTGGCTCCCTGAGTTCGCTCTTTCCCTTGTAGGCTCCTGGATGGCCGTCGAAGGGGTCTTTGGTTCTTGGGTTCTGCTTGGCTCGTCTCTTCCCTCTGGGCCCAGTCCTGGAAAGGAAAAGCACTTTGGGCCTACGTTTGTGAGGGAATCCCCACGCCAGGACCCCTGCCCCCAGGGAGACCTCAAGAAGCCAGCGGGTGACCACGCCCTGGTGGCTCTTGCCTGATTCCTGAATTTGTTGAACCCACTTTATGTGGTATAAATGGCGCTTCTTCCACCCGGCTGGAAGAGGTTATGGATCTGTGCTCCCCAGTCTCACCGCAGGCAAGTTCTAATCCGACTTCCCCCAGTCTGACAGGCCTTAGTCAGGGCCCTCAACCCTTTCACCTTTAACTCTGTGCTCTTGGTTCCCCAGAAATACTGCTGGTGCTGGGGCTCAGCCCTTCCAAGCAACCTGAGGGAGAAAGACCAGTGTTGGGGGCTTCTCTACTCATGTCGCAGCCCCTGAGCATAGGGGTATATGGGTGACCTGAGGGCTGGTGCTTGACCTTCAAGGCTGTCACAGTTCACCATTCTACCGTATCCACACACCTGCTACGTGCCTGCTTGTCTGGTTTGCCTGCCACAGTCAGCCCCTGTCTTCCTCATGCTCCCAGTCAAAGGGGCCACCCCAAGGAACCTCTACACCCTCTTTCCCAAAGCCCCCAAAGGATGCTCAGGGGGAGGAGGGATCGGTTTGCCAGGACCATCAGTCCCTCACCATAAGGGCCCCCCACCGTGACCAATTCAGGCCAAAAGAAGAACCCCAATATGTGTGCTTTACTTAACTGTTGTTAAGGAAATCCCCTTTAGCCCCTTCTTTGTTTCTGAGAGCAAAATCAAATGATGTCTGAGAAATGAAATTTTAGGGCAGGGTCTGGCCTAGAAAGACTGCAAGTCTTCCTAATTAACAAAAGGAATCTAAAAAAAGAGATGAAGATATTCCTGCTTCCCTGCAGCTGTGCAGGAAGGAGAGTCATCCTACATCCATAAAATAAGTTAAAAGAATCTGATTTCATAAGGTCTTATTCCATTCTGCTCTCTTATGCAACATAGAGACTCACGTGAATTTTCCAGTATGGATATGTTCTCTGTGAAAATAAAGCTGTTCTGAAGAGTTTTGTTCGTTTGTTTGTTTTAACACTGGCAGGCACTGGGAATGGAAACCAGGTCTCCGGCATGGCAGGTCAGAACTCTGCCAGGGAGCCACAGTGGCCCGCCCTGAAGAGTTTTTTGAACAAAGGAGTCTTATGAGACTCCCAAGCCTTCAGAAATAATTGCCAAACTCTTCTTCAATTCTGATGTGCTTCTTACTACATAGTTTATTTTTCTAGTAATAATTTTGATATCTTTGTCTCCCCCCAAAACAAAATACTTATAAGTTAAACTCTGTCAATCAGAAAATAATCTCTGGCACTTAACTCGTATCTCAACATGCATGTTAGAAAAATTGAAGTCTATGGCTTTGCTAGATTTATTATTTACCAAATAGTTTGAGTCTGTTTCATTTAAATGAACAGGTTCAAGGTTCACGGCATCCATGCCCCTGAATTCTAATGCCTATTTGTTGTCACTTTCATTAGGCTGTGATCTCCTCAAGGACAGGGAGGACAGCCTGTCTTGTTCCCTGTATCTCCCCAGTGCCCAGCACAGGGGTGGCACATAGGTGGCATGCAGCTGCTCTTCCCCTCCCCCTCCTTGGGCAACCACTGACAGTTATTTCCTGCACTTTCTCTCCTAAGCCCCAGGTAGCCTCAGAGTCCTATTGGACATAATGCCTGGGACAGTTGGAACCAATCAGGTGAAATTAGCATGTAAAGTAAAACCTGTTTGCCAAATCTTCCAAGAAATCATGATGATGAATATGCAACTATGTAATGATATTGTGAATTACGGATTATATATATAGAACGGAATGTTCAAAAGTTAAGAATGTTTGCATTTGTTTGGTGTTTTTTGATATTTTAAAAAAACATTTAAAAATTAATAAAAAACAAACACACACACAAACAAACCTCTTTGCCATTCCTGGGTACCCCTGGCTCTCTATGAAAAGGTATGAGATGAAGAATGAGTGAAGAAAAGTGTACTGAAGACCTTGGACTTCGGGTGAGGCCTTTCCTGCCCCCCACCCCAATCTAGTCTGGTTCTCCCAGGGCCAGGGGCTCCCTGCTCTCCTGACTGCCCCACCCTCCTGTCACTGTACGGGGGGTGTGCCATGCAGGCAAGCCTGGGCTCTTCAACCTTGGCTTGACATCACTCCTGGCCTCACCCAGTTCCGCGTCTGCCCACCGCCGGCCTCCTGCATAAGTGCAAAGGCTATTTCAGGGCCTCTTGGAGCCTGTGGGCTCTGGAGTAGGGAGGGGGTCTGTCTGCCAGTCCTGCAGCTTCCAGCAGGCTGCTGAGCCTCCCCTGCCCCAGTGCTCAGTATGGCCTCACCCACCCCCTACACCCACCACAGGAGTCCCAGGGGTTGGAATTCAGAAATCACCCTTTCCAGGGGCTAAGGAGCAACCACAGGTACAACTGAGTGAGGGCCCATGGAGGAGGGCTCTGAGACACGACACGGAGAGAAGCAGAAAAAATGGTCCAAGCTATAGTTTGTTTTTTTTTTTGTATTTTTTATTTTTATTTTTTTCTCTATATTATCATTTTATTTCTTTTTCTGAATCGATGCAAATGTACTAAGAAATGATTATCATACATCTATGTGATGATATTAAGAATTACTGATAGCATATATAGAATGGAATGATTTCTAAATGTTGTGTTAATTTTTTTTTTAATTAATTAAAAAAAAAAAGGTCCAGTGCTTGGATGCTTTGTATAGCAATGCAGAAGAGATAGTCAGGATTCCCTGGGAGAAAGACTTACCCCTCTGAAAGCTGATGGTTCTGGCTCATGGAGCCCCCAGCCTGGGGCGGAGGGCACAGCCTGGGACTCTGGAAGGGTTGACGGCCATCAGAGGCCACAGGGCATCATCCCCCAGTGTGGTGGGCAACCTCTAAGATGGCCCCAGTAATTCCCACCTCCTAGATTTTATTGTGTAATCTCTCCCTCAACCCCCCACTTGGATGAGCTTGGAAACAGATCCCTCTTCCTCAGTTGAGCCTTCAGATGAGAATGCAGCTCTGGTCAACTCAACTGCAACCACAGGAGAGACCTTGAGCCAGAGGCCCCCAGCTAAGCCACTCCCGGATTCCTAAATCACAGAAACCATGAGACTAAACATTTTGTCAGCTGTTGAGTGTAGGGTAATTTGTTATGCAGCAATAGATAACCAATACCCAAGGAATTAATTTCCTAGCTTCCATCCACTCTGCATCCCTTTGGGCCAATCTGGAGAAAGGGAGGCACAGCCCCTTCCTCACACTGACCCAGTTGGAAGTCTTGGTTGTCAGCATTGCTGGACACTTCCTTAGTGTCACCATTACCATCACTTCTGGCACAGCTGAAAAGGACTTGGCCACTGGGGGCGGAACCGGTACAGGGATGCACATCCCTGGGTCTCAGTTCAGGGGCCAGTCACCAGAGACCCCCACCCCTCCCCCACTCCCTTGAAGGAGTCAGCCCAGCCACGGGGAGGGCATCAGCCTCTCCCTCTGGGACCCTGACGGGCCTGCCTTCCTCTCAGGCAGTTGTCATGTCGAAAGGCTTCTGGGATATCACCAGGCAGTTGGTCTGACCTAGACTGCTGCTCAATATGGAATAAAAGCAGCAGGTACACGATGAGCATGAGTGTGCCAGGCACAGGAAGCCTGTGATGCGTGTGAGTGTGCCACATGCGGATGACCCCTTTACACAGATGGGTTCACCTCATCCGCCCACCTGCTCGCTAAGGCATGTCGTATTATCGTCCCCCGCTTTATAGCTGAGGTTCCCCAGGGAGCATCAGAACTGAGACGTGCACCTGGATCTACCTGTCTCTGAAGCCCACACTTCTTCCATGCTGCCTCACCACTGCGATCAGCCTCGCCCCCTACACTCAGCTCTGCCCCTGTTCACCGCGCTCCTCAGCTGCTCAGAGTTCCTGCCCATCTTGCCATAGGGCTTGCCACGCTGGCTCCATGCATGCTAGGCCTGGTCCCTCGGGCTGCAGAACGGGGCCCAGGGGGGCCAGAAGAGGCTCAGCCCCACCCCAGTCAGCAGCTCCAAGTCCCACAGGAGCTGCAGGAAGTTAGGGTGCCAGGGCGTGAGGGGGCACCCACCCTGCCCTATGCCATGTGCTGTCCCTGGCCAGGCCCTGCCTGCTCCTGGGCCCACTGGCACCACTCCAACTCCAACAGCACAGTGGGCAGCTCCAGCCCCTGGGGACAGCCCTGGTCCTCTTGGACCTGGAGGGGCAAGGTAGAGTCAGGTCTCCACCTCCCCCCTTGGAGACAGTACTCCCCCTTCCTCACCTGCCACAGCACAGCCCAGAGCTGGCCCAGGCCTGCAGGGGATACACGGGAGCCCTAGGCCCCCAGGTGTGGCTGCCTGCTCCATGGGGCATGGGTGCGCAGGCCAGGGCAGTTGTGCCTTCTTCCTCTCTCAAGCTGCCACTGGAGACTGAGAGGGGCTGCGGCCTGGGAGCTGAGGGTCAGGTGCGAGGAGGAGACAAAGGCTCTTGATTTCAATAATGCAGGGTCCTGACACCCGAGCCAGGGCCTGGACAGCAGGCAAGCCCATGGACACTCTAGCCTGACTCTGATACGGGTTTCTTGGTGATGAGAGTGGCAGTGGTGGGTGAGGAGTCTGACCCTGCTAGAGAGTGAGAGTGTGTGCTTGTTTGCAGTCCTGAATGAGCATATGCATTACGCATCAGCTTGTTACTGCATGCGATGGGCATGTAATAGCAGCAGCAGCAGCCACCAACAGCTTCCCCACGTGCTCCGTATGTGTAGTTCTTCCTTGCAGCAATGCTGTGCAGTAGGTACTATTATCACCGCCCACCCCCCACCCCCCATTTTACAGATCAGGAAGCTGGGCCCCAGAGAGTCACTTGCCCTGACAGATGGCAGTAAAAGGGCTCTGGGGAAATGTGGGTCCCTGAGCTTGGGTTATGCCAATTACAGGCAATAAAAGGTGACCCGCTGGCTGGCAATGCTCAGTGGCTTGCTCCACGCTGTCACAAGCTGAGTGCTGCCCACTTACTCCTCATGGCTTATGAAATAATGTTATTATCCTCAGATGAGGAAGCAAGTTGCACAAGTTATACTAAAGGGAGGGAATGAATAGATGAGACCATGATGTTGCTTTCCTCTGTGGTCATGATAATGCTTTGCCCAGCTACTGCATGAAGAAAGCAAAGGAAACTCCTTTCTGGGCAGGAAAGAGAAAAGCCCCACGCAACAGAGCTAAGCGAGCGGGGCACGCAGCTCCCATTAAAGGCAACGCTAAAGACAACAAGGGGGGTGGGTGGGAAACCCTTAGTGCAGGTGTCCTGTCCTGGCCCACTGAGCCTTTCAGTCCCTGCCGTATAAAAACTTGTTGAACTATTAGAGCCTGGCAAAGAGAATGGAGGCCCCCTCAGCTTGTAGTCAAGGTCCCTAAATCACCAAGATCACACAGCTGAGGGGTATCAAAGAGAAGACTCAACTTCTGGGCTTCTCCCATCTCAAGCCCCAAATTCCTTACCCTTTAATGACGTCTTCACAACCGGTATGTGTGTCTCTGCCCGTGCCTCCCTCGGGTTGTGTGGCTGAATGAATGCACGTGTCATGCCTCTGGGTTCGGAGGTGTGCGTGTGTGTGCGCGCGCACATGTCCGTACTTTGTCACAGTTTGTTGCCTCCTCATGCCCCCGCCCCAAGCATGGGGTATGTGCCTCACCAGCTCTCATGCCAGAGCAGACAGATAGCGCCTCTAAACCTAGAGGGAAGGGGATTCTGTGCATGGGCTGAGCCTCTTCTCCGTGGATCCTCGGCTCCCGCAGGGACCCACATGGATCCAGAGGGCCCCACAGAGGGTCCCACGTGGGGAGCACGGACCATACTACCTAGCCTGAGCGTGGGGCTGGGACCAGGACACCTGGGTCCTCCTCAAGCCCATCTGCCCACTGTGCGTGCCCCAGGCAGCGCCAGGGTGTGGCACGTGGGGACAACCCAGAGGTGCAGGTGCAAGGCCCGCAAGGTCCAGGGCCGAGCCCCCTCTACCTCCCACCTCTCTGACTCTGAAGCCTATGCCGCAAGCAGCCCTTGCCACCCCCCAACTCCAGAAGGAAACACACATACACGAAGTCATAGGGCAGGCCTAGACTTTACTGCTTCTGACTCAATAAACTGGACTCTTTGCAGGACAAGGGACCAGGCTGCCATTGCCTGTACAGGGCATTCTTCCTGCAGCTCTGGCCAGGGGTGGAGCCGGTCTCTGGAGGAGCCACAGGGAGCACTGAGGGGAGACTTCCAGTCTGACAAGTCCTGGTCTGGATGTTGTCCTAGCTCAGGATGCTCCTGGGGGCTCCCGACTGGGGCTGGGCCGAGCGCTGGGTGGCTGGTCCCTGGTGAGCAGGACTGGGGGGCAGGCCTCAGGGGGGATGCAGTGTGTCTCGTGCTCCACCAGCCCTGCAGGGCACTGGCAGCTGGGAATGCAGGGCCTCACGCAGTGGGCCGCCAACTCCCCCAGGGGCACGTGCTGGTTGAAGCAGGTGCGGGGACAAGGTGGGCCACACTCATCGAACACAAAGCCACGGTCCAGGGGGCAGCCCATTGCTGCAGGCAGAGCAGAAGGTAGGGTTATGGGTGCACCCCTCGTGGGCCTCCCTGTGCCAGCCCTGTCCAGACCCAGCCCCTCTGGGCTGACCTTCCCTTCCATGCCACCCCCTGCCCCAGACCTTTTCCACCTGCACCCAGCATTGCCCTCTCACTGCAAAGTGTAGGGCCCCGCCAGGCAGGCGTCGCCCCTGCCTGGCGACAGTGGCTGGCGTAGGCTTCCAGGGCATCACAGAGGCAGGCGTCGGCCGAGGAGCCAGGGCCACAGGCACACAGGTCATACACACAGGCAGCAAAGAAAGGCTCTGGGGGCACCACCGCGTGGCAGCGACTAAAGGGGGCTGACTTCAACACCCCACACCGGGCATTGGCCTCTCGCCTGGCACGGTAACCTGCAGCCCGGCATGGATCTACCTCGAGGCCTGCAGAACAGGGCGGGCCAGGCCCCGGCCCCTCTGGGACCTAGAAGGGGAGAGAGACCCTGATGTGGCAGCATCGCTGGGAAGCTGGCCTTTGCATGCTACATTCTTCAAAGCACTTTCCGCCAAATACTTAGGAAAGTATTTCTCCCCACAAGAATGGCAAAGAAAGCATCATCTGCCTTTTCCTTGTCCCCATTTTACGGATGGAAAAACCAATACCCAGAGCAGGTAAGTGACTCTCCAAGGCCACAGAGCCAGAAAATGGCAAAGCAGGGCTAGGCTAGGGGATTTTTGTGATGAAGCCTCTTTCAACAGACCATCCTGCCTCGACACGCAAGAAGCCTCCAAACCTTCCTGAAAGCCCCAAAGCCCATCCTGTATCACCACCGCCTTCCATACCAGAAGACTTCTCTAAGACACACTCAGGGGTGCCTCTCCACCCCACCCCTACCCCGGCTCCTGTGCCCACTCACCTGCCAGCTGTTCCCAAATGCAGCCTCGGTGGGCAGGAGCAGCCCCTGGGGACCCCGCAGATCATCCTGGGCAAAGCCATTGAAGTTCCCACAGAGTCCACAGGTCTGGCCCCGGTAGGAGCCGGGCACGCTCACCTGCACCTGGGACTGCCCATCCCACAGCACCTGTGCAGAGAGGCCTGGCACTGGAGAGTGGAGGAGGGTGGGGTCCCCAAGAAGCCCAGGATCTATCATGGCCCCCTTCACTGCATCAGGCAAAAGCTCCTGAGGCAGGGCACCCTCTCCTGTCACCATCCCTGAACTGGGTTCCCAGGTGAAATCAACCCACTTTCAGAGATTCACTTTCTCATGGGCACCCAGGCCTCACAGGGGACAGAGCAGCCCAGTTCACACAAACATGATCAGAGTCCATATCAGAAGCGTGGATAAGCCTTATTTCATGAATTTACAAATTGTTCTTCC
Organism: Tamandua tetradactyla; assembly: GCF_023851605.1. NCBI lineage: Eukaryota > Metazoa > Chordata > Mammalia > Pilosa > Myrmecophagidae > Tamandua > Tamandua tetradactyla. The sequence goes on from NC_135327.1 coordinate 170,301,311, forward strand.
TTGTTGGGAGTGAGGGAGTTACTCTTCAACTGAGGGTTGGAAGGAACTTCAAAGGCCATATTTAGTTTATCCCCACCACCTATCACGAATCCTTCCCCCATTTTACAGATAAGAAGACTGAGGCCCAGAGAGGGTTGGTGACTAGCCTAAAGAACCATAGTGTGTAGATGTCTGCGCCAAGATTAGAAACCATACTGAGGGGGGAAAAAAAAAGAAAGAAGTCAGACTGAGAACTCCTCCCCTGCCCAGGAGGCCTCTGCCCCTCCCCTCGGAATCCTGCACAACTCTCTCACCTCTGCAGCCTCTCTGACCCGGTATCCCCACTCCCTTCACAGATGCAGAAGCCTGGACAGGACCGAGGCTCCCGAGTTTGCAGGTGGCGGAGTCCCCGGCTCCACCCCCACCTGGCCGGCCCGCCGCACCTGGAGCCCGGGCTGGGCGTGCAGGATCACAGTGCGTCCTCGCAGCTCCACGTACAGCAGCGGCTCCTTCAGGAAGGGCAAGGCCACCGAATGCCCGTTCACCTGGAGGAGAAAGGAGGGACAAAGGGCGATGTCCAGGCCGGGAGCACAGCCAAGGACCAACTCTCCCCTGGCCCCCCGATGCTGCTCACCGTGACCGCCCCGCCCTGCAGCAGGCGCACGGCAGCCTCTCCCAGCAGCACCGTCACCTCCTGGGTCCAGGCCACGCCGCTCCGGCCCCGGTCGTCATTGGTCACATGGACGCTGTGGGAGCGAGGGAGCCCCGGAACCAGGGGTCAGCATGGAGCGACATAGGAGGTTAGGGAGAAGGGAGAGGGTGTTGCCCACCTGAAGTCCCCTCCGCGGCAGTCCTTGGCCAGCACATAGCTGCAACTGCCCTGGAAGTGCAGCAGGCGGCCGTCGAAAGTGCGGTAATGTGGGTCTCCGAAGGCCATGCAGGAAGCCGGCCGTGGCAGACAACGGGGACAGCAGCTGCCGGGGCTCAGGGCGGGGGCCTCGTCCTGGCCTCAGCCCCAGACACCATCGGACACACTGCCCTTCCCCGCACGCCCCACGCCGACCCCTCCCTAAGGGTGAAGATCTCCGGGGAATCTATAGGGGCTCCTACTCCAGGCTCCCAGGCTGATCGCGAACGGGGCCAGAGCACCACCTCGCGGCCGCGCCGGGAACAGCACCATCCCCAGTCCCGGGACTGCCCTTGGGCCTCCCTCCAGGTGGTTGCCGCGTGCCCCGCCCCCGCTCCCGCCCCACCAGGTAGTCCGCGGCACTCACGGGGCTACAGGAGAGCGGCGGGCAGCGCTGGCTCTGGCAGCGAACGGTGCCGGCCACGCAGGAGCAGCTGGTGCAGGCGTCCACGGCCCAGAGCTCCCCCGAGGTCACCTCCCGGCCCTGGTGCACGCACGACTGGGCTGTGGGGCGGGGGATGGGGAATGGGGGAGGGTCAGCCGCCCACCGCTCACACTGGATCTCGCCCGCCCCCCAGGTCCTGGCCCGCACCTTGGCATCGCGGGCAGCAGCTGCCAGTCTCTCGCACCTGTGTCCAGCCGTCGGGGCAGGTGAGGGGCTGGCATTCCTCCAGGTTGCATTCGACATGGCCCGGCTGGGTAAATACTGCATTGCTCTGGGAGTTTCCTCAGAGCATTTCCCTGGCCTCACACTCCCCCCTGGGGGCTCACTGGCCTGAGCCAACAGCCCCTTCTCTCTGCCCTTGCCCACCACAAGAACACCCATTTCTCATGGTTCCAGTGGGGAATGAAGCCTAGTCAAGCTCAGTTCCTTGCCTCAACCCTGGGGTGCATCTGCCCCCCTCCCCCAGAGGGTGAGCCATTTTCTAATTAGTGCAGAAACCCCATTTATGCTAGTGGAGAGGCCCTGACACTCCTCTTTATCCATCTGTGTATTTATCTATTTCGTCCTCTCCCCCCGCCACCCCTATTCCAGCTCACGCGGCAGGTGCAAATGATGCAGGCATTGCTGGGGTCCCGCCAGCTCTCTCCGGTCGCCACTCTCTGGCCTCCGGCCTCCACCACACATTCTGAAGGGGAAGAAATGGGAATGGGAGAGTTCTTTTCTTCACCCAATTTCCAGAGGGCCTACCAGCCGCCAGGCCCTACTCCAGTGCTCAGGATGTCTGCAGGGCCCTGGAAGCCCTAAGGGCCGGAGGCTGGCATCCTCCCCGGGACTAGGAAGCAATCTGAGCAGGACAGTGCCTCTGCGGGGAGGTCTAGGGTCTCTGAGCCCACTGAGAAGCCGCAGGCCAGGCCTCAAGCACCCTCATTCCTTGCCTCCTGGGCCCTTCTCCACTCCAACAAGCAGCCCCTTCACTTTTTAAAAAAATAATTATATAATTTTATTGATAGATCTTATATATTTGCATACCATGTAATCATCCAAAGAGCACAAAGTATACAATCAACGGTTTACAACATCATCATACAGCTATGCGTTTATCATCACAATCGACTTGTTTGTATATAAAAAAACTGTATATATAAAATAACATATATACAAAAAAGCAATAAATTTCAACTGCAACAATGAGTTGTAGAACAGATTTCAGAGTTTGCTATGGATTACAATTCCACACTTTAAAGTTTTTATTTCTAGCTGCTCTATGATACTAGAGACTAAAAGAAATATCAATAAATGATTCAGCAATCATATTCATTTGTTAAACCTTCCTTCTCTGTATAACTCCAGCATCACCTTTGATTTTTCTCCCACTCTTTAGGGGTATTTGGGATATGCCAATTCTAACTTTTTCAAGTGGGAGGGGCTGTTGGTAATATGGGATAAAGGGATGCAACTAGCTGATGTTCTGGAGAGGATGGCCCCTCTGCATTTCAGGACTTATCTGGTCCAGGGACCCATCTGGAGGTTGTAGATTTCTGGGAAGTTACCCTAGTGCATGGAACCTTTGTAGAATCTTATATAGTGCCCCAGGCGTTCTTTAGGATTGGCTGGAATGGTCGTAGTTGGGGGTCGGCAAGTTATGATAGGTAGCAATGTCTAACTGAAGCTTGCGTAAGAGTGACCTCCAGAGTAGCCTCTTGACTCTATTTGAAGTCTCTCAGCCACTGATACCTTGTTTGTTACACTTCTCTTCCCCCTTTTGGTCAGGATGGAATTGTTGATCCCCTGGTGCCAGGGCCACGTTCATCCCTGGGAGTCATCTCCCACGCCACCACACCCCTTCATTTTTACAGAAGAGCGAGCCTGGCATTCTGGGTGCCATCCCCCAAGCTGCTGTCTGGGCCCATGGGTGTTTCCCCTTCCGACTCCCTCCTGGGCTCATGCGCTGAGGATGCAGAGCAAGGCTGGGCACTCACCCTGGCACTCGGGACAGCAGCTCCCAGGAGGGGTATGGCGCTCTGACGGGGGACAACTGAGTTTGGGACAGTCGTGATGAATGCAGAGCCATGTCAGATCCTGCGGGTTCAGGTTCGAACGCAACAGTTAGCAGCTGGGGGAGAGGGGTGGCAGCAGGGAGCAGGGCACAGGTGGGAGTGCAGCGTGGTGGGGATCTGACATGCAGAATGAATGGGTGAATTCTGTGGTGAGTGGGGGCCCCCGGAGCTTTGGGGGCCACAGCCCACAGAGGAGGAAGAAGAGGGGTCTACAAGGGAGGGCTCACCTGGCACTGGCACATGTAGCAGGGGTCTGGTGGGGCCAGCTCAGACCCCAGCAGGCCCTCTGTGCAGTTGCTCAGTGCTTCTGTGAAGATAAGACACGGTGTACGGGGCAGCAAGGGTAGAAAACTCAGCTGTCCTCACTTACCCACTGTGTCCCCAGACCTTTTGGATCCAGGGCATACCCATATCCCTAGCACCTAGATGTCAGGAAGGAGAAATCCCCTTTCCTTTTGGTACAGCAAAAAGAAGTTTGAAAAGGTACTTTGCTAGGTTATCAAAGTGGGTAGCCTGGCACCCGGCAAGGCGTGGCTTCCTCAACCTCATCTGTAACATCCCCCCCCCCCCATCCCCTACCCCTGAGAAGCCAGCAGCAGGCACAGCTGGGCAGGCTGCTCCACAAACTGCACCCAGCTGCACAAAGGCAAGGGGTCCCTTGGGGCACTGCCTCACGGGTCAGGAATGGGCTTCCAGAGCAGGCCATTGGAGGCAGGAAAGAGCTGGGGAGGAGAACTGGGCTGGCTCTTCCATGTCACTCTTGGGTGGGGGTGGGGGTGGGGGTGGGGGTGGGGGGTCAATCTTATCCTCTGACCTACCCCCCCTACCCAGGGACTCACGGGCACAGGTCGGGCAGCAGTGTTGGGGACCAGGAGGCAGGAGCTGGCTGGGGGGGCAGCCCACCAGGACGGGACACTGCCGTCGGTGACAGCGCAGGCTGGGGGGCCCCTTGGGCTGCAGCTACAAGAAGAATGAATAAGCAGTGGCTGGGTCCCCAGTCATGAGAGCTGAGAACCCCCCTCTTCTGCTGGACTCCAGGGCCTCCTTTATTCTGCCTGCTGCACCTCTCCCTAGGACATGCCTTGGGCAGATCAGATGCAAGTCTAATGAGAAACTCCCTAGACTTGCTCCTGGCTCTGTGGCCTAAGCCCTAAGGATAGCCGGTGTCCCTTCTTCCTTCCAGCCACTTGGGCCTGAACCCTCATATGACCTTTCACTCTTCTGCACTCTCCTGCCTGAGGCCACATGTAATCAGCTGCCAAATCCAGCCACCCACCTCCCCACCCTCAGTGCCTAATCCAGCAGTGATGGCAGCTGGGCTCAAAGCCCTTCCGTGGCTCCCCATTACCTTTCCAACAGAATGGACACTTAGCCTGCCGTGATTTGGTCCCAGTCACTTCCAGGTGGCTCCCCCTCTGCCTCCTGGACACACCCACCCCATACTCCAGCCAGGAGGGCCCACCCACTGCCTGCCCTCCACCCGGAACTGAGCCCATGTCTTGGCTCTTGGCCCTAAGTCCCCACCCCTCCTGACCATAGGGACACATTCCTGTCTCTGCCACCCACCTCTCACCCCATTCCCCCACCCCACCACCGCCCCACACAGTGCCTGCTCCAGGCAGGATCCAGCTGGGTGGAGCCCCTCCCTCTGCTGCCTCCCCCACCCTGCCGGTGCCCAGCCCCCACCCTACCTCACAGATGCACACTTCACAAGGGTCCGCCGCAGGCTGGAAGCTCTCCCCTGGCTCATACTTCCGGCCCTCATGCTCACAGTCTTGGGGTAGGGTAAGAGTGGCGCGGGGATAGAGAGCCATCAGGCTAGCAGCCCTCTTGGGAACAGGGTGGGGTACAGGGAAGAGACCTCCATGCCCCACCCCTAGCCCCTAGGAACTGGGGTGTGCACAAGAAGGGGAGACGTCCGCCCAGTACAAAGGCAGGGAGGCTGGGCTGGGGCAGACCCAGAGGTGGAGGTGCTGCCTCCTGTCACCCCTCTCCCCACTCTGGGCTTCCTGTACCTAAGCACTGAGGGCAGCAGTCACTGGGCCCCTGGCGGGGCTGGGCACAGGAGCTGACACACTGGATGCTGGCACAGGTGATGACACCCTCGTGGCACACGCAGGAGGAACAGGGGCTATCAGGGGGCACCCAGCGGCTGCCTTCAGCGTACTCCTCCCCATGAGCCCGGCAGCCTGTGGTCCGAGCGGGCAGGGGTAAGCCTGAAGTCTGAGGCCCACCCGCCCAGCCCTGGCCCCCCGCCTTGCATGTCAGCGGGGCTGAGATGGGAAGGTGGGTGGGGGCAGAGTTCTTCTCTATGGAGGGGGTGGGGTGTGCAGTGTGCAGAGGGGGCCCTGGATCGGGGTCGGGACGCCTGGGTTCCCTGTCTCCCTGTCTGCCTGCTTGCTAGCCAGGTACCAGGTGCAGCACTGCCAGCGACAGCCCAGCCCAGGCAGCAGTGCCGGGCACGTGCGGGCATTTAATGCATGCGGGGGGGTGAATGTCAGCTCCTTCACTAACCATCCGGCCCTGTGCGCCCAAGGTCCCTTGATCTCTCCAAGCCTCTGCGTTCTTATCTGTTAGTGGGGATTCTGTCTGTCCTGCCTACCTCACAGGTCAAGCAAGACGCTGTGACAGTTCTGTGCAAACTATGCAGGGAGGGGGCTGGCAGAGGCCCAGTGATGCGCTGTTCTGGAGCCAGATGGCTCCGATTCGAGTTTTGACCCTATCACCTACTAGCTGAGTGACCACCGGCAGGTCGTGTTATCTCTCTGTGCCGCTTTGAAAGGATGTATGGTTCCTAGAAAAGCCATGTTTAATTCTAATCCCATTTTGTAAAGGCAGCCATTTCTTCTAATCCCTATTCAGTACTGTATGCTTGAAACTTTAATTAGATCATCTCCCTGGAAATGTGACTCAATCAAGAGTGGTTGTTAAACTGGATTAGGTGGAGAAGTGTCTCCACCCATTCTAGGTGGGTCTTGATTACTTTACTGGAATCCTATGAAAGAAGAAACATTTTGGAGAAAGCTTGAGAATCTAAGAGAACATCGCAGAACCACGGAGCGGAGAGTCCACTCCGTGGACTTCAGGAGATGAAGAAGGAAAATGCCTCCCGGGCAGCTGGAGAGGAAGATAGCAGGTGACGCCGTGTTCGCCATGTGCCCTTCCACTTGAGAGAGAAACCCTGAACTTCACTGGCCTTCTTGAACCAAGGTATCTTTCCCTGGATGCCTTAGATTGGACACTTCTATAGACTTGCTGTAATTGGGACATTTCCATGGCCTAAAAACTGTTAACTTCCAACTCATTAAATTCCCCTTTTTAAAAGCCGTTCCATTTCTGGTATATTGCATTCCGGCAGCTAGCAAACTAGAACACTCTCTGTTCTTCTGTTTTCCTATCTGTAAAATAACAGGAGTGATGGTTTCCATCTACCAAGATTGTTGTGAAGCTGAAATATGTGTAAGGTGCTTAATTCAGTGCCTGGCACGTAGTATGTGTTCAGTGCATGTTAATTCTCATTATAATCATGAATGAGATGTAGTTGGTAAGGGGGAGGCGGCTCTGAGGGGAGAACAATGGGAAAATGGAAAGGATGGACATGGTTTGGGGCAGGGAGAGGCAGGGAAGAGCTGAAGGTGGGCAAGGGTGAGAGCTCCAGGGGTTGAGGTGTAGAGGGCCAGAAAGGTGAAGGGTCCCAGAGAAGGAGGTTGGAAGGGGTGGCACTGGGCCAGGGGGCTGAAGTGACGGGCTGGGCATACCTCTACAGTGGGGGCAGCAGCTCCCAGGCTCTGAGACCTGGAGCGCACAGGGCAGCGGGGAGCACTGCAGCTGCACACAGCTGACCTGGCCGGCCTGCAGGGAGATGCCGGGTCAGTCACTTGCTCTCTTGAGGTTGGAGCACCCCAGAGGCCCCGCAATCCAGCCCTCCCTTAGCCCCCTCTGCCCCCTCCCTGCATACCTGACAGCGGCACCGTTCACAGCTCCCCGCAGGCCCCTCAAACTCCTCCCCATCCTGGTGCTCCCGGCCCCCGGAGAGGCAGCCTGTGGGGGACACACTCCCTAGGTGGGGGGACTGTGCTACCCTGCCCTGCCCAACCTCAGGCCTGGCAAGAAGGGAGGGAAGGGGATGAGGGGAAGGTGGGGAAGGGCCCGGGGAGCTGAGACGTGTAGAAGGCGGCTCACTCCGGCAAACCGGGCAGAAGCAGGGTCCTGGAGAGGGGTGGGGGCAAAGAGCTGGCGGACATGGCTTCTTCTGGCAGCGAACAGAGCCATCCTGGGGGAGAGAGGTCACACTGCCACTTCTCCACTCCTCTGTGACTCCATCACATCCTTAAACCAGCCTTTTCTGTCTTAGCCTCCCAGACCCCTTGGTTCAGGAAACCTAAACCCAATCCACATCCCCCTGAGACATGGGTAGAGGAGACAACCCCTTCCTGGACAGAGCAAAGGATCAAGGGGTGAAAGGTTACCAAATTCCCAAGTGGGCTGCCTCACCTGGCAAGTGCAGAGGGAGCAGGTGGGCTCGAGCGGGTCGGGAAAGGTCTCTCCGGTGGCAGCAGCGACCCCGTGGTAGAGGCATCCTGGTAGGGCCGGGAAAGGACTGGAAGGGCTGCCGTCAACAGCGCCCACCCGCCCATGCACACACGGAGGGCCACCCCGGGAGGTGGGGAGAATTTCTACAAAAGCTCAGGGAGCCAGAGAGGGTGGCCTGGAGTGGCTTGGAAGGTGAAGGGTGGGGGCAGAGCCTATGGCCAGGCTGCAGCTGGGAGAGACCTGCGCGTGCGTGCAGGGGTGGAGGGCTGCGTTCCAGGCAGGGAGACCAGAAGAAGCGTGGGCAAGGAGGTGGGCTACTGAGAACTGACTGTGTGCACGCAGGGTAGGAGGAAGACAGCGAGGAAAATCAGCACAGCTGAAAATGAAGTAAAGAGAGGAGCTGGGCTCGGGAGGGCGGGGCCAAGGGAGCTGGGAGGGGGCGTCTGCTCTCTCGTAATTCAAGGGTAATGGTTTCAAGCAGGCCCTGGCCTGGTGACATATTTTGGGAAGCAGAGGGACAATTCAAGAGTAGGAAGTTCTAAACATAGCATTCATGGGGAAAAAAAAGAGTAGGAAGTTCTGGCAGCAAAAGGATTTGATGCGTACATCAGTCTAGTGTGAGGTGATGGCAGGGACAGAGAGGAGTGCATGGATATGATGGAAGAAAAACGAGAACAGACAAGAATGTGAGTTTGTGTGTGTCTATCTCAGGGGAGGGATAAGGGTGGCTCAGGGCTTCCCAGAGGCTGCAGCCCCTTCAAGCTACAGTAGGGAGTGCCCTACCTTGGCAAGCCGGGCAGCAGTGCCCAGGTGGGGTGAGCGGGTGGCTGCAGCCCAGAGGCTCACAGGGGTGGCGGCCACAGGTCACGAAGCCTCCAAGGCAGGTGCACAGGTGGCAGGGCTCTCGAGGATCCAGGAACTCCTGGCTGCTCAGATAGGACTCCCCCAGATACTCACAGCCTTCAAGAGAGGAGAGGCAGGGAGAAGGAGCAACAAAGGATAACAGGAGGGCAGTCACCTGGCTCTGAGCCTGGGCCTGGCCTGAGTCCAAGGCCCCAAGACACAGCAACTGGGAGCTGGGGAATGGCTCTGTGCACAAAGGAGGCTGCATACAGGGGTTGGATGGGCTAACCTCCTCAGCCTGCAAAAATCTTCCTGTCCAATCTAAAGGAAAAATCCCACAAGGAATCTACCCCAAGGGCCAAATACTCGGCAGGCCACAGGCAGAAGGCAGCAATTTTCCCAACCCAGGCGGAGCTGGGGAAGCCCAAAATGACTTTAGGTGGTGCAGGTGCAAGGAGTTGCTTTTCCAATACTCTTTCCAGCCTTCTGATGAATCATGGAGGGGGAGGGGCCTGCGGTGGTGGGGCGGGCTGTTAGCCTACCTCCCTTTTCTTTCTTTCTTCTTTTTTTGCATGGGCAGGCACCGGGAATCGAACCTGGGTCTCCGGCATGGCAGGAAAGGACCCTGCCTGCTGAGCCACGGTGGCCCACCCCCTACCTCCCTTTTTAACAAAGGCAAGGCAAGTCACAATGTCAGAGCCTCAGCAGGCAAACCTATGTGACTAGAATTTAATATATTTAAAGAATTGTATTCATTTTATATGATAATCTATTTCTGCCAAATAAATTTAATTTTCCATTTATAGTCTGATATACAAAACCTCCTTTTTAAATAAATTTAAATTAAAAAGTAAGTCGATTTAAAGAAAAATGCTAAAAAACAAACAAAAAACACATGGTAGAAGATATACATAGTAAACATTGTGAAAACAGAAAAATAAAAGTAAAAGTTGTGAAGACAGTACAGTGTAAGATTGACAGAAGACTAGGAAATTGGATTTAGTTTAACCCTCTTTAATTCAGGAATTAAAATTATTTCCAGATCAGTTACTATCCCCCTTCCCTCCACTTCAGTTCCCTCATCAGTAAAATGTGCCTGTCATAAAATAGCTACTTAGTAAATGTTATATCCTAGCTAAAAAAAAATAAAAATTAGGCCCAGAGAGGTTATCTGACTTGACCAAGATCACACAGCCAAACAGCTTTAGAGGCTGGAGAAAAATCCAGTCTTTACTCCAGTGCTTTTTCTTACTGTAATATTTTAGACCCACCCTAGGACAGTAAAGATAAGGCTGACCCAGCCCTCCTGGGCTCCTCCCTGTTGCCTTACCATCGCAGGAAGGGCAGCAGTCACCCCTGACAGGGAAGGGACACTGCACAGGGGCACAGGTCCTGGGCTGGCAGCTGACACTTCCCTCCCAGCAGAGGCAGACATGGCACAGGGCAGAGGGTGAAGGAAAGCGCTCTCCATTGGCAAACTCCTTCCCCAGGTACAGGCAGCCTAAGGGGGAAAGAAAGGTAGGCAGAGGCGGGCAGGGGCTGGGGGACCGTGGTGGCCGTCTGCTGGGGCCCACTACTTCCCTGCCGACTGGGCACTGTTTCCCCCCGGCGGCGGGGGCGGTACCCCGGGAGGGAGGTGGTGCCGCTCAGGGCATTACCGTCGCAGGAAGGGCAGCAGGATCCCTGGCGCGGGTGGGCGCAGTGCGCGGGCGGGCAGGGCAGCCGCTGGCAGGACACCGCGCCGTCGAGGCAGAGGCAGCGGCGGCAGGGGTCGCCAGGCGGGGAGAAGTGCTCCTGGTGGCCGGCAGGGGGCGCGTCCCCGGGCTGCGGGCACCCGGCAAGGGCAGCTGAGAGGGGAGCACGTGCCGAGAACACGGGTGAGGGGTGCGCAGGGAGAGGCGGGTCAGAGGGCTCGCCCGGCGGGGTGGAGGGGCCCAAGGGGTGAGGCTCCTACTGGGGCATTGTGGGCAGCACTCTCCCGGCTGCAGGACCGGCTCTGGACAGGGCAGCGGGGGGCAGCGGCGGGCCAGGCACTGCACGTTGCCGCTCTGCAGATGGATATAAGGACAACGCCAGGTCTGATCAGTGCTGGGAGGTTAGGGGACCCTCCCACCTTGCCCCCATCTTGGCGGACCTAGCTTGCCCTCCTCCAGTCCTGCTCCCTCTCCTCCGGGCTCCTTTCCCCCCCACCCCAGGACCCCCAGGTTGCAGACTCACCAGACAGTGACACAGGCGGCAGGGGTCTGAGGGGTGGGGGAAGTCGGCTCCATTGGGGTACTCTTTCCCACCAAAGGCACAGCCTGGAGCAGAGCGCAGCTATAGCCCCTGGAGAGAGCCCTAAACCCCCTCCCAGCCCCAAATGCCTGCAGAGTCTTGTTAAGCCACCCCAGGAGACATCCCATCCCAAATCATCCCCCTCACCATTGCAGTCGTTCTGGCAGCAGGAGCCAGGCCGCGGGTGAGTACAGGGGGCCCTGGGGCAGGCCCGAGGCTGGCAGTGTGCATGGCCTTCCTGACACTGGCACTCCTGGCAGGGGTCTCGGGGATGGGAGAAGCTCTCACCATCCACAAACGTCTGTTTCTCCAAGATGCAGTCTGGGCAGTGGGCAGTGGGAAGAGGAATGAGGGGGAAACTGAGAGCACCAGGAATGAGAGGTTGACAGCCAGAACCACTGCAGAAGTGTCCCATAGAGGGAGAGAAGAAAAGGGTATGTGTGTAGAAACATCTGCACACAGGTACGCAGGCATGCAGCTCTCTCTGCACAGGCCTGTGTGTGTGTGTGTGTGTGTGTGTGTGTGTGTGTGTATTTGAACCCATTTACCTGCAGGCCTATGTGTGCCTCTGAGGGTGAAGAGGGGAGGAGCTTATCCAGCGTGTGCGTGTGTTTGCAATACACACCCTCGCACAGATTCTCTATGAGGCAGGGCTCATGCCGTGTTGTAGCCCAGCACCCAGTCCCCTACATTGCAACCTCAGTGTCTGTGGTATAAGGCTGTGTAGACCTAGGAATATAGCTGGGGGGTAGAGGGAAAGGGGAAAATGTGCCATGGAAGGAAAGGATGCCACAGGGAGAGGAAGAGACAGGCAAATCTGGACTCTCCCCCCAACCCACACCTTGTACTCCCAGGAAGTTCCAAGCTGTGTCAGGCTGAAAGCAATTCAGAAGGCCAGTGCTTTCTACGGTGGCTATTGCACAGGGCCCGGATAAGCACGCACCTGGGCACCTGGGGCAGCACTGGCCGGGTCCGCTCTGGGGCCTAGCACAGGTCGTGGGAGGACAGTCAACCGAGGAGCACCTCACAGTTCCATCCTGGGAGCAGGGGAGAGGGCAAATGGGGGCGGGTCCTGCGGTGGGTGGGAGGGCAGTGGCGAGCCTCAGGGAGGTACCTGGCAGTGGCAGGCCTGGCATGGGTGGTCTCCGTCTGTGAAGTTCTGCCCGTTGGCGTAGACTCGGCCATGGTAGTTACAGCTCTCGCAGCTGGGGCAGCAGGCACCTGGTTGGGGCAGGTAGGCTGGGCCAGGTAAGCTGGGCAAGGAGGCAGGGAAGCAGACCAGGATGGGGTTTGGGGCACTCACCAGGGAGCTGGGCAGGGTACTGGCAGGGGGCTGGGGGGCAGAGCAGAGCCCTGCACGTGGGCACCCCGCCTTGACAGGAGCAGGCAGTGCAGGGCTGACCGTCGGGCTCCCACTGGACCCCCTCGGCAAACTCCTCTCCATCAAGCACGCAGGCTGTGGGGGCGGGGCGGGGGGGGCTGTCACCATGGCAACTGGAACAGCTCTCCACCCAGCCCGGTCCTTCCCGTACCACAGAAGCCCCTCGCATTGCCAGCTCTGTGGCAGCCTCTGAACCCAGTCCAGAAAGGTTAATGGGCATAGCAACCTCCCACCTCCCTGGCAAAGAAAAGCCCTCCATATCCAGCTGCGGTAGAGGCAGCACCCCTTCCCGGATGCCCCCTCCCCATACATACACACACGCACCTGAGCACAGCTGGGAGCCCGAGGCAGTCGGGGTACAGGGGGCGACTGGGCACTCCTGCTCCTCACAGGACACCTCGCCGGCCTAGGAAGGAGGCTGCATCAGAGGCCCTCGGGGAGCTGGGCAGAGCTGGGAGCCTCCTACAGCCAGGGCCACCAACCTGGCAGGAGCAGCGGACACAGCGGTCGCTTGCTTGGAGTCTGAAGGTCTCCTGGCTCCGGTACTGGTGTCCCTGGTACTCACAGCCTGGACGGGAGAATGGGGCGTGGGGCCAGGGCTGGAGGCTGCTGGGCCCCCCAGGCATTCACCCATCTCCTCCACAGAAGCCTGCACCCCACCCCAGGACCCGGTTTGCTATGAGCAAGTGAGGTGAGGACTCGGCCCCTCACCTGTGGTGACAGGAGCTTAGGTTTATAAAGGGTTTTTCCAGGAGTTTGGTTCCCCCCGGGACTTCACGTGGGACACCCGGCGGGGGGCTTCTCTCCTGCCGGTGCCTGCCCCTCTCCCCGAGACGCTGCCCCACACTCACCATCGCAGACTGGGCAGCACTGCCCGGGGGGCCTGCCTGGGTGTCTGCAGGGCACAGGTGGGCAGGGCAGAGGCTCACACTGGACGCTCCCATTCTGCCAACAGGGCCCGGTCAGCGCCCGAGAGGCAGGCACCGAGCCCCGGCCCGCCCCCGCCGGGAGCCGCACTCACAGCGCAGCGGCAGAGCGAGCAGGGGTCCCCGGAGCCCACCGGCTCCCCGCTGCGGTACTCCCGCCCGCCTAGGAAACAGCCTGTTGGGAAGAGGGTGTCTCAGGCCTTCCTCAGGGACCCCGCAGCACCCCCACGTCCCGGCCTGCACGGAGGAGACCAGAGCGGGGCCCTCCCACCAGCTTCCTGAACCACTTCGCTTTTCCCGGTCGTGCTGGGGACCCTGCCTTCCCACTGACTCACCATCACACACGGGGCAGCAGGTGCCCGGGAGGGGCCGGGCAGGGTAGGGGCACAGGCTGGCGCATTCTCGCTGGTGACACTGGATGTGGCCCTCCTGGTGGGGGTGGGGTGGGCAGGGGCAGGGGATGTCTGGGCTCAGCCAAGTGATAGAGCCTGTGAGGCCCAACTATCCGCGCTTTAGATATGTAACCCTGCATGTCACTTGAGTTCCCCGTGACTCAGTGTACTCATCTGAAAAAGGGGACAATAATAGTACTAGCCTCATAAGACCGTGATGGAAATTAAATGAAATAAGATGCCCAGTGTGGTATCCACCTCTGAAAGCTGCTGCTGAATATGAGTGTTGCTATTCCCCCATAGGCTTTCCAAAATGGAGCCCCAAATCCCCCCCCCCCCCGCCGCCCCGTGCCCCTACATTCACCCCTACATCTCTGGGCTGCCCATAAGTGGCTTCCTCCTCCTGGGAAGTTTGTAATTCTTCTCATATTTGGGGAGTGGGAGGTCTGGTCAGCATGAATGGGGAGGGGAAGACCCTGGCTGCAGTTGCAGGGTGGGGGATACCCCATGGCCTTCACAAGGCAGCCCCTGGCCCTTAGCAGGCTGTTGAGAAGCTCCTTGGTTCTGGCTGCAGTCCCTGTGAAACCAATCCCCCTCAGTGTGCACCCCGCCTGGTCACTGGGTCTTCATGCCCCTAACCTTATCTCCGGAGGCTCTACCCTTACTATTCCCTTCCCTGAAGTGTCTTTCCCCATTTCTCCTGGCTCAGTCCTACTCACCCTTTAAGGCCTAGGTAAACAACACCTCCTCCATGGAGACTTCCTAGATCTGCACTGCCCAATAGAAATAAAATGCAAGCCTCATAGGGAATTTTACATTCTCTAGTGATCAAATTTTAAAAAGCAAAAAAGAAACAGGTGAAATGAATTTTAATAATATATTCCTTTCAACGCAATAAATCCAAAGTATCATTGCAGTAGCCTTGGAATTTAATTATCATTGCAATCTGAAAAGCTATTACTGAGATATTTTACATTTCTTTTTTCTTTCATGTTAAGTCTTTGAAATCAGGGTGCATTTTACAGCGCATCTCAATTGGAACCAGCCACATAGCATGTGCTCAGTGACCACCAAATTGGACAGTACAGTTCTAGCTGCCTTGAGTCAAACTGCATTTGCCCCTCCCTGAAGCTTTTGCCACTCGCCAAATTCTGCCCATGCTGAACACCTACTGTGTGCAGAGCTGGGGGTACAGAGGATCACGGCCCGGCCCCTGCCCTCGCGCACCCAGGATTAGGTTTCCCCTCTCTGTCCCCTCCCATGTCCCGGGGAGTGTGTACATCAGAATTGAGGAATGAATACGGCAGGCAGGGAAGATCAAGGGCAGCCCAGGAGCAGCACTAGGACATACCAGGCACCGACAGATCTGGCAGGGGTCCCCAGGGGGCGTCCACTCTTGGCCGTGCTCCCAGTGAGAGCCGCCTTCCGTGCAGCCTGAGGAGGGTGGACAGGAGGCCGATGGCAGCCTTCCTCCAACCCTCTCCACCTGCCCTCCGAGGGCTCCTTCCGGAACCCAGACCATATCAGGCCATGTCTCTGCCTAGATCCCTCAGTGGCTCCCCACTGCCCCAGGTGGGGTAAGGCTCAAGCTCCTTAGTCTGCTTGTCAAGGCCTTCCATGGCCCAGCACAGCCGCACCCACCTCCCCACCTATCTCTGGCCACTTCTCAACTCTCGCTTTAAGCCATCCAAGCCACTGGTGCCTGCTTGTACCACCCCCACCAAACACACACACACCTCACACTGTGTCACTTCCAAGACTGTTCCCTCTTCTTAGAGTGCCTCTCCCTTTTTCAGCCTCTCACCTCACTAATGCCTATTCATCCTTAAAGCTAGCTTCAGGGTACACCACCTCCAGGAAGCTTTCCCTCAGCACCCAAGTTGGATTAGGTCTCCTTCCTCTGAATTTCCATAGTACCTGGTGTCTACTCCTCTGAAGACCTCTGCGGCCTTATTTTTCTTTTCCGATATGGGTTTGGGTCAGTGTCACCCTCTAATGAACAGCCTTGAGAGCAGACCCTCGTCTTAGTGTGTCTGAGATGCACAGCATAAGTGATTATGCTGCACTGAGCAGCTGACTAAGCAGCACTGAGAGGTCGAGAATATCATCTCCACCTTACAAACAGGGAAACGGAGGCACAGAGGGTGACTGACTCGGAGTCACACAACTACCATATGACAAAGGCAGAATTTGAGCTCAGGCATTCCAGCTGCAGGGCAGGCTTGGCCCTCATGGTTCCCCCACTGACCCAGCCTCCAGGTCAGAGACTATGCCGGGATGACCCTAGAGTTCAAGAAATGGCATGGTTGCCTCAGAGGGACGGGTGGGGGACTCTCACCTTGGCAGGTTGGGCAACAGTGCCCAGGTCTTGGGACTGGCTCAGGGCAGGGGCTGGGCGGGCACTTCATGGGCACGCAGTGAACTCGGCCCCTCTGTAAAGCACCCAGGGCTGTAACGCCCCCAGATCGGGGCTCCTAGAAAGGGCGGGGCGGGCAGGTGGCGGGCACCCTTGCGGGGGTGGTGGCGGGAGTGTGCAAAGGGCTGGGATGGAGGGGGTGCCTCAGAGGGCATCTTGTCTAGGCAGGCATCAAGGAGGCTGAAAGAGTGGCAGGCGCGGCCCAGGGTGGGGTGGGGATGTCCAAGGAGGAGCAGGGCCTGGGCAGAGCGGGGCATTCACCAGGCAGGAGCATTGCAGACAAGGGTTGGAGCTGGATGGGAAGTCGGCCCCTTCCTCATAAAGATGCCCCTCGTACTCGCAGCCTGGGGAGGGTTGCCACGATGACAGGCAGGTCATCAGGGAGCCGGGTGGGTGGCCATTACCCAAGGGAAGGCATGACCCTAAGTGGGTACTGGACCTTCTAGGGCTGGGGGGATGGAGGAGCAGGACAGGGTGGGGTTGGGGGGTGGTCACCTGGCCGGCAGACGGGGCAGCACTCTCTCGGTGGGGTGTAGCTCTCCAGGCAGTTGAGTTCTGGGCATGAGGGCCCCTGGCACCGCACGGTCCCTGCCTGTAGGGCCGACACTGAGCCCTGTCTTCCTCCCTCTCCATTGCCCGAGCCACATTTCTCTGCTGGCCTAGCAGGCTCCAGGACCCAGTGTCGGGGCAGCAGCAGCAGTGCCCTCTGCCCTCTGATGCTGAGCAGCAGGGACCTGGATGTTGTTTGGGGCCAGGGCCCAACGCCCTTACCTGGCAGGTGCAGGTGACACAGGGCTCCGGGTGCCATGTTTCCCCAGCCCCGTGGCCCCCAGCACAGCCTGCAAAGTCAAGTCCCCAAGTAAGAGACCCAGAGGACTGGGGCAAAAGCCCTCTAGGAAGGAGCCACATCAAAAGGGCAGTATCACATGGTAGACATCATAGATTTTTATATTTACTACAGTAATTTTCCAGCAGATGGCAGTAACTGACGCTGACGTAATCAGTACATTTCAATCATTTGACAACAGATTAATGAGTCAAGTATCTGGAAAAGGGAGTGTCTTTTTCTACTTTGCTAAAGGCATCATGTATTTTAGCAGTGGCTCTGAAGCACCACGTGTCCTGAAAACTGCGTGCGTGTGTGTGTGTCCCATTGAGAGCTATCAACTTCCAGCACTTCACCCCTCATCTCTGGCTGAGACTTCCAGGCTTTATTTCCAGACCTTACTGCTCTCCTGAGCCCCATCCTACTTTTCTCAATACCAGCCGAGATTCTTCCCCATGTAGAGTTGCCCGATAAAATAAAGGATGCGCAGTTAAATGTGAAATTTTCAGATAAATAACAAAATGCATTTTTTAGTATAAGTTTATCCCAAGAATTGCATGGAATATACTTATACCAAAAAACAAAACAAAACAAAAAAGTGATGGGTCCCTCGACCAGATAAATCTGGAAACCTACAGGGCCCATCCTCTCCAGAACATCAGCCAGTTCCATCTCCCGATTCCATATTATTGACAGTCCCTTCCAACATGAAAAAGTTAGAATGGGCATAGCCCAAACACCCTTAAAGAGTGGGAGAAAAATCAAAGGTAATGGTGGAGTTTTACAGAGAAGGTAGGGTTTAACGAACAAATGATTGCTGAATCATTATCGTGATATTTCTTTTCGTCTCCAGTATCTTAGAGCAGCTAGAAGTAAAAACTAAAATTGTGGAATTGTAACCCATACCATATCTAAAATCTATTCTACAACTAATTGTTGCTCTGTGCTTTGAAATTTATTGCTTTTTTTTTGGTATATATGTTATTCATCACAAAAAAGAAAAAAAAATCAATTGTGATGATAAAAAAATATTTATTCCTTGTGCTGGTTTGAAAGGATGTATGTACCCTAGAAAAGCCATGTTTTAATCCTAATCCCATTTTGTAAAGGCAGCCTTTTCTTCTAATCCCTATTCAGTACTGTGTGTCTGAAACTGTAATTAGATCATCTCCCTGGAGATGTGACTCAATCAGGAGTGGTTGTTAAACTGGATTAGGCGGAGACGTGTCTCCACCCGTTCTAGGTGGGTCTTGATTACTTTACTGGAATCCTATAAAAGAGGAAACATTTTGGAGAAAGATGGAGATTCAGAGAGAACAGGGAAGGGCAGCAGCCACAAGCGGGCCCCAACAGGGAAGGCCGCCGAACCACGAAGCAGAGAGTCCACCAGCCAGCGAGCTTTGGAGATGAAGAAGGAAAACGCCTCCCCGGGAGCTTCATGAACCGGAAGCCAGGAGAGGAAGCTAGCAGATGACGCCGTGTTCGCCACGTGCCCTTCCAGCCGAGAGAAAAGCCCTGACCGTGTTCGCCATGTGCCTTCTCACTTGAGAGAGAATCCCTGAACGTCATCGGCCTTCTTGAACCAAGGTATCTTCTCCTGGGAGCCTTAGATTGGACAGTTCTAGAGACTTGTTTTAGTTTGGACAATTTCATAGACCTAAAAACTGTAACTTGCAACTTATTAAATCTCCCCTTTTAAAAGCCATTCCGTTGCTGCGAAAGATCTGAGCTGATGGTATGGTAGCCCATGACAAACTCTGGGATCTGTCCTGTAACTACTTGTTGAGGAATGCTTTGAGAACTGTTGCTTTTTTCTTTCTTTGCTTATTATATATGTTATACTATACAATAAAAAAAGTTAATAATAAAAAAGGTGTTGTTTATCTGAAGTTCAAATGTAACAGGGTATCCTCTGTTTTTATTTGCTAAGTTTGGCAACTCTAACTCCCTGTCTATGAGCTAGGAACCCCCCTTAGCAGAACCATTGCCTCCTCTCCCTCCCAGCTTTCTCCACGCCACTGGCACCTCTGCCCTCCTAGTTTCCCAAGCTAGGTCTCCACTAGTCCATGGAATCCAAACAGTCACCGGCTGCTGCCTATATATTTTTTTAATTGTTTTTTTTTTACTTTTAATTTATTTTTATTTTTGTGCTGCCTTTCTTTAGATGCATTTCTTCTGCAGCCCCCTGCTACTGCTGGCTCCATATTAGAGCAATTACTGTAGCAGTCCCCTAACTGGTCTACGTTTATCTTAGCCCATCCCAGATGCATATTCCTAAAACACCTCCTTGAATATGTCACACTCCAGCTGTTCAACCTTCCATAGCCCACAGAAGGAAAGTTCAAACTGCAAACTTACTGCAGCCCCCTCCCCACTGACCTTCCCAAATAGATCTCCTGCAGCACGTTTCCCTGTCCCTGTGCCCAGAGAGCCCTCAGGAACTCCCTCTGCTGGGGAAATCCCACTTTCTCTGGAAGCGCCAGCTCAAATGATTTCTGGTCCGTGAAGCCCACCCTGATTGCCTACTCTGGCGGTGGGTGGGGTTGGGGCTTCCACTGGCCTCTCCCCTGGCAACTAACCACAAGCTATGCTTTTCTACCTCCTTCTTTGTGTCACTTGGATCTTAAATCCTGTATTGCGTTAGCTATAAACTTATCCTCTTAATCAGATTAAAAGCTCCTTGAGGGCAGGAAAAAGATGATGTGCTTATCTCCCTTATAGCCTCTGGCTCAGTCTCAGGCCAGAATCAATGTTAGTCGACCCGTACATCCAGATCTGGACTCCCCGAGCCCCAGTAGGAGATGGCAGGCAGGTACCCTCTGGGCATGCACCCCACACCCACAACCAGGCTCCACCTGAATGGGTGCAGGAGGTGAGGCCGGACCGGCAGGGGGCTAACCTGGCTGGCAGTGTGGGCAGCATGCTCCTGGCTCGGGGCAGGGTCCTCTTGGACATGGCTTCAGGGTACAGGTCATGGCCCCTTCCTGTGGGGAAGCAGACTGATGGCTGCACAGCATCAAAACCCTGGCATGGGGGGTCTCCAGAACTGAAACCTCACCCCAGGCTGGGACATGTCAGACGAGCAAGAGGCTGAGTTGGCTTGGGTGCATGGGCTACCCTTGGTCTGAAAGCAGAAAAGACACATCCTACCCGCACCCCATCATCTCCTGCTATGCTTGGCCCCTGGAAGTCAGTTCTTCCAGGTGGGGGCAAATTCCCCTAGTATGCCAGTGTGCAGCTATCCAGGAAGAGATCCAGGGCTTCCTCAATGGAGGATTAAGGAAGGAAAGATCTGAAGAAGGTGGGAGTGGAACCAGTTGGCAGAGAACAGCCAGACCGGGGAGGGTCTGCAGTAGACACGTACACGGATGCAGGGCAGATGGGTGAGTGAGGACAGTGAGCATCACACAGGTGAGGGGGGTGATGTAGGAAGAAGCAACTACATCCTCCTCGCTCTCCAGCCTGCTTTGTCAGGTCCAGAGAGCCCTGAAGGGGTCTCCGCTGTGTGCCAGGGACATTGAGCTCAAAAAGTAGAACTACGTGGAATCCACTGAGGGCCAACGGTGGCAAGGATTGGGGTGAGGGGCAGGCAGAACCTATTACATGGTGTTCAACACCCCAGGTTGGAGGGACAGGTAGCTGAAGTGAGCCGGACAGGTGAGGGGGACAGATGTGGGACATCCGGGCAGGTCATGGGGACTCACCAGACAGTGGCAGGTGGTGCAGGCATCTGGGGAGAAGGTCTCCCCGTTGCCATAGGCCCGGCCGTCATGGCTGCAGCCTGATGAGCAGGTAGCACCGTCACTCAGCGCCCCCGGGGCTCATCTCCAGGCCCCAGGTGGCCCCACGCGGGATAACACTCACCTTGGCACTGGGGCAGGCCAGGCTTGGGACCACAGCGTGCGACCCCCTCCTGGCAGACGCAGGCTGTGCAGGCGTCAGGCTCCCAGCGAGCCCCCTCGGGCCAGGCGCCCCCCAGGCCCCAGCAGTGGGGAGGGGCTGGGTGGCACGCGCAGGACTCCAGCTGCCTCACCCTCGCCTGCAGGTCCTTGTTCTGGGGGAAGGAGGCAGGGAGGGCAGGGGCTGGCTCATCTTCCCTCACCATCTCCTGTGGATTTGTGGGGGGTGTGGAAACGGGGGCAGGACAAGAAGGAAATTTGACAATTCCAGAGCTGAGGAAGGTCCCCCCTCACCCGGGTCAGCATTCAGCTGGAAACAAAGTCACCGTGGTCAGTGCCTCAGAGGTGGACAGAATGTTTGGGAGCATGGGGCTCCCACCTTTCCTTTGGACACATGGGGATTCTACAGCCCTTAAAGCTAAAGACTGCTTCCTTTAGTCGTCCAAAATCTGTCCCGAGGCTACCTTACACGTAGTAGGTGCTCCATCTGTTAGCCAGACAACTGAAAGAATGTGAAGATCTGGCCTGACAAACCAAATGCCCCGGAGGGTCCTTCATTTATATGAAAGAACCAGGGTTAAGACCTGTTCAGAGAGGAGCACGCCCTGCACATTTAACACAAGTCTCTATTTCAGGGCGCCCTCTCCTTTCGTCCCCCTCCACCAGCCGGCCCCACCCCCACCCTGCCTCAGTGGTACCTGCTCGCTGAGCTCCGCCACCTCCGCCTCCAGCCGTCCCAGCCTCTCCTCCAGGGGGCGCCACTGCTCTCGGGGGGCCCCAGCATGGGCTGAGGACTGGACTGGGGCTGGCTGCTGGTACTCATGGGTGCCGGCCGGTCCAGAGGGCTCCCGGGGGTGCGTCCCACCTGAGGGGCACAAGAAGCCCGTGTGGGCCTGCGGGGAAGGAGTGTCACGCTGCCCTCACCCTCATCCGCGGTCCGCCCACTGCCAGGGAAGGAGACATGGTCGTGGGCAAGCTTGGGTGAAAGCTGGAGGGACATGGAAGCCGGAGGAGGAAGCCCTGAAGGGACAAAATGGCCCAGTCCAGCTTCCCCAAGGAGCGAGAACCTCCTTGTCAGGTGTGAGCCCCAGGCCCATCACAGGGCTCCCCTGACCCGCTGGGAAGTTGGGGAAAGGGGACACGATCCAGGCCAGGCTCTCCCCAGAGCCCGAAACCCTGCAGGGGTCCCCAAGCATGGTCGGGTGGGGGTGGGGGTAGCAGGTCAGGACCATCCAGCTCGCTCTTGGCCGGGGACCACCGGGAGAGTTAACATGCCGTCCTGGGGGGTGCAGGGGGCACAGAAGGCTGCTGCAGGCCGAAGTGCAGGGGAGGGTAAGAGACGGGAAAGGCAGGCCTGCTCTAAGGTGCCTGGGGTCTGGGTTGAGGGGCGTTTCAGGGGTCACATGGGCCAGCATGCCCCCCGACTGCCCACCTGGGCCTGTCAGGAAAGGCACCCTTTCGGAGAATGTGCACAGGGGGGAACAACTGCTCTCCTTGCTCCCAGGCCCAAATCTTGTCCCTTTTCCTGGCCTGGGGCGCCCACCTAGATGGGGCGTTGGTTCTAAAAACTTGGTCTTGGCTGCATTTCCCAAAGGATTTGGGGAGGGGCTGGACAGGGCCTCCACATTGCTTTCCATACCCCAGACCAGGTGAAGGCAGCTTCTTAGAGAAGAGAGGGCCTCTGAACTGACATTCAGGCCTGGGGGTGCGGGAGGGCCCCTCTCACTCTCTCACTTCTGCAGAGTCGGGAAAGCAAAGGCGAGGAGGCAAGGAGGGGATAGACTCCCCCACAGCCACGCCTCAGTGCGGGTGCGGCAGGGTGGTGGAGGGCCTGGAGGAGGAGGTGAGAGACAGCAGGAGAAGCAGAGGCAGAGGAGAGGGCCTTTCCCACAGAGGCAGCGCATCAGTGAGCCAGGCTTGGGGTGGCTGGAAGGGTTTCCCAAAGACCCCAGGCCTGTGGGCTAGAGAGCCAGTGTCACGCACTCCTTCCCCCACTATAAGGTTTGGGTTCCAAACCTGCTTTGTCCCGAATCCCCAGGCCTGGTTAATGCCATCTCCCCCAACCCGCTTCCCAAGTCAGAAACCTTGGGCTCAGCGGCCCTGTTCTGTACCTCTCCCAAATTCCATCGTGTCTCCCAATCTGTCCACTTCCTTCCCCTTCCCTACCCATCCCTGCCCTCCCCTGCCCTCTCCTCTCCCCTCTGTCTCCATTCAGGAGGCTGAAGACAAAGCTCCCTGCCCAGCCTCCCTGCCTCCATCTGCGCCTCTGCCCTCAGCGGAACCTTTAGGAATCACACATCTGAAGGCTCCCCAGTGCAAGCACCAATGCATCCTTTCACAAGTGCAGCCCTGTTCCTTCAGCCTGCCTTGCCTACTGCCCCACATCCGGCATCCCAGCACCCCAACCATACACTCAAAGCCAGTGTGCATGCTCCTCCCTCCCTCCCCTGCACAGGGTACCTGGTCCGCTGGAATGTAATTTGTCTCTAGATCTCTGGCCCCTGCACCTAGTTTCCTTCCTGATCAGATGCAGGATGTCCAGGGATGGAGTCTCTGCATCCTAAACCCTCCACCCAGGCTCAACTCCCATTTGGCCCCATGCCCACCCCCACCCCTCCAAATGATCCTTTCTCCAGGCCACAACTGAAGCAGACACAATAAGGAGATCAGGGAGAAGCTGGGGGGTCTTCTGGGACCCTCAGATGAAGATGGGACCAGACTCTTGCCTGGGGAAATGTGCAGGAAGAGCTCCTGAAGGTGGCGCAAGGGCTGTTCGCTTCCTGTGGAACTGTCCTCTGCTGCCCTCTCATATCCCCCCACCCCACCCCTGACCCCCTAGATCCTGCCTGTCCACCTCAGGGGAGGGCCAGGCCTGAAGACTCAAAGTCAGCTCCCACAGCCAGCCTCCCTTTTTTCCCTCTTTCTCAAGACAAATAATTAACTTCAGATTCCCAGATTCCAGGACTCCTCTCCCCCACCGTTGCCTGCAGGAATTCCAACCAGGTCCATAGCAGGAAGCCCCTCCCACTCCTGGACCCCCTGTCCTAGCCCCCCTGCTCCCCACCGCCGTCCTCCCTCCAATCAGGGGGTAGACTGAGGTTGGCGCTGAGAGACTGGGAACAGAAGCCCAGGCCACAGCTCATTCCCTCAGCCTGTGCTGGGCAAGAGGTGGGGTTCCCGCTGGCTGGTCCCCAGGACCTCGGCGACTGGACTCACCTCCATTTGGCCCCGGGGCCAGCGCCAGACTCCCGAGCTGCAGGACTAGGGGCAGCAGAGCGGCCCCAGCTCCCGCCATGCTCGCTCCGCCTCGCCTCGCTGTCTGTGGTCTCGGCTCAGCAGGCGCTGGGCGGGGGGTGGGGAGATACCAGGCCGCCTCCCACCCAGTCTTTGTTCAGGGAGGGCGCCTGGCGGCTGTCATCGTGCTGGAGGTGCCCGCCTCAGACAGCCCCTGCCCCTGTCTCTGGCTGGTCTGACCCCAGCCCTGCTGCAGCCCCTGGGAGCAGCTCAGCCCTGCAGTGGGGTGGTGGTGGTGGTGGGGGAGCGAGGTCTCTTGCATACGATCCAGGAGGAGACCTGAAAACAAGCACAAAGTTGCACTCCCAGGCTTTGGGACAGCCAGCTGGTCTCCCTACCCCTCTCTGTTACCCCACCCCTGCCGAGGTTCCCAATTCAACCTTTCCCTGCTCTCACCTTGCAAGAAAATCAGATTGAGCTGAGTGCAAATAACTTGCTCAGCCAATTCTAAGTGTGCTTAGACAGACGCAGAACTTCTCTGAGCCTTGGTTTCTCTGCTTGTAAATTGAGGACCACACTACCAACCTCTAGGCTGACATTTAGGTGAGATTGTGCATATAAAGAACTTAGGGTGTTGACCGGCCCACGGAGAGCGCTCAGTAAATGATGATGAATAGCCGGTAGCACCAGCTGCTACTCCGGGTCTCTGAAATCCAGGCCACCGAGAGTACTCCATCTCTCTCCACTTTCAAGTTTCTTTCCTGGGCTCCATCTCGCCCCTATTCGCCTCAGCAGCCCAGACTCGACCCTAGATGCCAAGGCCTCCCTCCACTGGCTGGTCCCAGTGTGATTCTCCGACTCCAGTGCTCGGGCCTGGCCTGTGGGATGAGCCTGGGCAGAGGGCAGCGCCGGGCCCTGGACTCAGCTGGAGGAAGGGGCCGAAGGGAGGAAGTAAGGAAAACTGTCCACGTGGGCCCTGAGGCTGGGAAACTCATCCTTGCAGCTGGGAGGCGGAGGGAGGTCGGGAGAGGGGCCCCAGCTCCCAGGCCGGGAGGGCCCTGGAGGGCGGAGCTGAGAACCCTGCTAAAGTAGCCTCCCTCCGCACCTCCCAGGCCAGAAGCTCCGAAACCACCCCTTCCCCCAGCCCAGGTGGGGACTAAAGGTCTCCCTCAGCCCAGCTTCAGGCATCTCACGGCCTCTGCAAAGAGAGGGCAGCTTCTCTTCCCAGGGAGTCTGGGGAATATCTGCAGCCTGAGCAGTTGGTGGCAGGGGGAGGGATGACTGTGACTCAAACCTGAGACCCCGAGCTGGGGTCACAGGAACTGGGGAGAGCCTAGGGCCAGCCGACTGGAAAAAAAGAACAAAGAAGTGGCAGCTTTGTGCCCACCGGGTTTAAGAAAAAAGAGTTTCTGCTTACTGGGCGCCTGTTATAAGGCCAGAGCCCCCGGAGGCTGGGGGTGGCGAGCTGAAGAGCACAGACTCTGATGCGGGCACCAGGGTAAGGCTGGGCCTGCTGCTTCTCATTGCGGGGCCCTGGGCAGGTCAGTTAGCGTCTCAGGGGCTGTTCCAGTTTGCTAGCTGCCAGAATGCAACACACCAGAGACGGATTGGCTTCCAATAAAAGGGGATTTGTTTTGTTTGTTCTTCAGAGGAAAGGCAGCTTACTTTCCACTGAGGTTCTTTCTTTTGTGGAAGGCACAGGATGGTCTCTGCTGGTCTTCTCTCCAGGCCCCTGGGTTCCAACAACTTTCCCCGGGGTGACTGCATTCTGCATCTCCAAAGGCCTGGGCTGAGCTGCGAGTGCTGAGATGAGGTATGCTGAGCTGTTTAGCTGTGCTACGTTGCGATCTCTCATTTAAGCACCAGCCAATTAAGTCAAACGTCACTCATTGCAGCAGACACGCCTCCTAGCCGACTGCAGATGTAATTAGCAACAGATGAGGTTCACGTACCATTGGCTTATGTCCGCAGCAACAAGGCTAGGTATGCTCACCTGGCCAAGTTGACAACTAAATCTAACACAGGGGCTAATTCACCTTAGTTGTTGTTGTGCCGGTTTAAACTGTTGTGTACCCTAGAAAATCCATGTTCTTTAATCCTCCTTCAATATTGCTGGGTGGGATCTTCTTGATGGTTCGTTTCCATGGAGATGTGACCCACCCAATTGTGGGGGGGGCTTTTGATTAGCTGGTTGCCATGGAGATGTGTCTCCATCCATTCAAGGTAGGGTTGCTTATTAGAGCCCTTTAAGAGGGAACCATTTTGGACAAAGCCAAAGACTTTGGAGATGCAGAAGGAAAATGGTCCTGGGAAAGCCTCAGGAGAGAAGGCTAGCAGCCATCCCCACAGGCCTTCCCAGCTGATAGAGAAACATCATTGGCCCTTTCTTGAGTCAAGGCATCTTGACTGGTTTCCTTAATTTGCACATTTTTATGGCCCTGGACCTGTAAACTTGTAACTTCATAAATTCTCTTTTTACAAGCCATCCCATTTCTGACATATTGCATTCCAGCAGCTTTAGCAAACGAAAACAGCTGTGGCGTGTAGGTCTGACAGCATCACCTCATAGCAGGCTTGTGGGGCTCATATAAATTCATGCCTAAACCTGGCATCTAGGAATGAGTTCTAACCACTTCTCTTGTATTATCTCTAATCCTCAACCCAACCACACAGGGTAGGGTCCCTTTATTCCCCATTTCACAGAGGAGGAATCTGAGAGAGGCTCAAGTCGCACTGGGGCCTGGATTCAGTGCCAAGTCCTTGGGACCCCAGGGCTGGCCGGTCCTGTCCACACTGACCCGTGGCCACACAGCCTCACCCCACCCCAGACTCCCCTACTCAACCTCCAAGACAGGGTGCTTGCGCTGTCAGTGGCTTCGGGGGTCATTCTTTCCTGGAGTCAAAGGTGGAGAACTTGTGGGGACTTGCCTCCCTATAAACTTTATCACTCCTGGGAGCCCAGGGTTCCCAGCCACCCCTCCTCACCCTGAGCTCAGCTGCTTACTGCTCTGGGGATCCCTTAATGTGCCCATCCCCCTGTCCTCCTACAGCGTCCGCTACAGCCCTACCACCCACTTCTCCAAGCCTTCATCCCAGCACTGGAATACTGCTGGAGAAAACAGCGCCACCTGGTGAGCTGTCACCTCAAATTCTCAGCCACAGACCTCCAGGGACACTTAACATTGGCCGGGTGTCCTATTACAATTCCCGGTCAATTCATTCTCCCACTCCCACCTCACCCCCTCTCTTTCTTCCTTGAGCTGTTCAGTGGCTCTGCTCCTTTCCTGCTCTGTGATCTTGGCAAGGAATTTAATCTTTCAAAGCCTCAGGTCCCTCCGCTGTGCCATGGGGATAATCATAGGGTCTCTGCCAGAGTTGTTGTAGGGCTGTCTTACCGGGTTCCTCAGAAAGCAGAGCCTGGGACAAAGGCTTTCATGCAAAAGCATTTTGAAATATGAACCCAGGGAGCAGGAATGAGGGATAGGGAGAGAGAAACAGGGAAGGATGGAGAGCCAATAAAGGGATTTGTTATGGAGTTGGCCACTGCTGTGGGCATCTGATTGTCCGGTCCCCCCACAACACCCTGAAAGGACCGAGCAAAAGCGGCCCAGGACTGTCCACCAGGGGCGGAGGTAGAAGCATTTATCCATTGGCATCTGTGCCCCCTTGGTCCAGGTGGGCTAGAGCTGGCCCCAGTTAGGCATGAGTGAGCACCCACGTGGGTATCCATGGGCGTCCAGTGCCATGGGATAGACAACTCCAGGAAAGGCGGTTTGCAGCCAGAGCCCAAGGCCAGACGCTGCTGGGATGCCCCTGGGTGGAGCTGCCTGAAGCCAGCACAGACCTGGAATAAGAGGTGCAACGGAGACAGTTTGCACAAGAGGTTCCAACACAAGGTGTTAAATGGGATAAGGCACGTAAAACCTTTTTATGGTGCCTGGCACATTTTAAGCACCCAAAATATATTAT
The DNA here is from genome assembly GCF_023851605.1 of Tamandua tetradactyla. Classification (NCBI taxonomy): domain Eukaryota; kingdom Metazoa; phylum Chordata; class Mammalia; order Pilosa; family Myrmecophagidae; genus Tamandua; species Tamandua tetradactyla. Next base: position 170,329,392 of record NC_135327.1, read on the forward strand.
TATTTTTTTATTATCATAATCATCATCTCTCCCTGAGGTGAAAATTGAAAAGCCAATAATTACATTCCTTTATCTGCAACAAAATGTAGAGAAGTTTCTGGAAAATTTACTCTATGACATAAAACCCCAGGGCCCTGAGGAAAGGGTGTTATTTTGCAGTGCATTTGAGTTCCACAGCCAAGGGTTCACAGTGAGCCTCTGCTGTGCCAGACACCATGCTAGGTACGGGGACACAGCCTTGGGCATCACATGGTTCTTCCCGGATACCCCGAGAAGGCCAAGGGCAGGGGCAGCGGGACTCCTGGCAGAGGGAAGGGTGTGAGCACAGGCCTGCAGGTGCACATGGCGGTGGGGTGTAGCTGGCTTGGAATAAAGGGTTCACCTTTCTCTGCTGGGCCAATACTCCATACGCAGCCTCCTGAGCACGAGGCAGTACTTTCTTTACAAGAGGGACATTTGAGCTACAGAAAGAACTGAACGCCTCTGAGGTTCTCACTTGGCACACATGGCCTCCTGTAAGGAGACTGAAATTTCCCAAAGGGACATGTATGGGCAGGGGAGCGTGTGACCCTATGAGGAGCAGCAGAAAGGGCCCGGGGTTCCAAGGCAGCCAGCTATCGCTTCAATTCCTGTTTCACCACTGTTCTGTGCTGGCTTTCTCCTTTTACTCCTCTCCCGCTTCATTCTCCATCCCTTTCTGCCCCCTGTGGGCTGCATCCCTGGGTTTGCTTGTCCCCTGGCTTCCTGTCATTCAGCCAATGAGAGGGAGCGGCAGGTGACCGGAGGGCAGGAGCGCAGAGTGGTCCCCCGGCCTCCTCCTGCTTTCACTGGGCACCTGTGGTCATACTATCCTTCTCTTGTCCCCTTGGCCCTAGGGGTGGCCAAGGCTTTGTGCTCCTCTGCTCTTGTTAATCTCCGGGTACCTCAGCATCCCTTGTTGATTCTCTTAACCATGTCTGGAGATCTGTAAATAGTCCCTTCTTTAAATTCTCTTTAGCTAAGGCCTTTTGAGGGAAACTCTGTTTTCTGGTGGGTCCTTGGCTTATAGGCCAACCTTAACCACTTACTCTACAAAGTTTCCTAACTTCCCTAAGCCAACACTTTCCAAATGAAGTTAAAATGCCTGCCTTATTGTTTTAGCTCGCTAAAGCTGCTGGAATGCAATATTTCAGAGACAGAACAGCTTTTAAAAAGGGAATTTATTAAGTTGCAAGTTTACAGTTCTAAGGCTATGAAAATGCCCCAATTAAGGCACCAACAAGAGGTTACCTTCACTCAAGAAAGGCTGATGCCATCCAGAACACCTCTGTCAGCCGGGAAGGCACATGGCGAGGTCTGCTAGCTTTCTCTCCTCATTTCATAAGGTTCCCTCTTCTGCATCTTCAAAGGTCTGGCAGTGTGGGCTCTAAAGCTTTTTCCAAAATGGTTCCCTTTTAAAGGGCTCCAGTAAACACCACCTTGAATAGGTAGACACATCTTCATGGAAACCAATGAATCCAAAGTTACCCCCCAACAATTGGGTGGGTCACATCTCCATGGAAACAACTTAACCAAAAATATTCCACCCAGCAATATTGAATGGGGTACAAAACAGTTTCAAGTCAACACACTTCTGCTGGGAGGGTTCAACCAGACAAGGCATGCATAGCATGTGCCTGGTATATGCATGGCACCTGGCCCCAGTGTGAGTCACGTAAGTCACTTCCCATTCCTTACCTCCTCAGGTTGTCATTAGAAGCAGGTTGCTTCTATCTGGATTTGCTGGCTGGGAACAAAAGGTCACTATGGAGAGGGAAGGAGAGAAGGGGTTGGTAAATAAACTTTCGTACTTCATTTGATATTTTTTCAAATTACAACAGTTGTGACAAATGAAGTAAAGTACGGCAAAGGAATGAAAGCAAAGCTTATCGGGATGTTTGCTCCAGCTCCTTTCCAGGTCCACCGGGCCCGGACCCCGATGTAATCAAAGGGAATCCTCCCATGCCCTTCCCCTGGCTCACACAGCCACACACAACTTGTGTACACCTTGGGATTGAGGTAAGAGACGGCATTTTGGAGTAGGCTGTGCAAGATACCTGCTCACACCTCCACAACCCTTGGCAATTTGCCTCTCGGAGGTAGGGAAGATGCTGTTCTTCATAAATCTGAGATTCTAATTCCTCAGCACACATCCCAGAGCCCTGGCCACGCCTCCGCCAGATTTGGATTAGGTCACCCACCAGTGCCCTTCCAGGAAGGGGCCCTTTTCCTGGACCTTGAAGTGCCCACACAGACAGAGCCGCCCCTATGATGTTCCAGCAGTATGCCAAGCTACAGCCCTCCAGCCGGCACACACAACGGCAGCCACACACCTGACCTGTTAGTGCTCACAGGTTTACACACAGTCGAAACCTAATGCTTCCCTGTGGGATCGAAACTGCTGGGATTTTAAGTGTGCATGTACATTTTTCAGTTTAGCTTTGTTGTTGCGATAGACCAATGCGATCAGAGCAGAGGTTGCGACTGAACCCCCATATCAGAGCCCCCAGCCTGAGGGGTGGGCACAGACGTTTGGGTTAAGCTCCCAGAGAGAGTTCCAAGCCTCCAGGTTCTGCAGCCCAGGAGGGAAATTTGCCAGCTAATGACTAATGATGTTGAACATCTTTTCACGAGCTTATTAGCCATTTATATGTCTTTGGAGAAATGTCTACTCAAGTCCTTTGACCATTTTTTATTGGTTTATCTTTTTATTATTCAGTTATAAGAATACTTCATATGTTCCAGATACAAGTCCCTTATCAGATATATGATTTGCAAAAATTTTCTCTCATTCTTTGGGTTGTCCTTTTCATGTGTTTAGTAGCGTCCTTTGCAGCACAAAAGTTTTTAATTTTTATGCAGTCTAATGCATCTATTTTTCCTTTCATCACTTGCTCCTTGGGTGGCATATCTAAGAAACCATTGCCTAATCCAAAGTCATGAAGGTATACTCCTGTTTTCTTCTAAGAGTTTTATATTATTAACTTTTACATTTAAGTCTTTAAGTCTTTGATCCATTTTGAGTTAATTTCTGTATAGGGTTTGAGGTAGGAGTCCAAAATTTGCAGTTGGTAGCCAATCATCCAGCACCATTTTTTTTCTTTTCTTTTTTTTTTCTCTCAGCACCATGTTTTGAAAAGACTATTTCTTCTCCACTGAATGGTTTTGACATCCTCGTTGAAAACTGGCTGGCCATAGATGTATGGGTTTATTTCTGAACCGTCAATTCTATTTCATTAATCTACAGGTCTATATGTCTATCCTTATGCCAGTACCACACTGTTTGATTACTATTGTAATCCTTTACATAAACAATCCTTGTACGTTTTGAAATTAGGCAATGTGAGTCTTCCAACTTTGTCCTTTTTCAAGGTTGTTTTGGCTAGTCTGGATCTCTTGAATTTCCATATGAATTTTGGGATCAGCTTGTCAATTTATGCAAAGAAGCAAGCTGGGATTTTAATAAGGATTGCATTGAATCTGTAGATAAGTTAGGGGAATATCTTAGTTTGCCAGGACTGCTATAATAAAATACCACAAACTGGTTGGCTTAAATGACAGGAATTTATTAGCCCACAGATTGGAAGCTAATCCCAAGTCAAGGTGCTGGCAGAATCGGGCTTTCTCCAAAGTCTGTAACATCCCGGTGGTGACTTGCTGACAATCCTTGGCATTCCTTGGCTTGTGGATGCATCTCTGTCCCTTTCACACAGCCCATCCGCTGTGATTGACTGTGTTCACTTTCCTTTGCTTATACAGGCTTCTGTCATTTTGGATTAAAGCCCACCCTCATTCAATTTGGCTGCATCTTAAGAGAGTCTTTGAAGATCCTATTTACAAATGAGGCCATACCCACTGGACCAGGGCTTAGTACTTGAACATGTTCTTGTGGGAGACATCATTTAATCTATCACAGTAGTATTGCCATTTTAGCAGTGTAAATTCTTCCGATCCATGAACTTGGGACGCCTTTCTGTTTATTTGGATCTTCTTTAATTTCTTTGAGCAGTATTTTGTAGTTTTCAGAGTATAACTTTTGTATTTCTTTTGCTAAATTTATTCCTAAGTATTTTATTTATTTTTGGATGTTATTGTAAATGGAATTTTTAAATTTAATTTTTGGATTGTTTATTATGAGTATATAAAAATGCAATTTATTTTTGCATATTGATCTTGTATCCTGAAATCTTCCTGGACTCCTTTATTAGATCTAATAGTGTTTTAGGGCTTCCTTAGGATTTTCTATATTCATATCATCCCAAATAGAGTTGGTTTTACTTCTTCCTTTACAATCTGGATGTGTTTTATTTCTTTTTCTTGCCTGATTACCTGGCTAGAACTCCAATACAATGTTGACTGGAAATGACAAGAACAAGCATCCTTGTCTTATTTCTAATCTTAGGGGGAATTCATTCAGTCTTTCACTACTAAATATGATGTGAACTTGAGTTTTACATAAATGCCTTCTATTAGGTTGAGGAAATTCCCTTCTATTCCCAGATTGTGGAATTTTTTTTTTTAACCATGAAATCCTATTGGATTTTCAGATGTTAAGTGAGTTTTACATTTCTGGGACAAATCCCACTTGGTCATGGTATATAATTCTTTCTATGTGTGGTTGGATTTGGTTTGCTAGCATTGTGTTGAAAACCTCTGCATCTATATTCATAGGCGTATTGGTCTCTAGTTTTCTTTTCTTATAATGTCTTTGGCTGGTTTTGGTATCAGGGTAACACTGGCCTAATAGAATGAATTAGAAAATGTTTTTTCCTCTCCTATTTTTTTTTTGAAGAGTTTGTGATAAATTGGTATTAATTCTTCTTTAAATTTCTGGTAAAATTACCCAGTGAAAGCATGTGCGCCTGACCTTTTCTTTGTGGTAATTATTTTTTTTATTATTACTAATTTGATCCCTTTACTTGTTAAAGATCTATTCTGATTGTCTATTTCTTCTTGAGTCAGTTTTGGTAGTTTGTGTCTTTCTAAGACTCTAAGCATTTAAAAAAATTTTTTTTAGACTTTGTTCATTTTATCTAGGTTATCTAGTTTATTGGCATACAGTTGTTTATGGCATTCTTATATAGTCATTTTTATTTTTGTAGGTTAATAATGTCCCCTCTTTCCTGATTTTATTTTGCTTCTCTCTCTCACTCTTGCTTTGTTTTATTCCTTCTGGATAGTCTAGTTAAAAATTTATCAATTTTATTTATCTTTCAAAGAACCAACAATATTTTGGTTTCATTCATTTTCACATTGTTTTTATTTGTTTTGTTTATCTCAACTTTGTCTTTGTTTCTTTCTATCTGAATCCATTGAGCTTAGATTCTTCTTTCCTTTTTCCAGGATCTTAAGGTTCAATAAATGAATATTTTCTATTGTAACATTTTAATTCCTTTAATTACTTTTTTACTATATTTTTGAGTTATTTTCTTAGTGGTTTCCTTGGGCTTACCATATTACTTATTATTGACATCTTAACTTACCAGAATCTACTTCAGATTATACTACTTTAATTCCAGTGGAGATATAGAACCATCTCAGGTTCCCTTTCAGAAGGTCACTGGTAGATCTACAATTTCTACTAAGGTGGAATTAAGAGGACCTGGGGAAATCGAGGCAAAAAGGTAGGAACCCAGGTCCCAGCTTTCCAGAATGACCTAAGGAGTGTCCTTGGATGTAGGAGAGCATGGAGCCAGTCTCTGGATAGTTAGAGAAGACTGTGGGGTAGATGCAACACCCCTGCAAAGGTAGGGGGCACCCCTTTCTCCATAGCATAGGCACCAGAGAGGAGGGGCATTGACGCTCACACTGAGTATTTACCACTCATGTTAGCTGAGAGAGAACAGGACCCTAGGGCTTCCCCACTGGTCTGCTCAGAGCAGATAAACCAGAAACTCCAGCACAGGTGTTTGTGTAAGTTAGGATGGGGTGCAAGGAAGGAGCACTGGGGAAGGTCCTGTCCTGCCCCCACCTCCTAGGTGGACCAAGCAAGGAGAGTGGGAAGGGTTAAGGGAAGGGTTGGGGTCTTCAGGGGAATCTGATTAGAGTTTTAATTTAAATGGGACAATTTTTCATCTTGTGAGACTACTAGCGTTTGATAAAAAGGAACTACAACCTGAAAGGGAAGGGAAATTCCCTAGTACCTGGAAAGATATATCAGACTCATCATTTTCAACCCTGGACTGACTCTTTGGCCCTGTCCAGCTGCCCAAGACCAGCCCTTCTACCCAGGACCAGTCCACTCCACTCTTTCTGTGGCTGGGGGCCCACGACTCCCACCCCCACCGTGCCCCCACTTGCAGGGCTCCCAAGAATTCAGCCTCCCAGCAAGTGTGGAACTGTGTTGGTTCACATCATACGCTTTTGTCCAGCCTCACAAATGGGGCCCAGGAAGTCCCTACGACCAGGAGAGCTGCATCTGTCCCCTGCCCAGACTCGGGGACACGCGGCAGCCTGGGATCACGATGAGAATGGGTTTCGCCAGGGGGTGTGGAATATAAACGGGGCACCTACCTCAGGCCTAGGAGTCTGGTCGGTTTTCTAGAAGGGCAGTGGAGGAGAGGCCCCTTCCAAACTTCAGAGCCCGAGTACTTTACACTGGCCTTTGCACTCTCATTGGCCCCCCTCCTCACCCCAACTCTCCCCACTCCAGGCAGAGTGTGCAGGGGGTCCCTGAGCCCACCCCGTTCCCACTTTGTGCACAGGTAGCCCCTCTTTCCTCGCAGGGATGGAAGCCCCTCACACCTCAGCACCCGTGCAGACGCCGCCTCCAACCCCCACAGGCTCAGGCATCCCCAGCCCTGTCTGCTCAGTGCCAGGCGCTGACCTGTTGGTCCAGGCCCCGCGGCTCCTCCAGGGTCAGAGACACCCCCCTGGGAGTCTCCACCCACCCTCAGGCCTGTCCTCACTGACTCCTGAGTAGTTTCAGGAGTCTGACTCGGAGGAGAGACTGACTTGGAGAGAGGACCAAAAACCCGAGCGGGCCAGGGTGGGGGAAGGGGGGAGCAGGGAGCAATGGGAGCTGCCAGCAGCTGGGCTGAAGAAGCAGCCACTTCTCCAGCGCCCTCAGAGAAACGCCTAGGCCCTGTGCTGCAGGCCGGAGCCTACACTCGCAAACAGGCCCACGTCACCCCGCTCCCTCCGTTGCCTCAGCGGCCCCAATCTCGAGGTGGGAGTGTGTGTCGGGGAAGAGGCAGGGTCGGTGAGGCAGCCTTCCTGTGCTGGAGACTTTGTGCTGAGCTGGGCAGAGCAGCTTCCCGCTGGGGCAGCTCTGCTCAGAAGCAGTAATGCCTGGGGCCACCTAACTGGGACAGGAAGAGAGTGTGGATGCGTTTCTCCAGGAAAGGTTCTGCAGGGTGCGGCAGGGAAGTTGCCTGAAGAAGGGTAGTTTGGACAAAGGAGCCACAGGGAGGAGGGCTAGCATGTTGAGATGGCCACAGGGTGGCCCCAGTGAGCTATACGGACGCTGTAACTTCGATGGAGCTTTGTGGGACTGCACAGCCCTCGGGATCATCTCAGCTTTTATGGGTTAGGACAGATGCTCCAAGGACCAGGCAGCAGTGTCTAAGATAGAGCCATGTCGTGGGTTGAACTGTGACCCCGAAAAAGCTGTGTGTAAGACCTACCTTCCCGGTACCTGTGAATGTGACTTTATTTGAAAATAAGGTCTTTGCAGATATAAGCAAGTTAAATAAATACAGAGCATGGTGGGCCCTAAATCCCCTATGACTGGGGTCCTTATCAGAAGAGGGGAGGACACACAGACACAGAGAGCATGGGTGGGGGCAGGGAAGGAGGCCATGTGAAGAGGGAGGAAGAGACTGGAGCGATGTGCCTGCAAGCCAAGGAGCACCGAGGATTGCTGGCACCCACCAGAGCTAAAAGAGGCAAGGAAGGAGCATGGCCCACTGATGCCTCGATTTCACACTTCTGGCCTCTAGTACGGTTTTAAGTCAGCCTGTTCGTGATAATTTATTATGGAAGCCCTAGGAAATTACTACAGGCCACAACGCAGCGGAATTTTCTGTCTTCTGGTGCTGAGACACTTGAAGGGTCAGTGGACCTGGGGGGTGGGGGATGGGAGGGGTGGCAGGGTGCAGGGGCCAGGACGGTGCTGGGGACTCTCTTACCTGGGGGTGGGGTGGGGACAGGAGCCCGGCTGTGTGGCTTACCGTAGTGACAGCGCTTGCTGTGGAGGACGCCCCCACGGAGGAGACCCCACTCCATGGCCAAGGTGTCTGGGCAATCTTGGCCCAAACTCAAGGCCTTGAAGGGCCTGGGGTGGCAAGTGAGAGTCACCATTTGTGCCCCTGGATTGGTGCTGGCTCTGGAGTGTTATCTGGAGAAGGAGAGAAAGGCCAGCCCAGGCTCAAAGGAAAGAGCTCGTGATCTATTAGTCAGCCATGAAGAGGGCGGGGGTGGCAGCGCATGTGCTGTGGGCTTGGCTTCTTGATGGCCTGAGGGATGGACTCCCGGGACCCACAAGCAGAAGCAGGGGCAGTCGGGAGCGTAGAGCCTTCCTGGTGGCCGAAGACCCTCTGAGTGAGAGGGGTGGGCTTCCCTGGGCGAGCCGAGTGCGGTGCTCCAGCCCCAGCCTCACGGTGCGTGGATTCCTCTGGGGGGCATTTCTGTGGATGAGAACCCGTGGCCCTTGCTGGGAGGTTGTGCCAGGGCTGGCCTGGAGATTCCTGACCAGTGCCCACAAGCCCAGTGGAAATGGAGCCCGTGTGGGCTTGCCTCGACCCCCAAGCCGTGATTCTTAGGCGGCTGGTAACCTCAGTTTCAGGCTCCCTGGTCACTGCCCCGCCTCTTCCTGCCCTGCCCCTTGAATGCCCTCAGAGTGGACCCCTGAGCTGGCCCACGTCCCCTTCTACAGCCAGGCTGTAGGGACGCGGCTCAGCGGGGGTGGTGGCTGGCCCCACTTTCCCTAGAGCATCTGAAAATGTGAAGCCTGAAAAGGGGACCAGGTGGAGGGCACGGAAAGGGGGGATGGGTGGCCGCTTGGTTTGCTAGAGCTTAGCTATGACAAATACTGCACAATAGCTTGGCTGAAACCTGAAGAATTTGTTGGCTCCCTGTTCTGAGGCTAGAAGTCCCGGAGACAGAAGCATTCTAGGGTCACATGGAGACCTCCCTCTCGGCTCTGGCTTCTTCTGACTTCTGGCCCCCACTACTGACGGACTGTTGCTGAATTTCCTTACTTTATAAGGCCTCTGGTCAGACGGATGAAGGCCCGTCCTGACTCGGTTTGGCCACACCTTAATTAATAATAACAAGTTCATAAAGTCTTGTTTACAAATGGGTTCGCACCCACAGGGACGCGGATTAAGACTTGAATGTGTTCTTTGTAGGGAGTGTGATTCAGTCCCCAACAGGCGGAGCCGGCGGGCACTGGAATGCCCACTGGGCATGGGGGGCTGCTGAAGGCTTTTGCCTCCTGGGCTCAGAGGTGGCCCAGCCGAGGAAGCAGAGTGTACCCACTAAAACCCCGCTGTCAGCGCACCTGAAAATCTTTGCAAATGGACCCACCTTAGGGGACAGGGGGACTAGAGGACAAGGTGACGTTCCAGGGCTGGCTACTGGAGACAGGGCCTCCTGCCATTCACTCAGACGTCCACAGGGCCCCAGACTGAGGAGATGGGTGTCCAGGTCAGCCCCTGACTTGGGGGACAGGATAGGGCCGAAGCATAATGGTGGGATGGCAGCTCTGCCCCTGGGCAGAGGGGACCAGGTCCCGGCTTGTTCCAAGGTGCTTAACCTCTTGGCGTCCGCCACCCCGCCGTGAGAGAGGCTGCCTGCCCAGCTGTGAACCAAATGCTCCCTGGAGCTTATGCCCAGGTAAAAGTGGGGCTTCGGTATCTGAGGACGTATGGGAAGAGACCCCTCAGGAGCAGACCTACCCGAGGCCCCTGGCCTCTCACCCTGCCCCTCACCCCAATCCCAGGGCTGGTTCCTGGATCCCAGAGACCCTGGTTCCTCATGAGACCTTCCCCATGAGGTCTGAGCGTCACCACCTCTCTGCCTCTGCAAGATCAGGCAGGCTCCCCAGTGCCTACAGGAGCTCCCTGAACCTCATTCTGCCTGCTTCATGGCTTCTCTGGACCTTGTGCAAGGTCCAGAACTGGGTACTCAGGAAATAGTTCCTAAAGGCCCCACAAGGTGGCATCCTGGGGAGAACTACCCACCTGGTTTCTCAATGCCTGCAGGAACGAGCATCTCCCTGTTCGTCGCACCACTCATCCATTTACAAATGCATCATTCACTAATTCATTCAGTCATTCATTCAGCAACACCCAACCTGGAAGAGATGCTGGAATACTTGTCTGTCCCCGGGGAGCCTAGGGTAACCCTACTCCCCTCGCCCACCCCCACCCCCCATTAATGAGAGTCCTCTCTTCCCCACGACTCTTGTTACTCTCCGCTTGCCACTCCCTCCGCAGGTCTGTAGCCTGTCGCTTTTTTTTTTTTTTAACTTTTTATCATGAAATACTTTCAAACTTATTGGGATTACAAAAGTAATACAAATTCCATATAGAGAAATCCCACATACCCCTAGCCCCCCGGATACCCAGATCCACAAATTTTAACATTTTGCCACATTTGCCACAACATTCTATCTATCCATCCATCTATCCGTCTATCGATCCGTTTTCTGAACAATTAAGTATAGGTTGTGTGCATCATGCTCCTTGAACACTTAATACTGCCATGTATATTTCCTAAGAACAAAGTTAGGGTATTCACTTATGTAACTGACTTAAGTGCAGTTATCTCATCCCAGCAATTCCCCATTGATATCAAGCTTATAAACCATATTCCAATTTTTAAAATATGTTCCAATAATGTCCCTTGGAGTCTTTTCTCCACTCTTCCAAGTTCCCATCCAGGATCATGTATTTGCATTTAATTGTCCTTGTCCCTTTAATTGCTGTATTTTTCTTGTCGTTGTTAATTGTGGGAATAATGTGTAACATAAACTTTTCTAATTCAACCACTCCCAAGCATGAGATGAATCACACTCCCAGCATTGCGGTATCCTCACCACCTTCCATTGCTAGAACTTTCCCATCTCCCCGGACAGAAACCCTATGACCATTATGCAGTAACTCTCCATCCTTCATACCTCCTTCCCCTGGAAAACCATACTGTAGTTTCTGTCTCTATGAGCTTGCATATTCTCCAATATTTTCTTTGTTGTTACTGTGGAGCTTAAATTTAACGTCCTAAGTCTACAACAATCTAATTTGCTTTGATATCAACTTAATTTCAATAATATACACAAACTATGTTCCTTCACCCCTGCGTCCCCCACCTTTATGTAGTTCCTGTCACAAATTACTTGTTTATTCATTATGAGTCCAAAACCACTGACTTAATATTCATTGTATTTTATGCATTTGCTTTTTAGATCTCGAAGTGAAAAGTGGAATTACAAGCCAAATATAAAATAGTACCAGCATTAAAGTCCTCTGAGGGATGGTAGAAAGCATATGGAACTATTAAACCTTACCATCAGGAAGCTTGAGTAAGAGCAGCCTCCTGAGTAGCCTCTCGACTCTATTTGAACTCTCTCTGCCACTGCTACTTTATTAGTTACATTTCTTTCCCCCCTTTTGATCAGGATGGAGTTGCTGATCCCACGGTGCCGGGGATGGATTCATCCCTGGGAGTCATCTCCCGCGTCACCAGGGAGACTTTCACCTGGATGTCATGTCCCACGCATTTGCTTTGTATATATGTTACACTATACAATAAAAAAGGTAAAAAAAAATAGTACTAACATTTATATTTACCCATGCTGTTACCCTCACTGGAGAGCTTTCTTTCATGTGGCTTTGATCTATTGTCGCCCTTTCCTTTCAGTTGCAGAACTAGCTTTAGCATCTCTTGTAGGGCCAGTCTAGCAGCGACAGACTCCCTCAGCAGCTTTTGCTTATCTGGGAATGTCCTAATGTCTCTCTCATATTTGAAAGACAGTTTTGCTGGATATAGAATTCTTTGTTGGCTTTTTTTTTTTGCTTCCAGCACTTTAAATAGGTCATCCCAGGGCCTTCTTGCTTCCATGATTTCCAGTGAGAAACTGGAACTTTATCTTATTGAAGGTCTCTTCTGCCCAGGCATGTTGCTTTTGTGGCTTTTGGAATTCTCTATCATTGGCATTCAGCAATTTGATTTCCATATGGCACGACATGGATCTATTTGGGCTTATCCTTTTGGAGCTGGGTGGGGAGTTTGGATGTGTATATTCAGGTCTTTCATTAGATCTGGGAAGTTTTCATTGATCATTTCTGTGAATATTCTCTCTGGCCTTTTCTCTCTTCTCCTGGGACTCTTATAATAAGTATACTGGTACACTTGATGGTGTCCCACAGGGGCCTCAGGCTCTGTTTATTTTTCTTCATTCTTTTCTCTTTCATCACCTCATACTGAGTGATTTCAATTGTCTCGTCAAGTTCACCAATTCTTGCTTCTTCCAGCTCCAATCTGCTGTTGAAACTCTCTAGGGAATTTTAAATTTCTACTACCGTGGTCTTCAACTCTGTTCAGTTCTTTTCCATCATTTCTGCCTTCTATTGATATTCTCTTTATGCTCATTTATCATTTTCCTGATTTCCTTTAGTTCTTTGTCCATATATTCCTTTAGATCTTTGAGTATATTTATGACCTTTTTTTTTTTTTTTTTTTAAGATTTTGTCTGATATGTCCCAGGTCTGGTTCTCCTCAATGATGGTTTTTAATACTTTAATCTTTGCTTCCTGTTTCTTTGTATGTTTGCATCCTTTTGTTGAAATCTGGAAATTTTGTTATGTTAATATATTATTGCTGGAATTTAAACTCTGAGGTGTTTATTTCTTAAGCTTGTATCTAGCTAGTATTATGACAGAGCTTTCTTTGAATGCCAGGAGGTAACAACAACAACAACGGAAAAAAAAAAAAGACAGAAGAAGGGGGAGGAGGAAGAAGAGGGATGGAAAAAAGAAAACACTCTTCCCAAGGTTTGCAGCTTGACCTGTGCAAGCACTGATCTTCAGGGCTAATCTGTTCAATGAGTTTACAGAATAGCTCCAGACCAAAGCGTAGGGGCCTCCCTGATCCTTTCTGCACATATGTCTTGTATTGGACACGCACATGAGGCCCTAGAAATTCCTCCCATTTACATGGTTCTGAATGTTCCCTCTTCCCTAGGAAACAGTCTCCTCCTGGTCCTGGGCACTGCACTGAATGTCCTGCAGCCAGCAGCCTCTCACCCCAGGCAGCATGACTTGACTGCTCTCCCACGGCTTCCAGTAAGAGAGTTCTGTGAGCTGCCTTCTACATGCAGGGCAAATTCTGGGATGGTGAGTCCCTCAGGCCAGCACCAGAGAGACGAAGCCAGATGGGCCTGCTCCCAGTATGTGCACAATGGTTACTCGGCTCCGTCCGAAACCAGGTCCGGGGGTCCGCACTGGGGTTGTAGACCGACTCTACACCTACTCCGTGAGGGGTGAGGGAGGGGCCAGCCAGGGCACTAGGAGATCCTATCACTTTTAAGTAGCTTTTTTCTTGATTCAGTGCCGCCCCTGTTACTGCAATCGTTTAACTGTTTTCTGAAGGTTTGAGAAAGATGTTTTCGCCAGTTTTTGCTTGTTGCTCAATGCTTCTGTGGAGGGACGATACTCCAAAGCATCTCACGCTGCCATCTTGATCAGGGTGGGAGTTTTGCAGCTAGGAAAAGTCCAAAATCGAGGTATGAACAAGGCAACACTTTCCTCCAGGAGACTCTGGTGTTCTGGGGCTGGCTGACATCTTTAGCCAGAATGACCCAGGCTCCCTTGCTGTCTGGACTTTGGTTGGATTTTGCCAATGGGAGACAAGGTAAGAGCTAGGAAGGCAAGAGCGTGGAGCAGGCAGGATATTTCTTCTCTCTGCTCCCAACCTTGCCAGCCCTCGAAGGGTGGCCCCTTTGAGGAAAGTAATGGTTCCCCTGAGGTCCCTAGCGCCTCTCAGTTTCACTGTGGCTTCTGTCACGCTGCCTGCACCTCTGCAGGTGCTCCCTTCACTGAGCTCTCCTCTGTCTAACCCCATGGTGTCCTGCGGGGACCCTGACACACGGCTCGCACCCAGAGCTGCCACCCTGAGGATGGGTCAGGAAGCCTGCTGGAAGCCACCCAACCTCTGGAGACAGGAGTTGAGGGAAGGCAGGAGACGACCAGCAGGAAGCCTTGGAGATGGGACCACATGGAGAAGGGCTCTAGAAGAGCCAGGCTGGGTTGGAGAGAGGGAGGGACAGAGAAGACAGGGGCCAGCCACCGCCCCCCTCCCTCTTGGTGACTGACATTTCCTGGACCTGTTCTTTTTCTTTTCTCTCTCGCTCTCTTTTTTTATTACTCAGATTTTATTTTAGACTGACTTGAAGAGTCCTTTAAGCTCTACTTGCCATATGTCAGTCTTTTGCTCACATGAAAAGGAAAATACTAACTAAATAAAGACATTCGTATCTTCTGAATCACTTAAAAATTTTTTTTTTGTCATTTACACGCAGTAAAATTCGCTCTGTCGCGTAGACAGTTCTACGAGTTTTGGCAAATGTATATGAGTCGTGTAACCACCACCGCCACCGCGAAGAGACAGAGCCGTCCCACAGTGTCCCGCTTCCGCTTAGGGTCACACCCCCTGCTCCAGCCCCGGTGTCTGGCCCTGTTCCTGGGGTGAGGCCACGATCATCCCCTGGGGAAAAGGCCAGTTTTCTAAAAGGGCGATATCTGGGGCCTGAGCACAAGCAAGGAGGCTCCAGCAGCCAGCGCCCCCTGCCCTCCAACTCACGGTTGCCGGGCCTGGTGGTGGGAAAGGAAGGAGGGAGGGTGTCACCGGGCAGCCTGAGGTGGGGGGCAGCCCCCAGGGAGCTCTGGGCATGGGGGTCTGCACACCTTCCTGCCCTGCCTGTCCCAGGCCTCAGTGAAGACAGCTGGTCACGGTGAAGCAGCACCCCAGATCCCACGGGACAGGGACGTCCTCTAAGGAGCAGCTGCTGCTGTGCTTATTATCACTACCACTTCTTCCCCTCTGTTCCAGGCCTTGGCCTAGACCTAATCCTTGACATCTAACAGTGGTTCTTTGTGGTTGACAATCTATTATTATTATTTCCATTTTATAAAGGAGGACAGTGAGGGTCAGAAAGTTTAAACAAGCTGCCCAAGGTCACACCACACCTGAGCCAAGGTCTGTCTCACTCCAATGAGATCAAATGTCACTCTCGTTTAGTCTGGTTCAAATCCCAGCTCCTCATTTTATGAGGTGCTGTGTACCTTTGGGTGAACTGTTTGACCTTTCTGAACTTCATTTCCTCATCTATAAAATGAAGATAATACATTCCCAGCTGCTGTTGTTGTGAGAATCAAATGTGACCCAGTGTGGAGTTCAAGTCAGTGTCAAGTAAATGCTAATGTCCTCTTCTCTGCCCCCACTCCCCTCTCTGTTGGTCCAGACCAGGGATGCAGAGCACGAGGTAGTCTCTCAGGGACTGCACCCGGAACTTAGCCTTGGCACCTCCCTGCACCATGCTCCATCTGTGGGAGGCCCCTGCGGCTGCGGGAGGAAGGCAGGGCTCCCCTAGGTCTCATGCCCCTGGGAAGGGGGGGCATCTAGGCCACTTGCCTGCAGGAAATTCTTTGTGTCCGAGGAGCTGGTGAGGGTGCTAGATGCTGTCACCCCACCCTACACCCACTCCACCCCACCCCCTATTCCCCTCTGGGAAGCTCCTACCCTGCCCACCCATCCCCCCCCCAGGAGTGCAACCCTCACCTCAGGGAGGGTGCTCTGAGGACTGGGGGGAGGCCAGCAAGGTGGAGCTGCTCTTGCTAACCCCGCTCACTCCAACAAGTTACTCAGTGTTACTTCTCTGTAGATGGGGATGCTAACAACACCGGTCACCTCGTGGGTAATTGTGGCAATTAAATGCAATAACATATGAAAAGCGTTTAACAGTGTCTAGCGTGCGTTTAGGACTCATTAGCATTATCTTGCTCTATTTGCTCCTCCTGCCAGTCCAGGCTGTGCCCTCTGGAGTGCCACATCCTCTCCCAAAAGTGTCAGCCGGCACGGCCCTTCGGCCACGAGCTGCAGCCTGGGTGACCACTCCTGGTCCTTCTCCATGGCTGGGGATGGGCTGCCGCTCTGCAAAGGGGCTCTGCCTGCCCTCCTCTCTCCTCCCTGCCCTCCCTGCCCAGAATTGCAGTGAGGGTGCAGGACTGAGCACACTGGCTCTCTAGATGTCAATTTCCAAGGGGGATCCAGGATCCCTGGGCTCACGGTCCCCTTGCCCAGTCCTGCAAGCATGCTGCTGCAGAGCCATGCCTGCTCGAGTTGGGGCCATTGAGGAAGCCCCATGTAAGCTCTTTGCTGCCCCCTCCACACCCCACCCCAGCAATGGCCTGAGAACAAGCCGTGAGGGTCTGGCGGCATCCCTGTGGCTGAGAGGCGGTGAGAACAGGCTGAGAATCAGAGAGGTCCCGTCCTCGGGACTGGCACAGATTGGTGGGACATGGTCCTGTACCCCACATGTCCACCAGCACCCTTGCGGCCCAGACCACTGACCCTTAATGGGTGGACATTAACGTTTCAGCTGGCTCCCGGCCGGGAGAGCTGTCAGACACCACAGTTCTGGGGCACCGGCCTGGTAAGACCCCACCTCCAGAATCCCCTCCCATGAGGCCTGGCAGCACTCTCTTCCCTGGGAGGGCCCAAGAGAGGAGCTCAGTTTGGCTACTGGCCACCAAGAGCTCCCTCCCTCCTTGTTCTAGTTTGCTAGCTGCCGGAATGCAACACACCAGAGATGGACTGGCTTTTAATAAATAGGGATTTATTTCGTTAAAAACATGTAGTTCTTCAGAGGAAAGGCAGCTAACTTTCAACTGAGGTTCTTTCTCACGTGGGAAGGCACAGGGCGATCTCTGCTGGCCTTCTCTCCAGGCCTCTGGGTTCCAACAACTTTCCCCAGGGTGATTTCTTTCTGCATCCAAAGGCCCAGGCTGAGCTGTGAGTGCTGAGATGAGGTATGCTGAGCTGCTTGGGCTGTGCTATGCTGAGCTCTCTCATTTAAGCACCAGCCAATTAAATCAAACATCATTTATTGCAGTAGGCACGCCTCCTAGCCAACTGCAGATGTAATGAGCAACAGATGAGGTTCACATGCCATCAGCTCATGTCCACAGCAACAGAACAAGGCGCCTTCACTGGGCCAAGTTGACACCTGAATCTAACTACCACACTCCTTCCACCTGAAATGCTCAATCCTTAATCCCCCTGCCCAGCCCACCCCTCAGGCCAGAGACAGGCACTGGGATGTCCCCGTTCCTCCTTACGCGTGGTCAGAGAGGCTCCCCTTCTGAACTCACAGGTGGGAAAGGGCCGCCTCAGGCATCTCAGAGACCCTGGAGTCCCTTCCCTTCCAGGGAGGCCCTGCCAATGCCCCACCCTGAGGTCCAGGTGTGGGCTGAGGAGGGCACTGCCACCCCTGGGCCGGCCCTGCCACCTTAGACAGAATTGAGTTCTCCCTTCTCTCCCACCTCGGAGTCCCTGGGAGGGACAACTCTCCCTGTCCCGGGGAGGCCCCCTGGCCTGGTCTGAGGGGCTTCAGTAGGATGTGCCCGGCAGCCATTCCCGAGCACCCCCACACCCCACGTCAATGGTGGTGGGCCTCGGGCACCCAGCCTGGACCCCATCCCCTGGTGGGAACCTCCAGATTCTGGGCTTCCCTCAGGTGTGTCTAGGGACAGGAGAAAACAGCGGGGTCCTGAGCTGGCCCCAGTTTCCCACGGCAGAGCCCTGGGAGGCTTCGGTTTCCAGTCGGGTTTCCGCCTCTTCCTTCTCCTTCTTGTCCAGGAGCCTCGTGTTCCAAGGCAAGTCCTCCAAGCGGGCAGGGTGGAACCCCAGCCCTCTCCATGACAAGTCCTGGCAGTGGAAAGGGAAGTGGTTTGAGCAGAAAGCAGAGCTAAGCAGATTTTAGGAGCACTTTAATTAGTGCAGCCCATGGGGGGAGATGAGGCTGTCTGGGAGAGAAGAGTTGGTGTCTAGACCGGTGAGGATGTGAGCTGGGGAAGAAATCAGCTGCAGGACTGATGGACTGAGGACGCACAGACAGGAGGGCCAGGCAAGGATTGCAAGGTGGGGGGGAGGGGGGCAAGGGGGCTAACCAGGAAGGGGGCAGAGCCAGGAAGCTGAGCTAGGAGAGGAATCCCAGGGGGAAACGAGAAGGCTTCCTCACTGTTATTTAAAGAAGATGGTGTGACATCCAGGCAATAGTGAAACTCTAGAATCTGAGGGTTTAAATGAGAAAGAGAAGTAGGGACAGGAGGCCAGCAGAGATGGGAGGTCTGGGGACTTCCTGAGGGTATCAGGGCTTGCTCCCACTGTGCATCCAAGACCCAGAGGAGGGGATGGAGCCAAGCAGGGCTGGGAGGGAAGGGGAGGGAGCCAAGTTGCAAGAGATCCAGGAGAAGAGAAGTAGCAAGAGTTCTTAACAAAGGGGTAAGGGAGCAAAGGGCTGGGACAGGAAGGAGGAGGGTGCCTGGGGCAGCTTCCTGGACTTTGGGGCATGTTAAGTGATAGAAGAGAAAGAGCTGTGGGTTGGGAGAGGTGGAGATTTGGGTCTAGAGACCTCCAGGTGACAGTGCTGGCCAACTGGGGGACTTCCAGGTCACGCTTCAGAAAGTTTTCTGAGTTAACTAAGAAAGAGGGAGAAAGCCCAGCTGTAGCATCCTGAGACATAGATCATAGTAAAGTTACCACTTCTATGTGTCAGAAACTGCAAAATGCTCTTTACAGACAAGTCACCATGAGCGTGTTCCAGGTTAGGGCAGCTGTCACTCCCCTGCTCGGAACCCTCCAGTGGCCGCCCTTATCTCACACAGAGCCGAACCCTCTAGAGCCCAGAGTTCGTCTATCTTGCCCCATAGAATAGCAAGGCAGAGGTTTTGTCTATTTGTCAACCATCTTATCCTGGTACATAGAAGGTGCTCGATAAATATTTGTTGAATTAAAACCCGACAGCCAATTGGTGACACCAGTGTTCTCGTGCTCACAGATGGAAGGGAAACAGGGTGCCAAGGGAATAAGTGGTTTGCTCAAGATGACACGACTCCTGAGGACTGGAGCCAGAATCTGACTCAGCCTTGTTGCATGCCCGAGCCTCGTGTCCAGCCAAGAAATGGGGAACCCCTAAAGCCCAGGCTAGAGAGCTGAAGTGGGTGTCCCAGAGACAAAGGCAGCTGCTAACTGGACAAACCCGTGTTGAAGGGAGCTCAAACAAGTTAGGCAGGGGTTTTGTCTCCTCCAGCTGCCCTTTGGACCTTTGTCCTCCCTTCCTACCACTCACCTGGGGCGTCTTTCAGTTCCCTTTGCTGGTGTGGCTTCCCTCACCGCCAACCCCCCCACCCCCAAGCACACACGCTCCTACTTGGACCCAAATCAGGGGAGCGTGCCTCTTACCACAACCCCAGTCTGTGCCCCTCCAGCCAGGGGAAGTGGGAGCAGGGGCCGCCCTGCCATTGGGAGTGAGTGGCCTGGACACTCCAGGGGCCTCCTGTGGCTGTGGAGACCAAGTCTCCTGGTTTCCCATGCACCCTGGACCCGCCGTGGGGAACCAGGAGTGTCACATGAGGGCCTGCGCGTGGCCTCACTTCCCCAGACAGCCCTGGAGAAGCCAGGGGCACCCTTCAACCTGGGAAGAGACTGGAGGGCTGCCACCTGTTCCAGCTTCTTCCTTCTCATGTGATATCTCTTGCCCAGGGGTTTCTTGGCTCAGGGTCCCCTAATCCAGGGAATGCAACCTCTGAGGCGTGGGTAAAATGTAAAAAGTGGCTGGGCAGGCTGTTTTCTATTTCTTTCTTTAAAAAAGAAACTGCTACATAATTGAAAGTGACCCCCCACAAAATGGGAATCCTTTTTCACTGGAGAAATAATCCAGCTGGTCTAGATAATATATCTGGAGCAATAGTCAAGAGGAGCCTTCTTGGAAAATGTTATGCTGTGTATATGTTACCATGCACATTTTTTTTTTTTAAGAGGAGCCTTCTTTTGTTGTAAGTGACCTCCACACAGAATCCCAGGGGCCACGAGACCCTAGGATGCTGCCCCCTGCGCCCACACCGTCCACTGCTGTCCACTCTGCTCAGGGGAAGCCTCCACCCTTGGAGTCACTGAACTTTGCATCAAGAGCCAGCAGGGAGTATTTTATGCATGATTGTTCTGCAAACCCACAACTTCTCTAATTAAAATAATAATAATAATAATAATAATAATAAAATACATAGGGAGTGAAAGGCGTATGGGTGGACTTGGGTTTTCTCTTTCTTTTTACTTCTTTTCTGGAGTAGTGAAAATGTTCTAAAATTGATTATGGGGTTGTATGCACAACTATGTGATGATACTGTGAGCCAGTGATTGTTTACTTCAGATGGTTTGTATGGTATATGAATATATCTCAAAGCTGTATTTACAATAAAGAAAAAAGGACCACGAGGGAGAAGAAAGAGTGGTGCACTTGAGCTTGCAAGAAGAGGACATTTTTGAATGACAGTAAGACCTAAGAGTGCAAAATGCACCAGATCATAAACTTCCAGAAGAAAAAGAATGCAGACACTAGTTCAGGGCTTCTCAAACTTTAATGTGCATTTGAACCACCTGGAAATTTTGTTTTGATTTGGAGATGCTGGTTCAGGATGCAGGGGCTGAGGGTAGGGCTTCTGCCTTTCTCACCTCCTCCTAGGTAATCTACTGCCTAGCCAGGTACCACTTTGGGCAGGAAGATTCTAAAACAAATATAACATGCTCACCTTCAACTAGTATTTCTATAATAAGGACACACTTTTCCAATAGGAGATTTAAAAATCAAACTTGGTTTGAGGAACGTCATCAAAAAGAGTTTTCTCCACCTAGAAAGCTCTGTATCAGCTGCTTCTTACTCAGTTCTTCAAAGAGATCACCCTGACACCAACTAGGAAAGAATTAATCAATTTTTCTTCCATATATCCACACCCTTTGATCCAGGCTCCATCCCAGCAACTATCACCTGCTGATCCATCTCTCCTGCATTCCAGCTAAGTGATGTTCGGCAGGTCCTGTGAATCTCATTCTTCATCTGCAAAAAGGAAATGATGTTACTGAGCTTGCAGACTTGGTGTGGGGCTCCAGGCACCTGGTGAGGCAGGGACCCAGCGGGGCTCAGAGGACACTTCACATTTTAAACCATATGCAAGACTCCCAGGATATGAAAAATAAAATAATGTATACAGTCATATTTCCATTTTCTATTAGGGCTTCAAAGAGGGGAGTAAAGAAAAGAAAGGCAAAAAGACAACACATACCAAATGTTACTAAGATAGACCAGGGGTAAGACAACAAAGTATTCCTAGAGAGACAGGGGAGAGGAAAGCGAACATCAAAATTCACCATCTAATACTACTCTATTAAAATTTTAACCACTTAACTTGGAAATTTTCTTCATTTAAAATTATTTTTTTTAAGAAAATTACTATAGGAAATGGACAGTGAAAAGAAAGGCCTGAGACCCCTGAGTAAGTCGAGTCGAGTGGAAATCAGACATTAAAATCACGCCAAATTAATGAGAATGAGCTTTAGAGCTACGGAATCTGATGGAGAAGTCAAGGTAGACTTCCAGGAGGAGGTGATGTCGAAGCAGAAAATGTGAAGCAGAGGTGGAGTTCCAAAGTGAAGAATGTTCCAGAAGGAATAAAGCCGGTGAGCAAGGCCCATTTATAGAGCTGAAAAGCACTCAGAAGGTGGATGGATGGTCAAAAGTGAGAAGGCAGCGGTGAACAAAGAGGCCACGGACCCTGGAAGGCCCAACGAGGGATAACCGGGACGAGGCAGGTTCCGGGTTGAGGATTAGAAAGGGACAGGGTGACCTCGGGATCCCCACCTGCAGGCACATCAGGAGTAGGTGTTCAGGTCCAAGTGCCAGCAGCGGGGCGCTGGCGTGGGAGCGACCCTGGTAAGGGGCGCTGGTGGAACGGGATGCCCTCGTACGCGGCTGCGTGAACGACCCGGGTCTGCGGCTGATTTTGAGCTCCCGGAGGGTGAGGGCTGGCTGGATAAGCTCCTTACCCAGCTAAACAAACAGTGCAGCGGGAGGGTTTGTCAAATGACTTCTTATCGGTTCCAGACCTGCCGAAGGAGACCAGTGGTCTGTTCAGGGCACCGCGCTCTCTGGAGTCTCCCCGGAGACCCTGGGCAGGAGCCAGGGGAAGGGCGGGCTGGCCCCACGATCCGCTAGGGTCGGGGGTTGCTGGGGGTCAGTGCGGGGGCGCCCCGGGTGTTCGTGGGGCGGGGCGGGGCGCTGCGGACGCACAGAGGCTCGGCGGCAGCGGCCCAGGGGCGGGGGCGACGCGATGCGGAAGTGCCAGGCGGGCAGACCGGCGGGAGGCGCTACTCTGGAAGGGTGCAGCTCGGCCGCGCGCCCGGCGGGTGCTATCGGGCGCAGCCACGCGGGCGCACGGCGGGAAGGTAGGTACCGGCTGCCGCGCGCCCCCGCACCTCGCGCGCTCCTCTCGGCACCCCTGCCTGGCGCGCCCCTGGGGCGCCTGGAGCGGTGCCAGCGCTACGGCTCATCCCTCTCCTCCGGCCGGGACCGTGGCCCGCGCTCCCTGGGCTTCTGCCGGCGGCGGGCAGGGGATTGGATCTGAGCCGGCCGCGTCCAGTTCCGCCTAGCGCTGGACTGACTGTGGGCGCCCGCACCTCGAGGCGCGCCCCGCGGGTCTGGTGACTTCCAGGGCGACCTCTCGGTGCCGACCTGCTTGGAGTGCAGAGCGGTCAAGGGCGCCAGCGCTGCCTCTTTTCACCCCCCGCTTCGCCAACGCCGCGCCCCGCAGGAGTCTGGTGTGGACCATCGAGGCCCGGCGAACTGGGCTGGAGTGAGTGAGGCCCGACTCCCCAGTTCAGTGCTCTCCCCATTCCTTGGGGCACCCCCAGTCTCTTGGATAGGAGGTTAAGCTTAAAGCGTTCCTCCTCCGAGAACCTTTTAAAGCCGTGGAGAGCAGCCCCAACGGCAGGGGTTTAGGTTTTGTGGGAAGACGGTGTCAGGTCTTCTTTGACTTGTGGCCCAGAAAAGGAGGCGTTGACCCTCTTCGCAGTAGAAAATTATCACGGCGCGCACTGCTTGGGCTAGTTTCTTTCGGTCCTTACCCCGAGCTTAAGAACGAAACAATCAAGTCTAAAAGTGGAGGAGAATGAGCCGGCTGCGGGGGAGGAGGTGGCGAATATGTGCGCCGCCTCCCTTGCGCAGTCGTGGCCGGGACCCGGAGGGAACGGAGCGGGTCCCTGCGGGTGGGGGTGGGGGCCTTACTGGCTTCGCCGCCGTCGTGGGCGCGACAGAGCCGGGACCCACCAGCCAGAGGAACGGAACGAGCGCTCTGAAGGGCAGCCCCGAAGCCAGGGCCCTGGGAGTCGCCCCGCCGGCTGACCCGGGAGGGGCGAGCGGCCGCCGCGGGCGGAGTCTGGGCCGGAGTCTGCGGGGGCAGCGACCGAAGCCGGGCCTGGCGAGGGCTCCCCGCGGGCCCCGAGACGGAAACGGTGATCCGGACCAAAGAGGACGCAGGCGGGGCGGGTGGGGAGAGCCGGAGGCAGAGATTGCCAACCCCCTCCCCCCCCACGGCCACCCGTCCCTCCCCCACCCCCCTTCAGTCTTCAGGCCTCGGGCTGTAAGTGTTGAGGTGCTCCCTGGCAGAAGTCTAGGGAGGCACTGGGAACCCATGCTTTTTTAGCCAAAGACCCTTCTTTGGGGCTCCCCCTCGCGCTCCCGGCCCCTGGGAGGAAGCCGAGGGAGGCTTCTTTCTGCTCCATCTGCTACCGCAGAGCCTCATCAGCTTGTTGGGACTGCGGGGTCGGTGGGGGTCGGGCAGGGTGTGGCCCGGTCACGTGGGCGTGGGGCGGGATTTCCCGCCGCACCTGCTACAGGGACCCCCGTGTCTTCTCCTTGAACTCAGTAGCTCTTGATGTGACCCAGGGGTGGGAGTGGCAGGGGAGGGCTGCAGAGCTTCCTCTGCCCTCGTGTCCACTGCGTTCCAGTTCCTCAAGTGGCTGGCTGCCTTCTGGGGACTCAGGCAGCTGTGGGGTTGCCCACCCCAGCAGGGGCTCCTGGGCTGTCCCTCTAGGTCCTTCATGGACTGACTCACTTGTGGGGTCTTCCTCCTGGCCTCAGCAGCCCACATACATTTTAACTTTCTTTTTTCTTTTTTTTTTGCAAGTTGGTGGGGCAGCTCCTGGTTTGCCCCACATTTTTAGGGTTCACATCCACAAACCTAGGTCTGGGGGCTGCATAAATATCACCCCAATCTTCCAAACCCCTACTGGAGAAGGCTCACCCTTTCAGTTGTCAAGGGGTTAGGGCAGACACGCCCTCTGCTTAAAAATAAGGCCCTCCTCTCAGCAGTGGGGAGGGGGACATTGGAGGACTGGACTCTCTGAGAGCTGTGGCATTAGGGTCTGGCACTTTCTAGGAGTCTGAGTGATTGTTTCTATCCGGAGGGGATCAGTAGGGACAGGGGCATAAAGGCATAGACATTCAGAATTCATGGATGTTCTAAAGTTAGAATGGTCTGAATCGCATCCACGCCTTCTCTTCCACTCTTCCCGGCCCCCCAACAGAAGGAAGCCTGCCTGGGGGCCTGCTGCTGAGCTTGGCCCTACTGAGGGTAAGGCTGGCGTGGACCTGGCTGCAGGCTAAACCCTCAAGGCGGAAGAGCCTTCTATGGCATGCTGAGCAAACCCTCCCTCTGTCCCGGCCAGGCTTATTGTGGGGGCCCCTTCTCCATACTCCAGCCCTGCGTTACCTGAAGGGTCTGCAGCTCTCAGCCGGGGAGGAGAGCATTATAATTTTGAAATCTTGCTCTGTACTCAACAGCAGTGTAGGGCCAGGCAGCTGGACTTGGCGTTGGAGTTCCTCCTTGCCTTGGGCAGGAGGGGACAGAAAAGTGCTTTTCTAGTCTCAGGGGCCACTCCGCCCACTCACACAGCTGTGGGCAGGGCCCCGGGGGTGAGCCAGTAAAGTGGGGGTGGGTCATCAGGGGAGCTATTCCCTCTGTGTCCACAGTGCTTTCTGCTGTCCACCCCACTGAGCCAGCATTGCCTGCTTCTGATGACCGTCAGCGCTCTATTCTAGGGCCCAGGTGTCTCAGGGTCCTTGGGTGGGGTGTTCAGTAGAAAGTTACACTGCAGCCCGCCACACTAAATGTAAATGAATCTCAGGCAAGCTTGGGGGTCTTGCTATGGGTGTGAGAGATTCAGCACTTGGTCTTGGGGACCCACTTGTGAATTTTCTCCACGCCCCCTCCCTCTCCTAGCTCACAGTGAGTCAGGTTTCCCTGTTGTCCCGTCTGGCTACTTTCATTTCCCCTGGGGCTGGGTGGAGGCTGGTGCAGAAAGGGGAACTGAGCCCCCAGCCTTCTGAGGCCTGGGAGCTTTCCCACCCTCTTCCGTCCCAGCGCTTGGGGCCTTGGGCCCGGGAGGGGCTGGCCATACCCTTCACAGGTGCCTGACAGCTGAGCTGGACTCTAGTAGGAGGGGAGACCAGCAGATGGAGCCTCCTGAGCTCTGGGGAGATGATACTTAGTACCAGAAAAGTACCAGGCAGAGGATTTCAGGGGAAACAGGCTCAGTACTCCAAGGCCAAGGCAGGCCTGGGGCCACAGAGGAGAGTCCAGGCCTGAGATGTCCTTCTGGCCAGCTTCCCACCCGGGACAGGTGTGGTAGTCTGCTAGGGTTTGAGTTCCCCCAAAGGTCAGCTGCCCACGGCCTCACACGTCCAGGCTGCGGTTGGGTGGCTTTAGTTCTTAGAAGTTCTTCCTTACCGTGGGCCAAGTCTGCCTCAGTCTAATAGCTGCCCGCTGTCCTGGCGTTGACTCCGAAGCTAATCCCTTTGTCCCCCCGGTGGTACCTCAGATGTTAAGGATAGTGTCACCCCCCACCCCACCAAGTCTTCTTAGGCAATCTGAAGCCCATTCCCTTCAGCTGTTCCTCCCCCGACAGTCCTGTCCCCCAGGACCTCGCCAGAATCACAGTCCTGACAGCCTTCCTTTGGGGCCTGGTCTTGCCCAACTCTAACTTTCCCTTCCCACCAGGAGGCAGAGGAGGGTCCGGGAGGGAGCAGGGCTTCCAGCCTCCCGGGGGTCTATCAGTTGACTGGTATTTCTTCAGTCCTGTTTTGGTCCTGCGCAAGGCAGGGTGCGATGCCCAGAGGTAGCGGAAGTGTGAGGAAGGAAGTACTGGGAAGTTGTCTGCCTGCCTGAAGGGGTAAATGTGGTGGGTGGGCAGTGCAGAGTGGAATAAGAGCTCAGGAGCCCTCAGTTTACTAGAGAGAGTTTAGGGCCACCCATGGTGCTATCAGGAGTGACGTGGGAGTGCTGGGGGTGGGAGGAGGCTGGGCTGGGGTGCCCACTCCACCGGGTACAGGTCGGCACATGTCTTCACGTCACCCTGGTTCCAGGCAGAAGGCTGGGGATGCCCCTGCCCACCGCATCCCGACGCCTCCTCATCCACCACCACCCCTTCTCCTTACGGTGGGGCCTCCAAGGAGAGCGGACTCCCAAGGAAGAGCGAAGTCTGGCCCCTGGGGGCAGCCGCGTACCCAGCTTTACACGCTGAGATGTGCCCAGAAACTAGTGTCCCCTGGCTGGGAGGCAGCCTGGCTTCTCACCCGGGTTCAGCCCTCTGTTCCTTACTTGCTGAGTGTCAGGAGGGGGTGGAGAGTGGGACAGCTCAGTCCTCAGCAGTGCTGAGGCCCAAGGACCTGGGCAAGGGGAGGAGAGAAAAAAAAGCAAAGCGAGCATGTGGGATCAGCTGAAGACTGGCTCCAGCCTTCAGCCTCATCCTGCCAGTGCACTAGTTGGCCCCATCTTGGAAGAAGGGGTCTGGATTTTTGAGCCCCGATGTCAGTCAGCCATTGGCTGGGGGTTGTGCCCCTAAGAGTGGCGGGGTGGGCCCAGGCTCGGGGTGAGGATGCTGAGGGCACTTCTTTGGGAAAGAGGGCTGTGCTGCGTGGTGAGGAGCCAACACTCATAGCACATGCCCCGGCTGGGGAAAGGGTGTCCACTACCACTTGTAAATCCCCTATTTTCCTTCGCCCCCACAAAACACAAAGCACAGATGCAGTGACCCTGTGACAGGAAAGCCATGGGTTGGACTGAGCATTGGCCCTGAACTCCTGGACTGATGCTCGAGAGACTCCAGGTCCCCAGGCTGGGAAGAAAGGACAGCCCTTAACTGCCCACAGCTGGGGATTGGCCCCTGGATGCCCCCGACACCCACCTGGGGCAGGGAGTGACCAGCCGTGGACCTGACGGTCCCCTCTCGCTTTCTCCTGCAGACTCCTTGGCCATGAACCAGCCCGCCCCTGGGGCTCCCCCACCACCCCGCAGGGTGCGGCTGAAGCCCTGGCTGGTGGCCCAGGTGAACAGCTGCCACTACCCAGGGCTTCAGTGGGTCAACGGGGAAAGGAAATACTTCTACATTCCCTGGCGCCATGCCACGCGGCACGGCCCCAGCCAGGACGGAGATAACACCATCTTCAAGGTAAGCCCAAGACGAGCCAGGGCTGGGCCGCCGCCCAGACCTCTCAGGCGCCCTGCCCAGAGGGGGACTCGCTCCCCCAGGCCTCCTCCAAGCTGGGCCACTGGCCCAGAAGCCTTTGCAGGCGGCCCCAGGTGTGATAAGGCACAGCCAGAGGATACACCTTCCCTAACCTGCTCCCCAGAGCGCTGCGGGGCCTTCCTAAATGTAGCCCCTACTGCCCACCCCTTGTGCTTGTCTCATTACTTTGTTCTTATTACACATGAGAACAGGTTCAGTGTACAAATGCAGATGAGCTTAGATGAACACTATTCATAATTTTAACACAGGGGAGGTATCCACTTTTAAAGTTAATACAGTAAAATAAATTAATATTCCGTTTTCTGTGTATATGAAATGCAAAAATGAATCTGACCATATATACATATTTGTTGATAATAAATCTGAAAACATTTGTTGGCATTGGTATGTTATTCAATCAAAAGTGCATAATAAACACATTGGAAATGCAGTAGTTTTTTTTTTCCTGATGTAATTTTATTGAGCTATATTCCAACAGCGGAGAAACCATCCGAAGCGTACAATCACTGGTTCACAGTTGCATCACGTAAAACCATATATTTTGCTTTATAACCTGCATTTTCCACCCTATATCAGGAACAGCTTTTCTTTCCAACATATGTCCACTCCACTTTTAGTGACTGCTTAATAGTCTGTTGGAGGGGTCTAGCACAGTTTAGACACCCAGTCCTCAACCTGTGGGCACTTAGGGTGGCTTTTAGTATTTCAGTGTTGACAGCCACGCCACCATGCACACTCTCTAAACCCTCACCTTTTTTTTTCTTTCAAAATTTTGTATTTAAAACTGTGGCCGGCGGGATGAAATCAGGAATTCATTCTATAGGGTAAACTACTACTGAAAAAAAAAAAAAAAAGGAAAGAATTCTTTTTATAAAATGTCAAAGACCTAATCACCATATAACATTAGGTGAAAGAGAGCAGGTGTCAGAAGTGGCTATACAGCATGACGCCAGTTTTTTGTTGGTTGGTTGTTTTTCATTTCAGAAACTGAAGTTTATTCTTAAATATTTGAGCGAATCGCAGTAACATGTTTTTTAAGAATAATTTTCTATTACTTTAAGTACTCTGAAATATTTCTCATTTTCTTTGTGTCATAATTTTAAAGGGAAATTTCCCCTTAGCTGTGACATTTACTCAAATTCTAAGAAAACTTATTTCAGTTTTAGTTGTCCAGGTAGTCATATTTCCGACCTCCCTTGAATCTATGGTTGGTGTAGATTTTTAAAACTGTTTCTTAAATAACATAGGCTTCTATTATTTGAATTTGGTTAATTATTTCTTGGCTTAAAAAATATATTTGATACATTTAAAGGCTTTCACATTTGTATTGTAATTATGAACAATAGCTCCAAGAACTTAAATACAGAATTTGAATGCTCATCTTTTTTTTGTAATATTTTTAACATTTTTTTTTATTGTGAAACATAATACATATACAAAAAAGCAATACCTTTCAAGGTACATTTTAACAAAAAGTTACAGAATAGATTTCAAAGTTTGATATGGGTTGCAGTTCCATAATTTTATGTTTTTCCTTCCAGCTTCTTCAAGACGCTGGAAACTAAAAGAAATATCAATATGATTCAGCAGTCACATTCATTTGTTAAATCCAGTCTTCTCAGTTATAACTCCTCCTTCAATCCTTCTCCCAATCTTTAGGGTATTTGGGCTATGCCCATTCTAACCTTTTCATGTTGTAAATGGGTGTTGACAGTATGGGATGGGGGATGGAACTAGCTTATGTTCTTGGAGAGACTGGCGCCTCTGGGTTTTGGGACTTACCTGGCCTAGAAACCACCTGGAGGTTATAGGTTTCTGGAAAGTGTAACTTAGTGCATGAAACTGTTGTAGAAGCTCAGATAGAGCCTTTAGGGTTGGCAGGAATGATGTGGGTTGGCTTTTGGCAAACTGTGGTAATTAGCCATATCTAGCTGAAGCTTGCATAAGAGTAGCTCCAGAGTAGCCTCTCGACTCTTTATGAACTCTCTCAGCCACTGATAACTTATTTGTTACATTTCTTTCCCCACTTTTGGTCAGGAAGGTGTGGTTGATCCCATAGTTCCAGGGTCAGGCTCATCCCTGGGAGTCATGTCCCACTTAGAGGGGTGGGTAATGATTTTCCTTACAGAGTTGGGCTTAGAGAGAGAGAGAGAGAGGCCACATCTTATCAACAAAAGAGGTTCTTTCTTAGCTTCTCTGCTTTAGAAATAAGTTTCATAAGAGCAAAGCCTCAAAATCAAGGCCTTGACCTGTTAACTTTAAACTCTCACCTTTTACACATCCTAAACTGTTTCACTGGGATTTGTTCCCAGAGTTAAAAGTTGCTGCATCAAAGGGAGCACATTTTTAAAGTGTTAGACACATATTTCTTAATCTTTATACTTGATCATTACCGTTTCAAACTTTGAAAAGGCATTTCTTATTTTTGAATAAGAATACAGGCTTAAAAGAACACAAGTCAAAATTAAAAAGATATGAAAAGATTTACAGTGAAAAATCTCCCTCCAAACCTTGTCTCCCAGGACACACTGCTCTCCTTAGAGGCAATTAGTGTTATTGGGTTCTTGTTTATCTTTTCTGAGATGTTTCTGTGTATTTCAAGCAAATTTGTACCTATCTTTCCTCCACTCTTGAAAAAAATGGTGTATGTATGTATGTACGCTCTTCTGCCCTTAATATTTATAGAAGATGTCTGCATGTTATGTCAGTATATAAAAGCTTCCTTCTCTCTCTCTCTCGCCTTCTTTTTTTTTTTTTTTGCTACCCATATTTTATTTTATGGATGGCCATAGTTTAAGCAGTCCCCTATGGATGGGTATTTCGGTTGTTGAGGATCTTTTGCTGCTGCAGAGTCCTGCCAAAAAACCATTCTGTTCATAATTTTGGGTGGATGCTTGTATATCTGTAGGCTAACTCCCTCCAAGTCAAATTGCTGGGAAAAAGCATAGAGACTTTTGTAATCCTGCCCGCAGCAGGCTGCCCTCCCAAAAGATAATACCAGCCACTAAATGCGGTGCTCTTCCGGTCTGGGGGCACAAGTTCGGAGTGCTTTACGGGTACTCACCCCATTAGTCTTTACTTCCACCCTGTGAGCGCCCTGTGAGGTGCTCACTCTCATGGGGAGACTGAGGTCAGGAGTCATGCAGTGACTTGCCCCTGGCTTGGGGCTGGCTAGGGGTTCTGGACTCAAACTCGGTCTGCCTCCCTAATCCACTACCTTATGCTGCTCTCCTTGGAGATTGCACCTGTCTGCTGTCCCCAGAGTCCTTGTGTACCCATGCCCCTCAAAGCACCTGAGTTTTGTTTAGCTTATTGGAACAGTGAGAGCTGGGGAAGGGCTGGCGCCCTATCACCCGTGTTGCAGAAGGAGGCGCTGGGATGGGGCAAGGTTCAGTGAGCAGCTAATAGTCTCAGTGCACAGCAGTGACTCCCTTAGCTTTAGGGAGCGGACGAGGTCCTCTGTGGTCGCTGCCTTCTCTTCCTGCCCAGGCCTGGGCCAAGGAGACGGGGAAGTACACCGAGGGAGTGGATGAGGCTGACCCTGCCAAGTGGAAGGCCAACCTGCGCTGCGCCCTTAACAAGAGCCGGGACTTCTGCCTCATCTACGACGGGCCCCGGGACATGCCGCCTCAGCCCTATAAGATCTACGAGGTCTGCTCCAATGGGCCTGCTCCCACAGGTATCCTGCCTGGCCCTGTGTGAACCTGCCGAAGCCCTGGCCCCCCCAGCCATGACCTCTTGGGTGCTGGGGAGGTCCAGGACTCCTCCAGCGTGCAGTGCTCTGAGACATGCGTGCCGGGGCTCCTGCTTGCTCCTAAAACCCAGGGCTCCCAGGAATGGCCAGGAAGCAGGACATTTGTGGGATCAGACTAGGGTCAGCCTCAGAACTAGTCTTTCCCCATGGAGGGCGTCCCAATTCCTCACCCTACCCATGTTCTGGCTTCCGGGCAGCTACGAGTAAGGTCGCTGCGTGCCAGGGGCCGGGAGAGGGCCCTGTGATTCTTGGTGCAGCCTTCCTCCTCCTTACCTAGGGCTCCATTCTCTTTTCTCTCCCCTGCTCTGCAGAGTCACAACCCAACGAAGATTACGCTGGCGAAGGGGAGGAGCAGGAAGAGGAAGAGGTGAATGCAGAGCAGGCCAGGGGCAGGGGCTGCTCTTCGTCCTGCTGTCCACCCCACTGGTGGGGCCGGAGCCTGTGGCAGGAAGCGTTCTGCCGCCCTCCTCTGCTTTCGGGTTAAACAAGCCCCGGCCTCTGAGGCCCTCTGCTCTTCTCCCAGTCTCTTCTCTCGGGATTCTGAACGGAGGAGCAGAGTCAGTGCCCTGTACCTCCCTGGGGTGTTGCTGTTACGAAACATGCTCAGCAGGCGTTGTCTGCCTGATTCTCACATTTGGGCTTAGCACAAGACAAATGAGGAAACTGAGGCACTGAGTGCTTTAAAGACCTGCCTGGGTCGATAGGGGCTGGGACTGCAGCCAGGGTCCGGCCTCCTGTTGAGCTGAAGCAGAAAAGTACCTTTAGGGTCTCAAATTTGTTGCTCCCGTAAGAGATTGAGTTAATAACCTGTTCTCCCTTCTTCCCCGCAACCTCTCCCCTCCTTTGCCGCCGTCTTCCCACCAGCTGCAGAGGATGTTACCAAACCTGAGCATCACAGGTGGGGCCTGGAGGTGGTGGTGGGTGGGGCCTCGTATAAGGAGAGGCCACAGGGTGCCATAGGTACCCAGGACGGGCTGAGGGAGGCTGGAGGAAGGCGGGGAACTGGGCCTGGGGCGCAGCCGTTCCTAGAAGTGACAAGGGTTCTGCCTCCCTCCCCCACCCACAGAAGCAGCTCAGCCTGGCCCCTCCATGGTACCCTTTTCTTTACCCAAAGAGGAGTTCACGTGGCCACCCACTCTGCAGCAGCCTGTGGGGCCGGGCCCCCCTGCTCCAGACCCCCGCTTTCTGGCCCCTCCCTCTGGCGACCCTGCTGCCTTTGGGGAACTCCCAAAGGTCCTGTCGAACCTGGAGCCGGGGCCCCTGGCTGCCGGCCTGCCCTCTGCGGGTGAACAGCTCCTTCCCGACCTGCTGATCAGCCCCCACATGCTGCCCCGTAAGGACCTACAGGAAGGCTGGTTCGGCCAAAGTGGTGCTGGGGCACTGCCGTGGGGTTGGGGAAGAGGGAGGAAGATGGCACCTACTCCTTGGGTGGGGGGAGTAGGGGAAAGAGCTGACGAGTCTGGGCTCTGGCTGTTGGGTTCAAGGGGCTGCAGAAGGGGGAAACCTGGGGCTCACAGCCTGGGTGGACTTGTTCCTCTTCCCTGCAGTGACCGACCTGGAGATCAAGTTCCAGTACCGGGGTCGGCCACCGTGTTCCCTCACCATCAGCAACCTGCATGGCTGCCGGCTCTTCTACAGCCAGCTGGAGGCCACACAGGAGCAGGTGGAGCTCTTTGGGCCTGTGAGCCTGGAGCAGGTGCGTTTCCCCAGCCCTGAGGACATCCCGAGCGACAAGCAGCGCTTCTACACCAACAAGCTGTTGGACGTCCTAGACCGCGGGCTCATCCTCCAGCTGCAGGGCCAGGACCTGTACGCCATCCGCCTGTGCCAGTGCAAAGTGTTCTGGAGTGGGCCCTGTGCCTCGGCCCACGGCTCGCGGC
The DNA here is from genome assembly GCF_023851605.1 of Tamandua tetradactyla. NCBI lineage: Eukaryota > Metazoa > Chordata > Mammalia > Pilosa > Myrmecophagidae > Tamandua > Tamandua tetradactyla. Next base: position 170,362,683 of record NC_135327.1, read on the forward strand.
CCAACCCAATCCAGCGGGAGGTGAAGACCAAGCTCTTCAGCCTTGAGCACTTTCTCAATGGTGAGGGTCCCACGTTGTTCCCCCCTGGCCTCCTGCCACGCAGGAGCATGTCTCTTAGCCTCTGATTAGGTATCTTGATCTCACTCCAGAGCTCATCCTGTTTCAGAAGGGCCAGACCAACAGCCCACCACCGTTTGAGATCTTTTTCTGCTTTGGGGAGGAGTGGCCTGATCGCAAACCCCGAGAGAAGAAGCTCATTACTGTACAGGTACCCTGATCCCCAGCTCTTCCTTGGCTTGGATATTGTGGGAAACTGAGCCTTGCCCCAGGGTGGAGGCTCTGGGAGCCTTGGTTACTGTGAACTTGGCTGCCAGAGATAAGCAAGGCTCAGTCAAGTGCACATACGTAGCTTTTGGGTAAAGTAGGAATAGGTCCCCTTCGTCCTGATGGGTGAAGTCTGCTCCCTGCCCCCTGGTGGATGCCCTTATGCACAACTGGATTGGGCAGCCCTGCCCTGTCTCCTCTTCTCCCCTTAGGTGGTGCCAGTAGCAGCTCGGTTGCTGCTAGAGATGTTCTCAGGGGAACTTTCTTGGTCAGCTGATAGTATCAGGCTACAGATCTCAAACCCAGACCTCAAAGACTGCATGGTAGAGCAGTTCAAGGAGCTACATCACATCTGGCAGTCACAGCAGCAGCGGGTTCAGCCCGTGGTGCAGGTCCCTCCTGTGCCAGGCCTCGATGCTGGCCAGGGGCCCTGGCCCATGCACCCAGCTGGCATGCAGTAATGAGGCTGCAGTTAGTGACCATCTTGGGCTTCCTGGGTGGCTGCGTGGACTGATGTGGAGATGTCCCAGTCTCATCTCAGCATCTCCCGGCAGTAGATTTGGGCAAGGAGAGGGAAGAGAGGCCCAAGCACTGCAGGTGCTCCCTGCAGTGACTGAGAAGACCCTGGAAACCAGCTTTGCTTTTAGGGCTCTGTCTTCCTCTGGATCTGCCTCTTGTGTGCTAGCTCTGGTATGCCTGACTCTTGGAGAAATTTGCTGTCAGCACCAGTGAGCATGGAAGGAAATCCTCAACCCAGGGTGCCTTGTTGTATAGGGCAAATTACCCCAGGGTGGGCAACTCTCGGACTGCCCCCATTTCCTCTGGCAAAAAGAGCCAAAGACTCCTGTGGGCTAGGTTCCTCCAGCAAGGTCTCTGCAGGGCATGGGCCTGACTTGTTGTTTCCCTAGTTGGAGCCTCGTTTCCTTATCTTACTCCTCCTGAGAAAGATAAGGTATTTAGGTGTCACTCCAGACACTTAGGGCTCTCAGCTACCCTGCTTCTTGAGAGTCCAAGAACCTGGGGTAGAAAGTAGAATTTTAGTATTTTTGCATTAATAAATATTAAAAACAGATTTGTCCGTTTCTTTACTTTTTCCCAAACCAGTTGCATCCATGCTATTCTACCAGATCCCATTTCTGAAGCCAGCTGGCCCTTTCCTCTAGCACCTGCCCTCCATCCCTGGGCCCTTGATATGGGGAGGGCCTGCCTTCCAGGCTGATGAGTCAGTTCTGGCTGGCTGCCTTTCTTTGCTCTCCAGGAGGATGCTGGCTAAAGCCTGCGTGTGGATTATTAAATGTGTGCCCAGTCTAAAAATTTTATCCCAATTTTTCCATAAGAAATGGTAGAAAAGAAAGTGTTGGTATTCCAGCTACATTTGGGACCAGTATGGTCTTGTTATACTCATGTGTATGCATATGCTAGTAAACATATTAAAACACTGCTTGCAGATTGGTAGTTCATGTTTTGAATCTGGCTCTTAGTTGTGGTTTTCTGACCTGAAAAGCTTTTGTTGTTGTTTGTTTGCTTTTTGATTGTGGACGATTATAAACATTTGCAAAACTTGAAGAATGGTATGAATCCCCCATGTACCAGCTTCAATAATGATCAATTCATGGTCAGTCTTTTGCATCTATACTTCCATCCAGGCCCTCACTCTGAGATTATTTTGAAGCATATCCCCAACATTTCATTTGTAAATATTTCAGCATGCGTGCTGGTTTGAATCTGTTGTGGACCCCAGAAAAGCCATGTCCTTTAATTCTCGTTCAGTATTGCTGGGTGGGAGTTTTTTGATTGTGTCCATGGAAATGTGACCTGCCCAATTGTGGGTGGTAATTTTTGATTAGATGGTTTCCATTGAGATGTGCCTCCACCCATTCAATGGGCTTGCTCACTGGAGCCTTTTAAGAGGGAGCCATTTTGGAAAAAAGCTTTAGAGCCCACACAGCCAGAGACCTTTGGAGATGAAGAAGGAAAATGCCCCCGGGGAAGCTTCATGAAACAAGAAGCCCAGAGAGAAAGCTAGCAGATGTCATCGTGTTCACCATGTCCTTTTCCAATTGAGAGAGAAACCCTGAACTTCACTGGCCTCCTTGAACCAAGGTATCTTTCCTTGGATGCCTTAGATTGGACATTTCTATAACTTGGCTTTAATTTGGACAATTTCATGACCTTAGAATTGTAAATGTGCAAGTTAATAAATTCCCCTTTTAAAAAAACCATCCGTTTCTGGTATATTGCATTCTGGCAGCTTGCAAACTAGAACAGCATGTATCTCTAAAAGCAACCATAAAATCATTATACCTAATGTGAACAAATGAATTCTTTTGCTAAATCTCTAGTAGTTAAGAGTTAAGACAATTGGGGGAATTTAAAATTAATTAGAATGAGGACCCCAATAAGGCCCCGTACATTGTAATTGATTTGTTTTTATTATGTTTTTTAATCTATAGGTTCTGCTTCTAAGTTTTTATTCCTTTAATTTATTTGTTGGAGAAATTGCATTATTTTTGTTCCAGAATTTGTTTTTGCCTGTCACAGATTTCATCTTTGTTGTGTTGCCTAACATATTCTGTCTTAATGAATATGATTGGATTGTTTCCATCTTTAGTTATAAATAATGCTTCCATGAATATGTTTGTGTATACTCCTTTTATTTCTTTTCATATTTTTGCCAGTGTATTTGGGATAGATCCCTAGAAATAAGATTTATGGATCAAAGAATATATATGTATGTAATTTAGTAGATATTGCCAAAATCCCAGAAATGTATGAGTACCTGTTTCACCGGTTTTGCAATATTGTCAAATGTTTGGATTTTTGTCGACTCAAAAGGTGAAAAATAGAATCTCAGTATGGTTTAAAATGCCATTTCTCATTAGGAGGTGGTCTATGCAGATTTTTATTTTAAATAAACTTTTTATTTTAGAAGTTTTAAATATACAGAAAAGTTGCAAAGATGATCCAGGGAGCTCCTAAATAGCTCACGCTGTTTCCCTAATTGTTTAACATCTTACAGTATTACAAGTAAGGAACCAATATGAATATAGTATTAAACCAGACTCCGTACTTTTTTTGGATTTCCTTCATTTTTATTTAATATCTTTTTTTTTTTGTTCTAGGAGCCCCTCCAGGATATCACATTACATTTAGTCACATCTCCTTAGTCTGCTCTGTTCTGTGACAGTTTCTTAGATTTTCTTGTTTTTGATGACCTTAACAGTTTTGAGGTGTACTTGTCAGGACTTTTGTAGAATGCCCCTTCATTTGGGTTACCTACCGTTTTCCTCATGGTTAGACTGGGGTCATGGTTTTTGTTAGGAAGACCACAGAGGTGATGTGTCATTCTCATTACGATATCAAGGGTGCATGCTATCAACATGACTAATCATTGATGACATTAACCTTGATTAGCTGAGGTTGTGTTTGCCAGGTTATCTCTCTTTAAAATTACACTCACTTCAACCCTTTTCCATACTGAACCCCTTGGCAGCCCATGCTTAAAGGATGGGGAGTTAGCTTCACCTCCTTGAGGGAGTGGTAATTATATAAGGTTATTTGGAATTCTTCTGTATGGGAGATTTGTCTCTTCTTCCTCCCTTATTTATTCAATCGTTTTATCGGTTATAAAGTATATAAAGTATAAACTCGTGGGAGGTTTATATAAGGTTATATAAGGTTATTTGGAATTCTGTATGGGAGATTTGTCTCTTCTTCCTCCCTTATTTATTCAATCATTTTATCGGTTATAAAGTATATAAAGTATAAACTCGTGGGTGGTTTATACTTTACGTTATAATCCAATACTATCTTATTTATTTAGTTGCGCAAATTGTTTTAACTCTGGTCATTGGGAGCTCTTTCAGGTTAGCTCCTGCATCCCCCCCCCACTTTTTTTCATTTTTAAACTGTTATTCGCACATCATCGTACAATCCAACCTAAGTACAAATCAGTGGTTCCCCGTGCAATCACACAGCCATGCCTTCACTACCACAATCTACATGAGGACACTTCCTTTTCTTCTGCAAAGAATCCCTTACCTCTCCTTCATATCCCCAGCTTATTGATATTTTAGTTTTGGCATATTGCCTTCATGACCTTCAATGGAAGCATATTACAATGTTACTGTTAACTATAGACCCTAATTTGCATCGACTGCATTTTTTCCTGTATACCATTCCCTTTTCAACACCTTGCAATGTTGACATTCATTTTCTTCTTCATGCAAAAACATTCTTATATTTGTACATTTAATCACCATCATTGCCCTCTAGGCATTCCTAAATTATACCTTCTCAGTCTTTATCCTCTATCTTTCCTTCTGGTTTCATACGTGTACCCAGCTCTTTTCCCTGAACCATACTCACATTTAGCTTCATTCAATGTACTTATATTATTGTGCTATCATCAGATAGTATTGTACTATCCATTTCTGAATCTTTACAGTCTTGTCACACATTCTGTATTCTTTCAGCACCAAATGCCCAATCTCTACCCTATTTCTATCTCCTGATAACCTGTGTTCTTAACTTTAAAGTGTTAGTTCACATTAGTGAGACTATACGGTATTTGTCCTTTTGTTTCTGGCTTATTTCACTCAGTATAACATCCTCAAGGTTCATCCCATTTTTACATGCTTCATAACTTTCTGTATTACAGCTCCATAGTATTTCATTGTATGTATATACCACAGCTTGTTTAGCCAATCATCCATTGATGGAAATTTGGGCTATTTCCATCTCTGGGCAATTGTGAATAATGCCACTATAAATATTGGTGTGCAAATGTTTCTGCCCTTGCCTTCAGTTTCTCTGAATATAATCCTAGTAATGGGATTGCTGGATCATATGGCAATTCTATACTTAGCTTCCTGAGGAACCATGAAATTGCCTTCCAGAGCAGTCACACCGTTCTACATCCCACCAACAGTGAATAACTATGCCTCTTTCTCTACATCCTCGCCAGCACTTGTTTTCTTTTTTATAATGGCCATTCTAGTGGGTATAAGATGATGATATCTCATTGCGGTTTTGATTTGCATTTCCCTATTAGCCTCCTGCGTCATTTTGACATATGCCCCCATTATTTTTTTTTAGTACTCTTACTTTCTGGTGCTAGAAGATGCTCCAGGTTCATCTTGTATATTCCCTGACCCAGCTTTAAAACCAACCATTTCTCCAAGGAGTCCTGAATCTTTTTATAGGAAAATGGTTTTAAAAATCAAGATTTGAAAAAAAAATCAAATTAAAAATAAATAAATACATCAAGATTTGGGTGCAGGGCCCGCTTGCTGCTTCTGGGGTATTACTGTTTCTAGGCTCTCTTAGCAGAGCTAGGAAATACATGTATACTAACCCATGTATACACATAATTTTCCATATCTATCCATCTGTAACTATACTAAGATGTTGTCTCCACCTCTAATCCATTACCACATGGATCCTTCTAGCCCTCCCCCTTGCTTATCTATAACCTCCTTCTCTAACAGTAAGAAGCCTGACTCCTATTATCTGCCATCTCTTTTATTTAATCAATCCCAGTATATAAACACAGCAGTTTCAGAATGCACCCCTGTGAGAAACTACCAAGTAGAGTACAATGCTTATATACAGTTCCTTTCGTCTTTAGACTGTTTTCAGACATTTACAAAGGTAGCACTTTTGCCTTCACCTCACCCCCACTGGCCCATGCAGTTCTATTTCAGCTTTAGTTTGAAATTAGTTGCCAACACTTTAAGGTTAGGAGATGTCACATATCTGATTTTCAGCTTCTCTCAAAACAATCAGAAAATCTGAAAAATTTGTCTCATAGTCCTCAGGTCCCCAATAATTGATAATCAGATGAGAAACTGATTATTAATAATTAACAATCTGTTGTTGTCCCCTTTAAGCAAAGAATGTCATCGAGTTTGCCACCCTTGATGAATGGTAGTGCAGAGAGACCAAGAATTGATGAATTATGGGTGCTTGAAAGAACTCTCTGCACTAGGCGACCACTGGAGGATTGACTTCCCCAAACTCCTGGTGGGTCACTGGCTGTAGAGAATCTTCCTTGGGTTTCTACTTTCTGACTTCTTAAAAATAAAACAAAACCAAAACAACCTGGCTACTATTTCCTATGGACCGCTGTGTTATAGTAGCTAGCTGTGGATGAGCACTATCTCAAAGAAGTAATGGAGACAGAAAACCAGAGGTAAAGGCCAGTGCATGTTACAATCAACTTCTCCCTGTTCATCCCAGGGTTCTGCCTGGTAGGACATACTAAGTATGGAAGCACATCCTTGAACTGCTCTGATGGCCTGTGCTGGTGCTTATTTTAAATTGGGTCCTCAGAACACTGATGTTCATGGTATTGGGGATGAACATGTCCCTCTAGCAGTTTATCTCCCTACCTTCCTCCAAGTCCCTTCTCACTAAGTTCATCCTTGACACAGAATGACCCAACTAAATAGTTTCCTTGAATTCAAAATTTCTTCTTCTTACTTAGCTTCTCATTGACATAAAAAAAAATCTAATAACTTTTCAATCTTCAGAGAATAGGAAAGGGTACTGATGGCTTTTCCCACTTTTGCTGGATGAACACTTTTGGAAGGCGACTTTCACACTTGCTGATAATGAATCTCAAAACAAACAAAACCCAAGCACATCTCTGTGTTGCTCACCTTGTTTCATAATCTTGTTTCCATAACTTCTTTGGAATTTGGCTTTCATTTTCATACGATTCAGTTAAACCAGGGCCACACAAGGTGGATATGCACATTGCATTTATGAGATGCCAATCAAAAGCACAAGTTCCTGTATGTAATACATCCCACCTTCTCAATTATTGAGCTTCATAATCATTCCCTTCAAACACATACATAAAAGTTACAAGTCACTTTTCATTAGCACAGTCTTGCTGGGAATAGTCCCAACAGGTTTAGTTGTTAGTGTACAACGTGATCATGACCAGAATTTCTTGGCTAGGCCAATCATGGAAATGAGGAAACAGACAATTCTGTAGGAAGTTAATGACTTAGGCAAGTTCAAGTTCATCATCAGTTGACCTGCAGGTGGATAATGCCATGCAGGAATGTAATGTCTACATGAGTACCTGACCCAGAACAGTTCCTTTTTAAATTAAAATTTAGGTATCCTTGCCATGCCCAAAAGTAAAAAAAAAAAAAAAAATGCTTCAGTACACAGTGAGGCCCTAACACTATTAATGTGACAGGGTTCTGTTTTTCAAACAAGATATTCTTGACTTTAACTAGGATATGCATTCCCCATGCTTTTTAGTATCTGGGGAGTATAGTATCAGGCCTCCCACTTATTATTTTTCAGTTAGATATAACTTTTTATGACAGAAATTAAGCTCCTTAAACAGAGCAAAGTTAATTGGTTATTCTAAGGCCTTAGGGGTTGGACTAGGCTTAAAGATTTAATGGTTTAACCAGAAAATGAAAGGGATGGCTGGGGTAATGTGTTGATCTCCAGAATCAGATGAATTCCCAACACTCGTATATTCAAGTGTTTTTTCCTCCCCTTCTGTTACGGCTAATTTCATGTATCAACTTGGCTAGGTAATGGTGTCCAGTTGTTTGGTCAAGGAAGCACTGGCCTGATTGTTACTGGGGGTATTTCAAGGATTAAAATCAACAGTCAGGCGACTGATTGCATCTAGGGCTGATTACATTTACAATTCAAAAGAGATTGCTTTCAGGCATGAGAGAAGTCTCAACCAATCAGATGAAAGCCTTAAAGAGGGACCTGATGATTTCAGTAATCATTTCTTTTTCTGTTTCAGGCAGTCAGAGTCTCCTAGGGAATTCATGGAAGCTTTCACTGGAGTTACCTATTTGTGGCCCGTCCTATGGAATTTGGGATTCCTGCCCTATGGGAATCCCATGGTTGTATAAACCAATTCCCATATAAATACCTTTACACTTACATACCGAACTATGCAACATGTATCTCCTGCAGGTTCTGTTGCTCTGGAGAACCCTAACTAATACACCTAATATGTCTCTTTAGAGAATAAATCCCCGAGTACCACTGTTCATTAATTTCATATATTGCTCTGGAGTTTGAGGATTCCAAGCCCAGGAGCAAAAACTTGACAAAATGACATGGCAAAGACAAGGCAGAAAAATGCTAGTGTCAGTAACGCTGCCAGGTGTATCAAACTAGATGCAGACAAGATTAACTCAAAGTCCAATTACTCTAACATACTGTATGATCCCATTTATGTAAACTCAAGAAAATGCAAACTAAGTACAGTGACAGAAAACAGAGCAGTGGTTGCTCGGGGAAGAGGGATGGGAGGGACAGGAGGGACAATAAGGAATTACAAAGGGGTATGAGCAAACCTTGGGTGGTAAAGGGTATGTTCACTGTCTTGGTTGTGGGTTTCATGGGTGTATGATGCCAAATTATACACCTTAAATATGTATGTTAATTTTATTGTATGTTAATTAAATATCAATAAAGCAATTTTTAAAGCGAGACCAATTATTCTAAGCTAGGAACCATCTATTTGGGTGGCTACCATGGAAACAATATATCATACTTCTGTTTAACATGCAGGAGTAACTTACTCTTTCTCCCACTGAGGTTGTATGAAAGGATGAAATATAACATAGGAGTTTTAGGGTGAACTAAAATAAAAGACACAGTACCAAGGACAGAGGTCACTGACGTTTTAAAGAGAAATGCACTGCTTACACAGATGTCTATTAGATAATAACTAAGATTGCTTACTTAGCTGGTCTAGCTGTACCACTTCAGACCTATGATAGTGAAAGGAAGTAAAAACAAAGAAATGTTTTAATTTTAAAAATTTATTTTTTTTCTTTTTTCTTTTTTTTGTTGCTGTTGGTTTGTTCGAGATGACTACGACACCAGACAGAACAGTGCCCCTCATATCTAATGCCTGTGCAGGGCTGCACTCCTTTGAAACATTAAGGTCTCCTTTGGGCTCCCCTCTCCCGCCCTATCCCTCATGAAGTCAAATAATTTCCACATTTTTTTAGTAAAATACAATCAGCCCCGTTACACTTTTGCCCATATTCATCTTTTTTTCTTTCTCTCATATCTGTGGGAGGAAAATTAATGAATGGGAAAAAAAACACCCTTAAAAAACCTAAAACTTAGAATAAACATTCATATTTAACCTAACCCACCCTAATTTTGGCTCTTCTCTCCGAGGATGACAACAACCCACTGTGGACCAGAAGTGGATTAGAGACTTAATAGGGTCAGAATTAGGATATACATGAATTTTGGCCATTGGCAGGTCCTGGGTATCACTGATATGACTGACATGACATAAAGCAGAACAGGCTCCTTGTTTATTCTCCTTTGTCTGAAAACTCTGGAGGTAGGAAGAAAGTTGAAGGTGGGAGAAATTTCTACTTGTGTAAGGGAAAGGGATAGGGGAGGGGTGGAAAGAGAGCAAAACAACAAAAAACCTTAAGAGATATGCTTTACCCTGAACCTTCCAATTGCAGCTATTGCATTCATTTGAATTCCCACATTTCTCCCTAAGTAAATCGTTTCAGTTTCACAGAAAGTTTGTACTTTTATTTTTCTGCGTGCACACGTCTGTTTGTATGTGTGTGTGTGTACGTACGTGCGTGTTATTTCTGCCAGGCGAATGTTTCAGTTCTGGTTTCATTTTTGTTTTCTGTTTTATCCTTTTTTATTTCCTTGAATTTTTTTTTTCCTTTAAAAAAACAAGTTCACCAGGAAACCAGCTTCCCTCCCACCATGCCGGACAGGCCGCAGCCATCTTTTTTAAACCACGCTGATTTTCCCTCACACTCCCAAACAGGAACTCCTAAGGATGGCCTTGGAAGGCTGGAGTCTCTCCCTGTCTGGCGGGACACCCTGGTGGTGGTGAAGGCCCCTCTGCCACAACGGAGGTTTCTGATTGTGGGACACAGTCTGTTCTTTGTTTTCTTCCTGTCTTCTAATTAAAAAAGACAATGCTGTAAAAAGGGGAGAAGAAAATCACTATTGTGCTCTGGGAGATAGTAAGCATTTTATAAAATCAACCTCAAGCAGAAGTTTCTATCTTGCTGAGGTACCTTATTCTGGCCTCTGCCATAAGAATTTAAGTTAAAAAAAATGTTTTTTGTGTGTGTTTGTGTGATTTCAAAGGAGTTACTGCTTTAATAAATACCATCTTCAGTGCTTTTCCAATACCGAGTGCATTGAGGATACCAAGGATTATAAATGGAGAGTAAAGACTGAGTCAGTGTGTCTCAGGTCCACTTCAGTCTGTTTAAATATTGGGGTTTCATGTAAGATTTCATTTTGAAAGAAGGTTCTTTTTACTAATAAAAGTCTAAAAGACACAGATGTACACTCTACTGAAAGGGTACTGTGTGAAAGTATTAAGCAGAATGGTTAAGAGTGAGGACTGGGTTACCACAATGTCTACATTTGAATTCTGGCTCTACCTATTACTATATGACATCAGGCAAATTGTGTAACCTCAACTTCCTCAACTGTAAAATGGGAATAACAATAGTCAATAACCCAGAGAATTACATGAAGATTATTTTAGTTAATACATATAAATCACTTAGAGCTGACACATAGTAAGTAATCAACAAATGTTAGCTTTAATTTACTCATATAATCTGTGAACAAACCTATGAAGTATATCATGTTAGTTATTATAGACCCTATGTAATACCTGATGTCCCCAATGCAATCATAAAGGATCAAAGTTTAGAAGTAATTCCTGGTATGATAAAGTGCTGCTGAACTTTACCTCCTAATGCATCTTTCACAGAAACCACCACTGAGTGCTCAGTTTAGAGAGTTGTCTTTTGGGAGAATAAATCCTGCTTAAAATATCAAAGGGTGTGTGATTTACAAGATAGTTGTTTTTCTCCTCTCAGTCAAGAAATTGGCACCCAAATTCCATTCCCCAGTCCCTTCTTTCCTCAGCTAAGCATTTGCTTTGTTTCAGAATCAGGAGACAGGAAGCATATGAAGAAAACTGATGATTACACAGATGGCTGCTAAAGATGCTAGCTCTTTTTCTATATCGCCTGTCTCAGTTAAAAACCACTGTCACAGTCAGATTAATGTGTCAACTTGACCATGTGGTGGTGCCTGGTTGTCTGGTCCGGCAAGCGCTGGCCTGTCTGTTGCTATGAGGACATTTCATGGACTTAAATCATGATCACATTGGCTAAATCTACAGCTGATTGCATTTGTAATCAGCTGGGGGAGTGTCTTCTGCAATGAGTGACACAATCCAATCATGGGAAAACTTTTAAGGAGGATTCAGAAGAGACAGTCATTCTTCCTGCTTCAGTCAGCCAGCCTCTCCTAAGGGTTCATTGAAGACCTTCATCGGGGCTGCCAGCTTGTGGCCTACTCTACAGACCTTGGACTCTACATCCCCAGGGTTACATGAGACACTTTTATAAATTTTACATTTATGAATATCGTCTGCTGATCCTATTTCTCTAGAGAACACTAGCTAATACAACCAGCAGTCTAGCATTCAAATTTCAAATGTGATAAGAATAAGCATTTTTGTTTATTAAATCTGAAAGGCCTTTTAGCAGATACATGCTATGTGTCACAGCCAACTTATAGTAAACACTGCTTTCATCTAGGCAGCCGAGTTAAAAAGTACTTAGTTTTTTGTTATCGTATATACTAAGCATCCTACAAATGTGTAAGGGAATGAGGGGAAGAACTCTTGAGACATTCTGCAGCAACTGTCTTGTGGGGGTGAAAATGGCATATGAAAGAAGTTGGCAATTATCTGGCTACTTTGTTTGAAGAAAATCAGGGCCCCCTGTTTCCACCTCAGCACTGTCAAACTGTGATGTCTTTCCCTGACTCCAGCCTAGCACTGGTCTCATAATGGGTATTACAATTGATCCCTATCCCCAAGCACCCCTGGGCAGCCAAGGGAAAAGCAGGGAACCATGTACCACTCACCTGGGTGACAGGCACAGTGCAGGAGTGTGAGCTATCGAAACAACCTGGTGAAGTCTCTCAAGGCCCAGCAAACTTGTTTACATTCCTCAGCACTAGAAAAGAAGAGGTAGGTAGGTTCTTGATTAATGAGAAAGACAGAATATGCCAATAGGCAACAGCAAATGGGTCACTGAAAAATGACCCAGCTCTGCAAGGAGCTCTCTCCATCATCTCTCTTCCCTGCTTCAGATTTTCCTGTAACTCCAAGGTAAAAATTAACTACTGTACATGAGAATAATTATAAGCTTGGTGGTCCTCAAAGTAAAGGACTTTGGAGACAAACTGCCTGGGTTTGAATTATGGCTCCACTGACTCAGTGGGCAAATTTCCAACACTTGCCTCAGTTTCCTCATCTATTTATTTACCTCAAAGTGTTCTGAGGATTAAATAAGTTCCTATATATATATAGTGCTAAAAATAATAAGGCAGTGAAAAAACTGTATTCAATAAACGTAGGCTGCTACAAAAACACCACCACTGCCACCACCACCAATACTTGGTAGAAGTCCTTGATATAAATGTAAGAAAACTAGGCCCAAATAAAAAAGCAAACGTAATCACCTAAGGCTCTGATAATTTAACTCTACTAGCTGATCTAACTTAGGTACCCTGGTTTCTTCATTCTCCTCCAAAGGCATATTTTATTTACAAAGCCCAGTCCTGCAACTATGCCTTTCCCAGTCATCAATTTTCTAGTTGAACAGGCTACTCAGGATTTCCTCCTGTGGGAGGAGAGGGGAAAGGGTTAACAAGGTATAAGGGAGGAGGAGGAAGCAGGACTGGTCCTCAGGCAAACACTGCTGATGCTTAAGATGGTATACAGGCTTGCAAACAGCCCAATACTCATCAAATGGTATTTTTTCAGAAGATCCTTTGTTCAAAACTATCACTAAGAAATTAGCTGATGCTTGTTTCCTCCTTTTGTGTCTTCTCAACAGTTTTTGGTAAATGAACATGGGGCTAAGCTAAGAATATTGGAAATGGAAACACTTCCTGTATGTTCACCTTTCTGCAGCCTTCTCCTTGGTTCAGAAAAGCACAGGGACCAGGCTCTACAGCCCAAGGTTCAATGTTAAAAAGCTCTCTTCACATTTCAGAATGGTTAAACACCAAAGGAAAGAACTGCTAAAAGTGATCCAACAGAAAAAAAAGTGAAATGAGAGCTATTACCTTAAGTACTTACATTTGATTTTTTAACATGTTATAAGGTATGAAATATTATTAAGAATCTCGATTTAGACCCCAGACTAGAAACTCTCTTCTAGTTAAAACTTTAAGGATAAAACTTTCTTTTATCCTTAAAATGTAATGAAAATGAGGAAGGTCTTCTGGTTTTATTGAAATTCTGCAATTTGCTCCTTGTGGATTTAACAAACTTCAATCAAAGCATCTCATGGTTCTCTATTTCCAAATCAATACTGATTATTAAGGAGGCATCCAGGATGAGTGGGCCCATATTCACTCATGTTCCCAAAGTCAGCAAGGCGGATTGAAACCCAAGAGAAGCCACTGTGTGATTTTGTTATTTCAAGGGACTAAGACAACAGGAAAATCTGAAACTTAGGAAGTGTTAGGGACGCAAGATGTTTTTTGCTGTCCTAAATGTCTTACATGATTTAAAATTTCCTTTTTCAACCAGATTTTTTTGTTTTAATTTATAAGAGAAATGATAACTTCATCCTTAGCCTCTTTAGTGACATGTGAGAGAAAGTATTCAAACCAAAATGCAAGTACAGGAGGACTGCGATAAAACAGAGTGAAATGAACGACAGGCCACAGTATTTTTAATCAGCTAAGCTTCTGCTCTCAATGCTATCAGCAACTGCTTTGGTGTCAAGAGCTCCAGACAAATGTTCAACTTAAGTGTCCTTGGTGGTTAAGCATACAGAAGTGGGGAAAAAAAAAGCTCCTTGAAAGCTAGAATTATTTTACATTTTTTGCCTTGGCCCTTTCTGGCATTTAATATATCCTGTTTCTTTTTTGTTCTATTTCTCTAGGTTCTATTTTCTGGGTTTTAGCCTCACAACCCAAATCCTTCCACCACACTTCTGAATAAGCTTTATAAGGGTCACTGTTCTTCAGACCTCACAAAACTAGGGTTCTGAGAAATGCAGCCCCTTTCAGCTAAGGTTCTGATAAAGAATAATCAAGCTCTAGTTAAAGACTTGAATAGGAACTTATCTCAATACCGGTTTCTAATTCCAATGCTACCTGTGTTCTTATCTTTTGATCTTGAAGATCATACAAATGATAAGGGTAACAGAATAAACACCAAGACAAAGAATTAGGAAATGATAGCAGGATTCCTTCTAGTGACTTAGTACTGATCAATGATAGGCTCATTTGGTGTTTGGAAAGCAAGAATGGTATTAAGAATGAAAAATCCTAGCTTCCATCAAGTTGACCAACTCAAAAAGCTAGAGAATTAATTACTAGTACTATTTGAAAAACAGGCTTGGGCTTGCTGAAATGAAACTGAACTAGTTCATCCTCCCTGCTAGAATGGCAAACAAAGCATGTTGAGGCACGAGTTACAGGACCTTAGGACCAAAAGGGAGACTGAGTCATGCATGGAACTGAAGGTTCAAGGGCAGCAGGCACACTAGAGAAAGAGGGTGAGCAATTGCAAACCTGTTCTCTAGAACCTCAACATTATTTCTTACTTCTATTCATTTCCCACCACATGTCAGTGACTTACATAGGGTTAGTGGCAAAACTTGTTTAACAGTGAAAGATCAAGTAGACGAGGCTGGCAATGCATTTTATTTTCCCATATCACAGGGCAAAGATCACTGCATTATTTAAGTAACTTTTCCTTGTACCCCAATTTTTTTAAATTAGGGAATGATATCCAAGACCTTCATTTTTAGATTTACCCCATTGTTCCATCTGTCATTTAACAGGTTCATAAAGGGAGCATGGGCCTGGTTGAGACTTATTTCACAATGTGTGGGTAGCTGCCTTGGTGCTGGCAGAAGACATGCCCCAGCTAGTTTTGTTTCTTTCTCTCTTTTATTTAATTAGAGAAATTGTAGGTCTACATAAAAATCATGCAGAAAATACAGAGTACCAATATATCACTCCCCATTATTAACGTTTTGTATTAACATGGTGTATTTGTTAAAACTGATGAAAGAATATAATTAGAATTATACTGTTAACTATAGTTCAAGGTTTATATTAGGGTTCCTTGTTTGTCCTGTGGTTTCTTTCTTTCTTTTTTTTTAGTTTCTATTTAAGTAACATATGAAACCTAAAAAATTCCCCCTTTAACCACATTCAAACATGCAATTCAGTGCTATTAATTACATTCACAGTATTATGCTATCATCACCACCCACTGCCAAAACTTTTCCAACACCCCAAATAGAATTCTACACAATTTAAGCATTAACTCACCATTTTGTACTCCTGCTAACCTATGTTCTAGCTTCTGACCTATGAATTTGCTTATTCTAATTATTTCATAACAATGAGATCATACAATATTTATTTTTTTGTGTCTGGCTTATTTCACTCAATATAATGCCTTCAAGGCTCATCCATGTTGTCACGTGTTATCAGAACTTTGTTTCTTTTTACGGTTGAAAAATATTCCATTGAATGTTGTTCTAGTTTGCTAGCTGCTGGAATGCAATAATACCAGAAGCAGAATGGCTTTTAAAAAGGGGAATTTAATAAGTTGCTAGCTTACAGTTCTAAGGCCAAGAAAATGCCCCAATTAAAACAAGTCTATAGAAATGTCCAATCTAAGGCATCCAGGGAAAGATACCTTGGTTCAAGAAGGCTGATGAAGTTCAGGTTTCTCTCTTAAGTGGGAGGGCACATGGTAAGCACAGTCAGAGTTTCTCTCTCATCTGGAAAGGCACATGGTGAACACGGTCAGGGTTCCTCTCTCATCTGGAAGGACACATGGCAAACACAGTGTCATCTGCTAGCTTCTTCTCTCCTGGCTTCAGGTGAGGTGTTTTCCTTCTTCATTTCCAAAGGTTGCTGGCTCGTGGATTCTGCTTCTCGTGGCTATGTCATTCTGTCCTGCTCTCTCTGAATCTCTTTCATTCTCCAAAATGTTTCCTCTTTTATAGGACTCCAGAAACTTATCAAGACCCACCTGAATGGGTGGAGACATGTCATCACCTAAAAACCCAGCTTAACAACCACTCTTGATTAAATCACATCTCCAGGGAGATGATCTGATTACAGTTTCTAACATACAGTATTGAATAGGGATTATTCTGCCTTTATGAAATGGCATTTAGATTAAAACATGGCTTTTCTAGGGGACATACATCCTTTCAAACCAGCACAAATGTATATACCACATTTCATTTATCCATTCATCAGTTAATGGACACTTGGGTTACTTCCATCTTTTGACAATTGTGAACGTCACTGAACATCGGTGTCCAAATGTCTGTTCAAGTCATGGTTTTTTTATTCTTTTAAATATAACAAGAAGTGGGGTTGCTGAGTCGTATAGTAATTCTAACCTTAATTTTCTGAAGAACTGCCAAACTGTCTTCCACAGCAGCTGTACCATTTTACATTCCCACCAACAATGAATGAGTATTGTATTTCTCCACATCCTCCCCAATATTATAATTTTGTTTTTTTTCTTTTTTAAATAGCAGCCATTCTAGTGGGTATAAAATAGTATCTTACTGTGGTTTTAATTTTGCATTTTCCTAGTGACTAATGATATTGAACATCTTTTCATGTGCTTTTTGGTCACTCGTATATCTTCTTTGGAGAAATGTCTTTTCAAGTCTTTTGCCCATTTTTAAATTGGTTTATCTTTTTGTTGTTGAGTTGTACAATTTCTTTACATATTCTGGATATTAAACCTTTACTGGTTATGTGGTTTCCAAATATTTTCTCCCATTCAGTAGGCTTTTTACTTTCATGATAAAGTCCTTTGATGCACAGAGGTTTTTAATTTTGATGAGGTCCATTTATCTATTTTTTCTTTTGTTGCTTGGGCTCTGGATGTAAAGTCTAAGAAATCACTGCCTAAAGATGCGTCCCTGTTTTCTTCTAGGAATTTTATAGTTCTGGTTCTTTCATAAAGATCTTTGATCCACTTTGAATTGATTTTTGTATATGGTATGAAGGAGGGATTCACCTTCATTCTTTTGCATATGGACATCCCTTTTCCCAGCACCATTTGCTTAAGAGACTTTTCCCCACTGAGTGGACTTGGCACCACTGTCAAGCTGAGAAAGGTGGGACAAGATGGCAGCATAGTCAGGTAAGGAATTTAATTTGTCCTCCAGAATAGCTGGTAAACAACCAGAAACAGAACAGAATAACTGTTGGGGGAACATCAGTGACCAGACACACAGCATACACCAGTCTAGACCAGGTAGAATGGCTGAGATCCCACACAAAATTGTAAATCCCCTAAGCCCCAGAGGCCAGCGCCCTTCCCCCATGGGCACAGCAGGCTGGTTCCCAGAGGGGAAAGGAAACATACTTTACCAGCAGCAAGGGCTTAGTTCAACCAAGCTACAATTGAAGAATTAATGAATAAATCCTGACTACTGGAAACAGGCCCCCAACACAGATAAACCTGGAATAAGCACTAAAGGAACTAGGAGTTTTTGCCCCAGCAGAAAGGGGGCAGAGTAACAGAAAAAAATAATCAGTTGGGCTAAACCCCAATCAACATCACTTCTGTTGACTCTTAAGAACACCTAGAACTCAAAGTGAGATTCTATAAAGCTTTCAGGCACCAGGTTTGCCTTCCTGGAACATGTAATTCCTGGAGGGTTCCTAGAACAGATAAATCCTGAAACTCAGAGGGATCAGCCTCTCCAGAATTATCAATTAATTACATCCCCTTATCCTTTAGTGTGGACACCCCTTCTCAACATGAAAAAGTCAGAACAGGTATTGCCCAAAGATTCCTATAGATTGGGAGAAGGATTAAAGGAGAAGGAAGAGATATAACAAAGAAAATGGGATTTAACAATGGGATTTAACAAATGAGTATGGCTACTGAATTATTACATTAATATTCCTTCTAGCTTCCATGTTTTGGAGTAGCTAGAAGGAAAAATATGAGATGATGGAATGGTAGCCAATGACAAACTCTGGGATCTACTCTGTAACTACTTGCTGAAGAATGGTTTGAAAATTACTACATTTTTCTTACTTTGCTTTGTACATATGCTATATTTTACAATCCACAGTTAAAAAGAATCAGTTGGCTATAGACATGAGGGTTTATTTCTGAACTTCCCCTATGATTCCAATGGTCTACATGTCTGTCCTTGTGCCAGACTGTGCTGTTTTGATCACTGTGGCTTTGCAATAAGTTTTAAGTTTGGGAAGTGTGAGTCTTCCGACTTCGTTATTTTTCTAGACAGCATTGGCTATTCAGGGTTCCTTTTCCTTCCACATAAATTTGATGACTGACTTTTCAATTTCTGCAAAGATGGCTGTTGGAATTTTGATTGGGACTGTGCTGAATTCACTTCCTAAGAATATTTAGTCTTCCAGTCCATGAACACAGAATGTCCATCCATTTGTTCAGGTCTTCTTCAATTTCTTTTAGCAATGTTTTGTAATTTTCTGAGTGTAAGTCCTTTATAACCTTGGTTAGATTTATTCCTAGATGTCTGATTCTTTTAGTTGCTATTGAAAATAATGTTGCTGCCTTGATTTCCTCTTCAGACTGTTCATTAGTAGTGTACAGAACTACTGATGTTTGTGTGTTGATCTTGCACCCTACCACTTTGCTGAATTTAATTATTAGTTCTGGGAGCTTTGTTGTGGATTTTTCAGAATTTTCTATAAAAAGAATCATCCCAGCTAGTTTTATAGGTACATAATGACACGTTGGCAGTTTATTTTCTAGGGGGAAAGGAGTTAACATGGACTTATCACCTACTATGGTGCCAGACCTTCTGTAGTTCCTACTTGGTATCTCATAATAATCCTGTGAGGTAGCTTTGATTAACCCTTATCTTACAGATGAAGAAAGTGAAGTGCAAAATCACAGAAAGTGGCAAGATTCAAATATACAATTTTGATGCTAAGGTTAGTCTCTTTACATTTTACCATCTTCTGACCAACACTAAATGGGAATAAATCAAAACAGAAGTAACTGCTATCCTTCTTTCCCCTAAAATAGGTTGTAGGTAGAATACCACTTCTACTGATAAGATTCATAGTTAAAGAGAAATTGAATCATTCTGATAAGGTTATTCCACTCAGTATAGCCATACCCAATGGAGAGGATATCCCCATTTCTGATACGTCATTTAGGTGGTCACAAGCTATTTTTCAGTCATGCACGTCACTTATCTACAGCTAAAAATCAGTTTCCTCTGGGACTTGAAGTAATCTATATAGTAAACTACAAAATAGAATGGTTTGGGATTTGCATTAATGAAAATGCTGAGGATACTGGGGGGTGGGGGGAGGCGGAGATGAAAAAGTAAACTAATTTGGAAAAAAGATTAAGATATCAAGTCCAATTATTAAAATTTATTTTCTCTCACTTTTAAAGACTAGGTTTGTTTTTAATTATAAAAGTAATACATGTGGTGTGTGAATATATCTAAAAAAAAAACCGCTTTAAAAATAAAAACATAAAAAAAAAAAAAAGTAGGGCGGGCTAAGGTGGGTCAGCAGGCAGAGTTCTCACCTGCCATGCCGGAGACCCAAGTTTGATTCCCAGTGCCTGCCCATGCAAAAAAATAAAAAATTTAAAAAAAACCCACATGCCTATGAAAAAAATGCAAATAGCACAGAAGTTATGAAATGAAAAGTCTCTGTCCCCTCCCATTATGGTCCCAATTTACTATGCATAAAGTAGCCTGCATATATATATACGCATATGTATATTTATATATAAATAAAGTATATAATAAAACAGTTTTTAAAAGTACAAATGAGTTGATATAGTAACTCTATTTTCCCTGTTACAGTATACCTTGTATGTCTTTCTGTATCATCATATGTAGTTTTTTCTTATTCTTTCTAAGTAGCTGTTTACTACTATAGATATACTATAAATTGTTTAACTATTTAGCTGTTGATGGAAAATTAGATTTTCAGTTTTTTCAGTGGAAGGCTCTATGGACCTCATTGCAACACTCATTCTTGGACCTATACAGTATACTTTAGGAATATAATCCAGTCAAATTTTTGCTAATTAGACCCATTTAAAATGAAATCAAATAACACTTTTATGATTATAAAATTGTAATTAAGAAGACCACGTAGTTATATTAAAAATGTTTATATGTTCACAGTAAGGAAAAAAAAACCCACTCATATATATTTAACATTTTAAATAAGCTTTAATCCAGAGATTGTGAACAGGTGGTTTAGGAGCATGATACATCCCCCCAAGAGCTACTTTGTTCAGTTTGTGCTTCTTGAAATTGGAATATGAATGTCTTTAGGCATGGTGAGTATTCTTCAATTCACCGCAGTCTATACCACTCTCTAAATTTTTACAACCAATGTATTGCCTGTCCAGACAACTGTAATCTTCATCCCTAAATATGGACGAGAACTGAGAGAGACTTCATAAAGATAGAAACAGAGCACATGAAGGGTAGTGGGCTGCTCAGTGTATTTTCTTTTGGGAGAAAAATAGTGCTTTACTTACTTTTCAAGTTCTTACACCAAATACATTTATGTACGCCAAATACATTTATGTACAACATAACTGATGTACATAAACACAGCATTATGATGTTTCTCCCCCAAACTAATTTCCATTGCCAATCTGTGCAAAGGCTCAAAAGATAATAAATTGCAAATTTATAAGGGCACACCAGAAACACAGGTATGTTTTTTTGACATACCCCAGTTGCTATTCACACATACTTTAAGAAGCCCTAGGCATCACTCACCTAGTGACTTGCTTGTGGAAGTCTGTGAGTTGTTTGTGTGTCACTGTGACGGCTCCCACTGTTGTCTCCTTTGGTAAACCTTTCAAGGAATTTTCTAACCATCGGCAAAAAGTCTGTATAGGGATAAGAATTTTAAAAGGAGGCAGAGTTTGCTCACTTGGGACTCTGGGTAAAAACAAAAAAATATGAGCTTTCTTCTGTAGCATTTATTCCCCTAGACTTGGAGGCCAAGTAAAGGTACTAAAAAAGGGACTATTTTTAGGCCTTCAAGTCCTCTGGGTTGAGGCAGTCTATAAATGCATGCCCAGACTACCCTTCAAATCGGCAGCAAGCATCATGTCAGACAGAGCCCTTCTAGCTTGGAAGTGATGTCTCTTCTGGATGAGGCTATTGTTCTGTTCTTGTCATTAAAATTGTAGAACTCATATCCATTCAGTTGCTTTGTGATATCGGACTGCTCTTTAGGTTAGAAAATTATTTAATAGAAACATCACTCTTGCTGCTATTTAAAATAATTTTTAAAAATACTGTTTCACATGGATAGGGGAAACATCTGAGTAGTCTCATACTATGTTTCATATGCACAAAAATTACCTGCCCTAAGCCTTACTTCCTTCCTCTTCAAAATAAATAAAAATTCTAGAGATTTCCCCTGAGATTTCACTTTTCAGATTTTTTTTTGAGAGGAGGATCAGCTCTAATTTTTCTTCATCCTTTTTTTCTTAAGTGGGATGTATACTTCCTAATCAACCCTTTCCCTTCCAGACTGCCCTAAACCCTTGGCAACTGCTGATCTCTTTACTATTTCTATAGTTTTGTCTTTTCCCAGAATGTCATATAATTGGAAGCCTTTTCAGATGGCTTCTTTCATTAAGCATTAAGGTTCCTCCAGGTCTTTTTGTGGCTTGCTAGTTCATTTCTTTTTATTGCTAATGACTTTTCATTATATGGATGTGCCACAATTTATCCATTCACTTATTGAAGGACATCTTGGTTTCTTAAAATTTTTGGCAATTATGCTGTTATAAACATTCCTGTGTAGGTTCTGCGTGGGTACAAGTTTTTAACTTCTTTCGGTAAATACCTAGCAGGGCAATTGCTAGGCCATATGTAAGCCTATGTTTAGTTCTATAAGAAACTGCTGAACTGTCTTCCAAACTGGCGGTGTCATCCAAAATCTATCCAGAATATGCAGCTCAGTGATAATGGAGTCTACAGTGAAACTGTACAATCCTTTTTGTGAAACTGAGGTTAATAACTGTCATCAATGATAAAAAGTAAGAGATAACATTAAAATGTATGTGGAATTAAAATTTATACTTACAAGATAATTATGAATCTAAAGTTAATCCATTTTGTGATTCTGGAAGAGAGCTCACTTAAACTAGACCCAACTGCACTTTTCCGAACTGATTTCCTTTTTTTTTTGCATGGGCAGGCATCAGGAATCGAACCCAGGTCTCCAGCATGGCAGGTGAGAACTCTGCCTGCACCCTGAACTGATTTTATATTATTAAAATTATAAACTCTCCTTTAAAATAGTTTACTCCCTATATTATATTTTACCACTCTGATCCAAAATTTCATGCAGTATACACAATCTGATTTATGATCATGCAGTCTGATACTGAAATTACTTAGACATTACTGGTTATCCAAAAACAAACAAACAAACAAAAAAAACATACCATGCTCTGGTGATAAAGGACCTGGTTCAAAAACTGAACCAGGCTGCAAATGAACCCAAAGGGGAAACAAATCCAAGTGTGCACTGTGGGCCAAATTTATACTTCTACGTCTCCAAATGCCCTGGCTAGATATACTAACAAATGAATGATACAGTGCTATACAAGGAGCCCGAATGGAATTTACACTTAATCTGTACCTCTATATAACTGATACATGGGCATCTCTCACAAGGGAAACTTCTCACTGCCAACCACGCAGTTAAATTTCATGCTTAGTACTCACTACCGGTAATACATAAATGCCACTACAGTGACATAAACATGCTTTCAGAAATCCAATAATGCATTACTAGCTTTCTCTGGGCCTCTTCATCTATCCATTAAACTTAGTAATATGCCTAAATTAGGTTCCACTGACAAATATCAAGACTGGTTTCATAGGGTCAGCCTCAAGCAACTGAAGTTTCTTAGGTTTATGAACTGTGAGAACAGATTTCTTATGAAACCAATCTTACCGGTCTGTCAACCTGCATGATCTCCCAGAGCACTTCAGCCACATCTGGTAGGGTATAGGGGGGTAGACAAAAGCAGCATGTATGGAGCAGCTGGCTTACAAGTTGCTGTCCCAGCTGATTCATCACCTGCCCAATCAGTTCTTTTCTCAACTCAAAATCTTCTTCATGCTATAAGAGAGCAGGATCAACATATAAGTTTTAGTTCAACTTTTCAAAGACCAAATACTCCCTTTCTTCTAAGTTTAGTAATTTCTCCTTCTTGGGGAAGAGTGTGTGTGTGTGTGTGTGTGTGTGATATAACAGCTGAATTCATGAAATTCATGTGTGTGTGTGATATAACAGCTGAATTCATGAAATCCATGAAGTGTTTTGTCATTATGAAGAACTGTTTAGAGTTTAGTACACAAGAAAAGGGCATAGAACTCTGTATTTTATGTATGATTTTTCTGTAAACCTCTAATTTCTCTAATAACATTTTTTAATTAAAAAAGGGGAGGGAGGTTTTAGCTGAGATTAACTTTAACCTTTAGAAATGCCTTTTACTTCTAGTTACTTTCTTTTCTTTCTCCCTTTTACAGTCCAACTCCTTATATAATTAGCCTGCTTGTATACTTGCTTACTTTTTTACCACTCCCCTTACCTGCAATTTTACTCCATATCTGGTCAAATCTACCTTTAAAAATTTTGCAAATCACTTTACTATTCCAGGCAGTCAAGTCTCTTAATTGTCTACCAGCACAATTAGTGCTGTCCTGACTTTCACTGTTCATGGTATATCTCCCAGTTAGTTAAGACTACCTTCTTATCTCCAATATATTTGCATTCTCTCCATATGGCTCCACTTAAGTGTCTCCTTTTCTAAAGTTATCTCAATTCACTTCTGCCCAAAGAGCTTTCCCTCTCTGAACTCATAGCAACCATGATTTTTACCATTTATTTGACAATCAACTACTGCCTTTTGTTGTTGTTTAACTCTTTACAGAAATCTATTTCTTCAATTACACCTTAAATTGCTCGGGAGCATGGATAGCTGTAGATTGATTTGTATATTTTAAGCACTTAGGCAAGTGTCTTAGATTTGATAGTTGGCATTTTTAGTTTAAGGAATGATTCACTATGGTACATGCCTACCAACAGAGATCAAATAAGGAGATACTGGTTCTCCATAAGCAACAAGGAAAAGATATGAGAAGACAATAAGCTGCAAAGTAAGAAAGATACTTACATCATTGGCTACCCCTGTATGGATGAGGTCTCTCAGGAATCTCATGACACTACAATTGGCATCACGGTGGTCCAGAGTGGTGGAGGCAATGGCCCACTGTAAGACAGGGATGACTACCTGACTCCTCAGCAAGGTGACAGGGCTACGCTGAATAAACCTGGAGTAGAAAGAGAGGTTAGGTATAAATGATAGGATCAGGGTATTAAAGCAAACAGGGCAAGGAAGGGCCCATAGTTTAGGATATTAGTATATGAAAAGGCATGTCCCCAAACTCAAATTTCAACAAAAACTTTACAAAACAAGTGAGGCAGTTTCAAGAAAAAACATTCCAAAGGATTTATAAATAGAAACTCTCCCTGGTTAAAAAGTTAGTTCTAAAAACCCCAGAACAGTATTTCTCAAATTATATTACACAGCATACCAGTTCCTAGGACGTTAATAGGAATTTCTCAGTAGCTCCATGGTTAAGTAATTTTGGGAAATCTTGGGTCTTAAAAGTATTTTCATTCCTTCATTAGTCTGTTTGAAACTATTACAGGGTTTCTCAGGTCCTTTAATAAAACTGTTTCTATGGAACTGTAATCCATACCAAACAGTGAAATTGGTTCTACAAACTAAGTGTGGTGATTTATTTTGTAATTTTTTGTTTTGTATATATTTTTCACAAAAAAAGAAAAAAAAGTCGATTGTGATGATTAATGCACAGCTATGTGAAAAAAATAAATAAAGCTTTAGAAAAAAAAAGTGCTTTTATGTTTACTGACTGGTTTGGTTCAAATCCCTTAGCCAGGGACAAAGAAGGAATTTGAGCAGAAGAGGGGCAACCATGTGTCAGTGGTAATTATAAAAGGAATTTAAGGAATAAGTGGAGCAGCAGGCTAGAGGCTGAGCTGGGGAGTATAGCATTAGATAAATTCTAAGGCATCTTAAAGTCCCAAGAAATTTTCTTTTCTGAGATATAATTACGATTAAAGGATGCTAAGCGTCTCAAGGAAAAAGTTGAAACAAAGCATGAAATCATAGCAGCATTAAAAGTTAAAACTACAGGGGTCTGTAGAGATTGTTTAGACAAGCATTTTTGCCAAGCACATTTTTTATTGTTTTGTGCTTGTTATTTCCTTCATGACAAGCACCCTGCTACTTCCTCCCTTACTCCCACCCAACTCCTCATCCTCACTTCTGGGGATATACCAGTTCACAATTTAACTTTGGGTTGTGAATAATTTATCTGCCTATCCTAATTACCTCATTTTATAAAGAAGGTCATAGCAATGTGCCAAATGGCAAGATCAAGCAGTAATGGATATGAACAATAAGAAAAGGTTGTTCTTCAGTGAGATTTACCTGGTGGCTAGCCTGAACAGGTCATCTACAGTATCAGGGTGATTCTGGAGACCATTCTGCTGTTCAAGGAGCTGAAAGGTAGGGATGCACAGTGCCTAAAACAGGACAGTGATTTTAAAAGAAGTGGTTATATATAAATACTGCAGTATTCGGATTTATTAAATACCACATGCTCAAAGGGAACACAAAGGGGAAGTACGGATGGGAAAAAAAAAGACTGTGATGCGTAAGGTTAGGAAGAAGAAGAGAGACTCCATTTCACATAAATAGTTTTCACATTTAAAGTTTACATTTCAGAAAAGGTTAAAAACACTGATTTTAGTTGATTAAACTGGAAAGATGTCATCCAAAATTTCAAGTGCTTAGATATGATTTGGTTCACTAAGGGAAAAGATGGAAGTTTTAAATATAAAAATAAAATGTCACTTTTAAATTGAAAGATATGTTGGGAAAAAGGAGCATCATAATTTAACTCCCTAATATATTCCTTTCCTGTGACTTGGAGAGGGAAATGAACCAGTACCTCAGCAGCCCTTTCCAATGCCTGTTACCCTAACAGCCTTCCTGTTGCTAAGTAAACTAGTTCATTAGCTGTTCCAGACAAGAAATTAAAAATAGAATCCTGCTTGAGCTTAGGGATTTTTAATTTCAAATACATTTTCCACCTCTCCTGTCCACCATAAAGCCTATCTCTGGAGAACATAAATCAGGCAGTATTTCTGTAGTGTTCATTACACTCATGTGATCAGTCTCTCTTTCACTCTCCCAAGCATGCCTGTCCAGAGAGGAACTAGGAAGTTTCTATATCCTCGAAAAATTATCTCAATTGTTATTAGGAAATCAACATGCCTGAGAGGAAAACATAAAGAGGCAAAAGGATTAAAGACATGGTGAAAAACATACTACTAGGCCTTTCTAACCTTCAGGTCGATATATCGATACTCTCCAAGAGAAACATACCTGGAGCATGTCTAGAAGTCCCTGTCGACAGCCCTCTTCCATGCCATACTCATCTACAAGGATACTGCCAAGGTACAGGAAACAGGAGTGCTGATGTACGTGGTATACATTCACCATCTGCCAAGGGATAAACCACATAATTAGCTCAATTCTTTAACCTTCAAATAGTATCAACTTAGGAAACTATCTCAAGGAAGAAATCCAGACTAGACTGGCTTCTTTTGAAGGCAACATAGTAAATCCTGCTGGCAAAATTTTTTGAAATATAAGACTCAACTCCTCAATGATTTTTAAGTTCTTTATTTAGATTTCTCTCAAACATGTTGACCTTTTATCTTCTGAAGACAGTGCTGTATGAGAGTTGTATTATACTTCAAGTTGGAATGGTTGAATAAACCATTACTCAAGACCTGGATAATATTTGCAAATATAGCACAGTATATTTAAAATTTTCAACACCTAAATGTTGCTCTTATTTGCACCAAATAAGTCAGATTTAAAAAAAAATAGTACATATAGCAACACTGGGGACGAAAGTATTAAATACTCTTATCTTGAAGAACATGAAAGCATGGTTTAAATTTGGGAGTAGCTCCTAAATTCCCCTATCAATCTTTTAAAAAATGTTGTTTCAGTCAATATCTGTATCTTAGCATAAAATTTTTAGTACGACATACACATTTAAATTAAATGATTTGTTAAGGATATTTACTCCATGATCCTTTAAAAATAGGAGGATACATTCAACCTATTTAAAATGCTGCCAAAGAAATTAGAGTATAGGCTGCCAGGGGTAGAGGATGGAGGAATAGGAAATTAATGCATAATGATTGTAGGGTTTCTGTTTGGGAAGATAGGAAACTTTTAGTAAGGATGGTGGTAAGGGCAGTGCAAGATTTTGAATGTGATTAATCCCTCTGAATGGTATGCATGTCAGGGATTGAGATGGGAAAGTTTATGTTGTACATATGTCACCACAAATTAAAAAAGAAAGACAGAGACAATGACAATTAAAGGCAATACACGATTATGGACAATTTCTAATAAGAGAAGAGGAAATGTTCAAAGGGACAGTATTGGGACATATGAAAAAAGTGGAATAGAAACTGTAAACTTTATATCAAAGTTAAATTTCTTGAACTTGATAATTACACTTATGGTTGTTATATAAGTGAATATTCTTGTTCTTAGGAAATGTACATGGCAGTATTAAGTGTTCAAGAAGCATGATGTATACAACCTACACTCAAATGTTCAGAAAATACACTGACAGAGAGACAGATAGATGGGTAGGTGGATGGATGGATAGATGGAAGGACTGATAGGTAGAATGATTCAACAAATGTAGCACAGTATTAAAATTGGTAGATCTGGGTATCTGGGGGGATGGGCTATGTTGGCATTCTCTGTAAGGAAATTGTATAATTTTTAAACTGTCCTATAAGTCTGAAATTATTCCAAAATAAAATTGTTTTAAAAAATTAAAAAAAAAAATGCTGTCACAACATACATCTATTTATCTTCAACTCTATGAACCTGGAGGAGACTGCAGGAAAGAAGAAAAAGTGAGTACAATTCAGAAAGATTAAGTGACCCTTCTATCAGCATATGTCATAGAATGAGCATCGAATGGGAAACACGACTGTTATTTTGGATCACTTGGGTGTGTCTCTGGCCTGGAGCCCTAGAGTCATTTTCCTCACTGCATACATGCAAAATTTAAGAAGGAGCTCTGTTGGAGTCCTGCAGATGAAGGACTGGAACTTATACAACCTTGCCTTTCAAAAACTTGTGCCCTTGGCACCTCATTTGACTCAGCCTTGTTCTGACCCTACTATAAGGTTAACATCAACGCAAATTACTTAGTGACTTTAGCATTATTGTGTTTCATGTAAGAGTAGTTCCAGATGTGAGTATGATCTTGGAGACCCTGATACAGCGAGTCATACCATCATAATTATATAACAATCTTAGTGATTAAGAGTCAAATTTATTTTTTGACAAATAAGAGCTTCATATGAACAACTATGGCCACAATAGAAAAAAAACCCTTTGGGCTAAGAAATATCAAGTTTGACTTGCCATATTTTTCAAGGAAATTAATATAAGAACATTCAGCATTGATATATGTAAGAGCTGGGCATTAAAGTCACTCTCTTCACATATTATCACCTTGGAATGTGTTTCTTTTTAGACCATCACTATACAGAATAGATTACAGACTGCTTGTCTCCTTTACTGACAATGTACCTACTATAGATACAAATATTTTAAAAATATTTTTAGTACCTTTATTAATATAAACTTGTTTCATTTTTATCAAGTTTTTTTTCCAAAGACTCCTATTTCAAATTCTGCATGTTAATCATTTTCCCTCCTATGGACAACTTACCTGTGTGACTAGCGGCTGCAGCAGGGCTGCAGATCCTTTGCCTACACAGCGAACGGCAAAACGGAGGCACCTGCAACAACGCTCTACAATCCGATTATCAGCCCGGTGCTTATTTAAAGTCTCAGATAAAACCGGCCATATCTGAGTCAAAAATGAAAGAGCACAAGAAAAGTAAAAATGAACAGCTATGACCTGAAATAGTACTCTCAAATTAGTAACATTTGATTTGGCTTTTAAATGGATACAACTTTCTTTTGAGAAGAACACACACGGCTTGTTTTGGTTGGTGTTAGTGAGTGTGTGTATGTGAGGTGTGTATGTATTTGTATGCACATGGTCAATATACTACCAATCAATAAAACACAACCACTTCTTCAGAAACACTGCAGTGACTCTTCAGAGCAGAAGAACATTGTCTACCTTCATTAAAAGATATAGATTAAAACCATGTCAAGGAATGTTTGCATGCCAAGAATGTTCGTATGTTCATTCGTTGTTTATAATAAAAAAAAGACAGAGTTACACATTTTTGTAAACTTTGGACTTCCTGTATTAGGATGAAAATATTTAGTATGTGCTACAGAGGAAGAAGTGTTTAAAGTCAGTAACAGGAAGCAGAAAGACTTCGAACAAAGGACCAAAGTTAAGGAAAAGGCATCATATAAGACCACTGAACACTTAAGGATATTTGGTGTTTCTGTAATTTTCCCCTCTGAAGACTGAAAGGCATTTCTTAAAATATGCCTTTTGATCCTCATACTACCATCAGTGAAAAAAGTAGAAGGCATGTATACTATCATGGGGAAAAACGTCACAGAAGGCCAACTAGTTTTGTCAAAAATATTCTGCTTGTATTAATCAGGCCTACTATCTTCCCCATGTACTTCTTATCAAATTCTGTCTTCTTATTAAATCTAAAATAAAAATATTATTTGGATAGTTTGCTTATTTCATTGAAATTACAACCACATCAACAAACTGAATCTCCCTATGAACCCAGGAGACAGGTTACCCACAGACTTTTAAGGAAAAAGGAAGAAAGCCTTGATTCTACAGGCATCCATTAGCACTTACTTCCTGTATGACTTTTTGGCACGGATGAGTCTGTCCATTTTCCACAATGGGATTGGTATGTCTGGAGAAAGACAATGGCATAAAATAATGAAAGAAGAGCAGCTTTACTAAGGACACAGACCTTGGGTCCTTAGTATCACTCTCATAAATAATGAGAACCATAGCAGTAAGTCATTCTTCAGAGTCAATACCTTTTCCTCCCACCCCATTCAAACAAACAGAAGCACATTAATTCATACTATCATTTTTTTTCCCACCTTCAAGTAAATTCCACTGGAATATGCAAACCCAATTCAACTTGGGGTACCTAGGCTATGGGACAACTATCTTTTCCATTTTTTTCTTTTTATAAACTAGTGTAGTCTGTTCCCAATGAATCCAAAATATATACAGGTTGTCTGATTCCACAACAAGAAACAAAGTCCTGTTCCATTCCCACCACTAAAAGACTTAAAAAGAACTTTAGCTCTCCAGTCTTTCAAAGCTGTTTCTTATATTTCTAATCTGAACACAATGATATAGGCCACAATAAAGTCCCACCATAGTATATCAAATCTGATTCTTTTAACTATTCTAGAGCCCACTATTTGAAGAAAAGCAGAAAAAAAACCCTGAATGATTAAATAATGACCTCTTTAAAGGAAAGCAGCTCTTTAACTTTTTTAATTAAAAAAAATCAAGACTTTATTGTATAAATGTTATATAACACAAGATTTAACTAGGAGCATACTTAAGATGAGAAACAATTTATGTCATTCTAGTCTACAAAATGAAATAGGCTTATGAAGATTTAAAATACAGACACAAAAGTTAGCATGAAGCAAAGCTTAAATATTAAGCAACTAAAGCAATGAAAGTGAAATAGCAATACGGCATGTCTGGATTTTAAATGCCACTGACTTTCACTTTCTTAAAAATGAAAATCTGGTTTGTAACAAAACACCTTGAGAACTTGTCACAAGAAAAAAATAGATAATGATGACCTGATCCCTGAATTCTTTTGCCTTAATATATAATTTCTTGGTCATTTCCATCATCCAACATAAATAAAGAATCCTAAAGCTTAATTAAAAATCTCAATTATACAATCCAAGTGAATTCCACCACGTCTGGGGAGTTAATCTAGTTCTTGAAGTGAGCCTCAAAGGTCCTGCTGGTGTTCTATATGGTGTTCTATACCCCAGCCAGAGTCCTATGGCCAGACAGAGCAGGGTACCTCCGCAGAGCATACAATCTTTACAATTCTCTGCTGCTACAAGTTCCGAGCTGAGCAGCTCTTTAATTCTAAAAAGCTACAACAACCAAAATCTAATTTTCTTTAACTCAGGCATTTCCATCTATTACAGATTTTCTTTCATTTATTGTAAAATAAGGGTTATTGTTAACCTCAGAATGGTATGTAGCAGGAGGGTCTCCTAGTTATATAAGGAATGCATCACAGGAACTCAGAGAAAGGTATCTCCCGGCAATAACTAAAATGCTAAAACAACGCCTTTTAATTGATCCCCCATTAGCCTCTATGCAATTATTACTCTGATATTTCAGTTATACCTACAGGTCCCATAAATGATAAATAACATACATAACTCACTAACGATCACTCTTCAAACACTTTCAATCAAAGACCCTCTTAATCATTAAGCTCCTATTGATGTCAGAAAAGGATTAATTTCATTGAAGAGGCTTCATTATCCTTTTTGTACCCATTCACTATACCGGCAATTATGGTCCCTGCAATAGTAAGCAGTACCATCAACATCACACGGGAACTTGTTAAAAATGGAAATTCTTGGATACTACTCAAAAGCCAAAGAATCAGAAATGGGATGGAACCCAGCAGTTTAGGTTTGGATAAGCACTCCAGGTGATTCTGATAAATTTGAGAAACACTGAACTAGAAACCAAAAGACTCAATCTTTTTTTTTTTAAATTTACTGTGTTTATATTATTTTTACCTCAAACATTTTTTATTCCTGGGATTTAAAAACTTTTAAAGTAGTATTTTAGGTCAAATAAAAATGCAAAACAGAAAATCAGTGCTAGACACAACTTATCACAGGATTCTTTTTTTGTTTTTTTTTTCAAATGAATCATGCATGAAAAATTTTTCCATGCCTCAAACATAAATTTAAGTTACCCTGAAAACGTGTGTTTTGGTGGTCTTGGAGAGAATTAGCAGCTGGTACAAGTATCACTTAATTGCTGGCACAACACTCTTGCTTCTCTAAGCATCTATTAATCCACCTAAAGTCACACCAGTTCTAATTTTATGAGTGTTTATACATAATATCCTTGTTTTAAGGATTTAAGAGAACTCAATATGTTCAAACAATTCTTAACGGTAGTGTTAGCAACACTTTTGCTATCACTAGAGTTAGGAATTTTCTGATTTTGTAAATTGTACATTTACAACTTTACAATTTTGGTACAGATTGCTCAGTTTTTATAGGGAGTTATCCTCAGGGTAGAATGCAGGGAGATAATTTCAAGGATTATTTTAAGCTAAAATAGCTTCGTTTACCAGAAAAGAAGCTAGTGAACAGCTCTAATAGCTTAAGATAGAAAGAGCCCTAGGCTAAAGTGCAGAGGAATTGGTTGATTTTTCAGTCTCCTATATCTCTCTATTCTTCTATTGCCATTGATCCTACCTGGACCCTCTATAGAAGACAGAGGCTTCTATAAATAAGGGGAGATGGGATAGACAGTACAGAAAAGTGGGGCTCTTTAGCACTCTTGCCTGAACTAATAAACTTGTCAATATTAAGGATTCTGTCTTATTTACATTTAGTACCACCTTTCCAACTATACCATAAGTCTAAATCTTCTGTTTACTCAGTTGATCAAAGTAAGGTTCTAACTGGCCAGATTAAGGTTGTAGACTCAAACCTTGTAGAGCCAGCCATCTCTGAAAAGAGGAACAGCTTTTAAAGCCAGAGGATTATACCCTTTAAGCACAGTTGGTTGTTTCCAAAAAATAGGTGACCTACATCTTTACGATTAACAGGCCAAATAGTAGACGAAACATTTCCATTTCTTCATCTTCTAACCACATTGTAGTGTACTATAATCTGGCTTCCAAAGCTGTCAATGACCACCTGATGGCTAATCCCAGTGCCTGAAGCCATCAGTACTCACTAGTATGTATTACTACTCATTTTTCCTTGGATGTTTCATTGCACTCCACAAGAGTAACCATCATTTCCTAATAAAACTCTTTCCTGTGGTGTTCATAACACTTTTTGTTTGTTTTTCTCCAGTCTCTTTGGCTTCCTCTTCTTTTTCCTCTCATGGTTTCATGACCAGCCTCTTAATGCAGGTATTACCCAAGGACCCTTCTTCAGGATCTCTGGTTTTTCCCAGTCATTCTGATTCATTACTGTGGCTCATGCTTCCAAGCTTTCGGCTCATATCTGCTCCTGAGCTTCAAAACCCATGGTTCCTCATAAAACACAGCTGGGTTTTGGGAAATTCTCCTTAAATGCTTTGTGTCCCAGACCCAATATTATTTTTCCCTGTAAAGATGTTCCTCCTCTTATACTCATATCAATTAATAGCCTCCTCACTGACC
Organism: Tamandua tetradactyla; assembly: GCF_023851605.1. Classification (NCBI taxonomy): domain Eukaryota; kingdom Metazoa; phylum Chordata; class Mammalia; order Pilosa; family Myrmecophagidae; genus Tamandua; species Tamandua tetradactyla. The sequence continues at coordinate 170,396,631 of NC_135327.1, forward strand.
TTGAGGAATTAATTTAAATTTGATCTTTATTCTTACTCCATTATCTGTATCAGGAATCTTCAAATCTCATCATTTCCACCTCTGCAAAGTATCCTCAAGTCTGTTTCTTCTTCCTATTCTCACTGCTACATCCTTACTTGCAGCCCTCCTCTGAACTCTTCAAGTCACTATTCCAATGGCTATACTTCTTTTCTCCAGAAAAAAACCCTCTCTACTGCAATACGGTCACAGTTCTGATTGTATTTCTCCTTTACTCAAACTCCTGAATGCCTCTTCTTTGTTATGAGATAAACTCTAAACATAGCATGGATTCAGGACCTTCATAGTTTGTATCCAGAACACATGTTTAGCTCATTCCCACCATGTCTTTATATCAAAGCCTTATCAATATTATTATTCTCCCACCAGGCTTTCCCCATTTACTCCTCTCTGACATCATTAATCCTATTTCCTCTACTTAAAAACCTTTCTTTCTCTGTCCGATGTCAATCATATTTTTAAAGAATCTTTTGACATGGGTCTACCAACATTGAATTCTTTGAATTTGCTTTCATTCAGGCTTAATTAGACTCCCAACAGGTGAGATAATAGAAAGTTTGAGGAAAAAATGCTTCAGTATATACTGGTTTCATTCGGGCTTTTAGTCTAAGGAATGCCTCCAGAGTCTCCCTTCTTACCTAAATATTACTGCAAGGCGATCTAAGAACACAGTGGGATCTGAGGATATTCCATTGCTGGGCTCTTGAGACAACAGCTAGAGAGACAGAAAGGCATTAATACCCAGTAATCACATGTAGAAACACTGCAAAATACTGTTATGCAAAACACTGCAATATATCAACTGTTGTTTCAATCTCTGCTTATTCTCTCATAATACAGTCCTAAAAATAAATGACAAACTTTTTAGTCCTCTATTCATATCTCCAAATTATTTTCTTCCAGTTACTACATCCTGGCCAACACTGCATAATACTACATTTTACTATCTGATCATTGGGGAATGGGAAGCAGTATCATTTCATTCTTTTCCATTTCCTTTTATTCTAAGACTGATTTTTTCATGTTTAATATAATAGTCTTTTTTTTTTAGGTGCATGGTCTGGGAATTGAACCTGAGTCTTCCACATGGAAGGCAAGCATTCTACCACTGAACCACCCATGCACCCTCATGTTTAATAGTCTTTTGTATTTCCTCTTCTGTAAACTGTCCATTCATCCCCAATAATATCCATAGTTCATTTTTCTATTGTAAATTTGAATATATTTCTTAGCAACTTGTACATGCTTTTTAAATATTACAATAGTATTTCTATTACATATGTTGCAAATATTTCCTAGCTTGGTAGTCTGCCTTTTTTTACAACTTACAATACATAAATAACTTAAGCACATGAAATGTTTCACTTATAATTAAATTTATCATTTCTTTTTAAATTTCTTCCACTGCATTTTTTTCTCCACTGCTTTTATGGTTAGCAATTTGTTACTCATCCAAGCGAAAGTAAGAGGGAGCCACCTACATCTATCTTCCACCACAAATCTCCTAAGTATTTACTGAAATGGTCATTCCTTCCCCAATGGTTTTTGACTATTTCTTTGTCATTTATCTAAATTCATACATACACATCTATATTACATATTTTCTTGATCTTCTGACAAATTTCTCTATCTGTGATTGAAAGTAGGGAATTGGACTCTCCAATCTTATTGCTGAATTATTTATTTCTCCTTTCGTTTCCATCACTTTTTGCTTTGTGTGTTTCAGTTACCTCCAGTAACATGTTTTGTTTTAAAGTCTATTTTGTCTGATATTAGCTTTTCCACTCCAGCTTTCCTGCGGCTGCTAATTGTGATGTATCTTTTCTCCATTCTTTTATTTTCAATTGATTTGTGACTTAGAATCTTAAGTGTGTCTCTTGTAGAAAGCAAATAGTTGGATCATGTTTTTTCATCCAATTTGACAATCTCTGCCTTTCAACTGGAATGTTGATCCATTCACATCTGATATTATTGATACAGCTGGATTTCTGTCTGATGTTTTCTGTTTTGTTTTCCAAATGTGTCACGTTTTTGTCACTCTAGTCCTCTTACTGCTTTATTTACATTAAATGAATATGTTCTAACTTAGAATTTTCATTCCATTAAAGCTTTTCTCACTGTATTTTGTTTCTAAGGTTTATCATATATATATCTTATCAAAATCATAATCAACTACTACATTAACTCTATTCCCTTTTTACCCATTCTATTAATGTTACACTGTTATAATTATTATTTTACCACTTGTAGTTAACTTCTTAGTCTATTACAGCTTTGCTCCCCCACACACCTCCTTTGTGCTATTATTGGCAAATATTCTACACATATATTTCATTTCTATTTGCTATAGGTCCAATAACACATTATATACATATTACACAATTGCTTTTAAAAGACCAGTTTAGAGAAAAGAAAAAATTATGCATTTACAGTGTCTTTTAAGACACTAATTTCTTCTGTGCTCCTTTTTTTTTTCTCCTCTCCTTCTGATACTCCTATTATGTGGGCTTAATGGAGTCCAATATTCATCTGAGAAACACTCATTTCTAGTCATTTTTCCCCCTCTTCAGCAAACTGAAGAACATCTATCAATCTATGTTTAAGTCTGCTAATTCTTTCTTCTGCCAGTTCAAATATCCTGTTGAATCCCTCTACTGAATTTTTCAGCTTTATACTTTTCAACTACAGAATTCCAATCTGATCTTTGTTAAAATTTCTCTTTACTGACAGTCTCTATATGGACACCATCATCATACCTTCCTTTACTTCTTTAATCATGTTTTTCTTCAGTTTTGTGAACATGTTTATAATGGCTACACTGAAATCCTTTTCCGTTAAATGCAACATTTGGTTTTCTTATAGGCAAGTTTACTGCCTGCCCTTTTTCCAAGTGTGTAAGTCATACTTTCTTGTTTCTTTGCAAGCCTCATAATTTTTTACTAGAAACTGTACATTTTAGACAATAAACTATAGCACTCTGGGTACTGGTCCCTGCCTCTGGGGCTTGTCACTTGTTATTTGTTTGTTTAGTAATTGGCTGGATTATTTTTATTAAATTCTATTTCCCTCTTCAGTGTTAAGCCAGAGTTTGCTCCACACAGAGGCACCGCTTTGGGTGTGCCCATGGTCACCAAGGGATGACAACAGTACTAGGAGGGCTCTCTACCACTTTCTCTGACCAAACCCAGCTGTTAAAACTCCACTAACTGCTATCCAATTGTTCTATTGCCTTCAACAATGCCCTTGGGCATAAATTTCTCTACAATTGTGGTTCCTTCCAAAGAATAGTTTCTGAGGTTCCTGTCTGATAAGTGTTCTCACCCCAGGAGGGCCCTACATCTCCCAGAGTTCTTATTCATGCATTCTCTCCTACAAACTAGCCAGCTTATAGTCTAGGCTGTATTTTCAGTAGATGCACGTATTTCCTTCCCACTGACTTTCAACACAACCTCTAGATCCTCCATAATCTTGAGAGCCCCATTAGGCTTAAGTTTCTCCAACTTCTGATAAAAACGAAGTTAGTTCCTCCAGGAAGAAATTAAAGAGCTATCTGTAGAAAGCAGGCGAGGCAAGATGGCGGCATAGGGAGGCATGAAATGTTCATCATCTAGGGCAGCTAGTAAATAGGAACTATCTGGAACAACTGATTGCAGGATCCTACTGACTGGATACACATTGTATGTCAGTTTCGAATAGATGGAAGAGTCGGGATCTCAGTGCAGAACGGTAAATCTCCAGAGCTGTGAAAGATGGCATTCCTCCCTGCTGGCACAGTGGGTTGTTTTGGAATTACTTCCCCATGGGAAAAAGCAGTCTCCACCAGGTACAAGGAAAGGTAGGTCAACCAAGCTCCAACTGCAGAATTAACCAATTCAGACTGCTGAATACAAGCACTGAGCACAGTTAAACCTGGAGCAAGCACAAAAGAAACCTGAATGTTTCAACTGGCTGAGCCCGGAATGCTGTAAAGTGCTGTGCCTCAAGATAAGGGGCACATACAGCTGGGGTACCAACTCAGGTGGTTGATTGGCAAATTCAGGGGCTAGGATCCAGCTCTGAAAAGGATTCTACCCCACTGCTTTTTTTTTTTTTTTAAATACTTTTTAGTTGCCCATAAAATTAAATTGGAGGCATTCTCAGGCTTCAGTACTCTCCCCGGCAAGGGCAGAGGTAAGATAGGTCTGAGAGACAATATAACTAGTCAAGTGAAGGAGACAATTCCCTAAAGGGCTTTATCATCCCTAAAAAAGCAGGGTAGGGGGGCAGGCCTACCATAAGTAGCGGCTCTCATTTAGAGAATTCAGACCCCAGGGGCAGGAAAACAGAAAGAACGTAAGTCTGCCTTCTACCTCAGTCTCTGTCTTAACCATGTCCCTGACAGGGACAGGGTCTACTGAGAATTAAGGGTATTGTACCACTTTATGCCAGTGGGGAACTGCAGGCTGACAACTGCCACCTGCTGGACAGGATAGGAAAAACATAAATTCAAGAGGCCTAACAGAAAGACTGGCAATTTCCTGAGTCTCATCTCCAGGGAAACTTGATACTCTTTATACCCTCTTCCTGAGTCCCAGGCCTGTCTGGTCTGGGAAAATCTGATTGGGGTAGTTCCCATTTGGTAGGTCAAGACCCAGAAAATCAAGAGCTGAAAAATTCTGATCAGTTAAACAGCATAAGTTGAACTAAATGTCAAAGAACAGATAGAAAACAAAGCCAACAAATAAGGAAACCCTAGGTAAAAAGAGAAAACAATGCCCAGAGTAGAGTAAACTAATCAAAGAAATCAGATGCCTAGCCACTAGCAAAAAATCATAAATCATACTAGGAAACATGAAGATATCAAAGGAACAAACTAACACTTTAAATGAGATACAAAAGTTGAAACAACTTTTTAAAGATGTTCAAACAAAGGATCTAAATCAAATAAAAAATCAAATCAGCAAGGTGAAGGAAGATATGGCAAAAGAGTTGAAGGATATAAAAAAGGCACTTGGAGATCATAAAAAAGAACTAAAAAAAAACCTGGCAGAACTTATGGGAATGAAAGGCACAAAAGAAGAGATGAAAAACATAATGGAGATATACAATACCTGATTTGAAGAGGAAAAGAAAGGATTAGTGAACTTCAGAACAGGACATCTGAAAATCTATACACAAAAGAACAGATAAGAAAAATAATGAAAAACTATGAGCAGGGTCTCAGGGAATTTAATGACAACATGACATATATGAATATACACGTTATGGATGTCCCAGAAGGAGGAGAAGGGAAAAGGAGCAGAAAGAATAATGGAGGAAATAGTCACTAGAAATTTCCAAACTCTTATGAAAGACACAAAATTACAGATCCAAGAAGTGCAGCATACCCCAAACAGAACAGATCCAAATAGACATATTCTAAGACACTTACTAATCAGATTGTCAAATGTCAAAGACAAAGAGAGAATTCTTAAAGAAGCAAGAGAAAAATGATCCACTACACATGATGGAAGCCCTATAAGACTATATGTAGATTTCTCAGCAGAAACTATGGAGGTGAGAAGGCAGTGCTTTGACATATTTAAGATACTTAAAGAGAAAGACTGCCAGCTAAAAATTCTATAGCCAGTGAAACTGTCCCTAAAAAATGAAGGAGAGTTTAAAATATTTTCAGACAAACAGACACTGAGAGAGTTTATGAACAAGTGACCGCTTTTAAGGGATACTGAAGGGAGCACAACAGGCAGATAGAAAAAGATAGGGGAGAGAGGTTTGGAAGAAACTGTAAAAATGAAGACCATAAATAAGGGTAAAAAGAGAGCACAACATTGTAAGTATAACGAACAAAGCTGAGTGTGAATATGATTGAATGAGGAAGGCTAAGGACTGATATATGACACCAAAAGGAAAGATAGAGGATAAAAACTAGGACTGTGTAACTCAGCGAATCCTAGAGTGGACAATGATGGTGATTAAATGTACAAATATAAGAAAGTTTTTACATGAGGGAGTTACATGGGATTCTTGGTGGTGGTGTTGTTTCTTTAACCTTTCATTTCTTCCCCCCTCTTCATCTTTCTTTGTGAAATAAATGAAAATGTTCTCATATAGATTGTGGTGGTGAAAGCATAACTATGTGATTATACCATGAGTCACTGATTGTCTCCTTAGGATGAACTGCATGGTGTGTGGATAAAACTGTTTAAAAAATAAACAGAAAAATATAAGTGCTGGAGAAAATGTGGAAAGAGAGATGCATGTATTCACTGCTTGTGGGGAAGTAGAATGGTACAGTCCCATGGGAGGGCAGTGTGTGGGTTCCACAGGAAGCTAAGTATAGGGCTGCTACATGATCCATAACCTCATTATTAACTGTATATTTGAAAGAAGGGAAAGCAGGGTTATGAATGGACATTTGCACCCTGTTATTTATGGCAGTAGTATTCACAATTTGCAATGGATGGAGGTGGCCTAAGGGTACACTGACTGGCTGATTAAAAGAAGGGGTAACATGATGTATACATACAATGGAATATTGAGTGGATACAAGAAGGAATGAAGTTGTGAGGGAAATAGGTGAATGAACTCTGAGGACATTATATTGCATGAAATAAGCCAGAAACAAAAAGACAGATATTGTAAGGTTTCACTAATATGAACTAACTGTAATGTGCAAACTTTGAGAATTGAATTCGAGAGCATAGGTTATCAGGTGATAGAATGTGAGCAGAGACTGGGCCATCAACAATTAAGGAGTACAGAATGTTCAATAAGGCTTATTATAAAAGTTCCTAGATTGTAAACTCTTACAGCAGTCACATCTATTCTGGAGTGTTAACTGTTATTTCTAAATTCTGAGATGCTGAGCTCTTTGTATATAATCTGGTTGTTCCCTGGCACTCTGGGTATCCATGTGAAATGTGAAACTCAGAGTTAGATATCTGCAGATCTGAAAGTCAGCATCACCCAATACAGCAACTGTTAAAGAAGTTGTTAAAAAAGAGATCAGACTTCAATTAGAGATATGAGTGAAGCTGATCTGGTTAGGACTAAGGTAAATCAGAATACATGGTAAAGGATGATAATGACTGTATTTTATAACTTCAACTTCTGTGTGAGAATAAAGGAAGAGATGTTTATTTGGTACAAAATTTATATTTTCTGTAGAACACTACCTAATTTAATGTGTATGGTCAGTTTACTCAAACAACATAATCACATGGAACCTTGACTAGGGAATGAGCTCTTGTTATTTTGTACAGGTTAGTGTGATGCCGTGATATATCCCAGATTAATTTGGGCAGAAAATAAAAATGTATTTGCAAAGTCCCCTTGAGGGACTGGGGGAAAATGTGGAAATATTAAACTTCCCCACTTGGGGACTTCTTGATATTCTGCAAATCTTAGGGACTCCCAATTTAATAAGCAAGCCCTCATTCTTGGGGGTTGTCCTTATGAAACTTATTCTTGTAAAGGAGAAGCTAAGACTACTTACAATTATGCCTAAGAGTCACCCCTAAAGACACTCGTTTGTTGCTCAGATGTGGTCTCTCTCTCTAAGTCAACTTTGCAAGTAAACTCACTACCCTTCCCTCTATGTAAGACATGACTCCCAGGGGTGTAATTCTCTGTGGTAATGTGGAACATGACTCTCAGGAATGAGTCTGATCCTGGTATTGTGGGATTGAGAAAGCCTTTGTGATCAAAAAGTAGGGGAGGAGAAATGAAACAAAATTAAGTTTCCTGGCTATGAGATTTCAAATAGAGTTGAGAAATCATTCTGGAGGTTATTCTTATGTATTACGTATATATTCCTTTTTAGCTTCTAGTGTATCAGAATAGTTAAAAGGAAATACCTGAAACTACAGAATGGCAATCCAGCAACCTTAATTCTTTTTTTTTTTTTAATTTTTTTATTGTATTTTTTAAATACCAAAAAACACTAAACAAATGCAAACATTCCTATTTTGATCATTCCATTCTACATATATAATCAGTAATTCACAATATCACCACATAGTTGCATATTCATCATCATGATCATTTCTTAGAATATTTGCATCCATTCAGAAAAAGAAATAAAATGAAAATAGAAAAAAAATTTATACATACCATACTTCCTACCCCTCCCTTTCATTGATCACTAGCATTTCAAACTAAATTTATTTTAACATTTATTCCCCCTATTATTTATTTTTATTCCATATGTTCTACTCATCTGTTGACAAGGTAGATAAAAGGAGCATCAGACACAAGGTTTTCACAATCACATAGTCACACTGTGAAAGCTACATCATTATACAATCATCTTCAAGAGACATGGCTACTGGAACACAGCTCTACGTTTCCAGGCAGTTCCCTCCAGCCTTTCCATTACATCTCGAATAATAAGGTGATATCTACTTAACGCACAAGAATAACCTCCAGGATAGCCTCTCGATTCTGTTTGGAATCTCTCAGCCACTGACACTTTGTCTCAGTTCACTCTCCCCTTTTGGTGGAGAAGGTTTTCTCAATCCCTTGATGCTGAGTCTCAGCTCATTCTAGGGTTTTTCTCAATCATTTGATACTGAGTCTCAGTGCAACATTAATTCTTGATGCTTAGTGTATAACTATATGCCATTTATGGTGTAATATGTTACTGTGAAAATCCTGTGACTGACACTCCCTTTATGCAGTATATGGGCAGATGAGTATGAAAATAAAGAAAAAAAAATACACGAATAATAGGGGGCAGATAAAGGGTATGGGAAGTTTGGGGCATTCTTTTTTCAATTTTTTTAGAATAATGGAAATGTTCTAAAATTGAGTTGATCAGCATCAAGCAGCTGGGGATAGAACGAAAAGCAGTGAAGTCTTTCTACTCCTGGAAAGAAAGCCCAAGAGCAAAGAAGCTGGGAGTTGAGGGATAAGGAGTCCTGTGTTCTTGGTTGGATCAGTCTGGTGTGGAGTCACTGCCTCAGAGTTGGGAGCTGGGACAAAGGAGCAGCCTTTGTTCAAATACCAAACTCTGGGCTTTCTTACCAAATATTAATAAGTTTTCTTGAATTGATGTTTCATAATTTTCTGTTTGCCTTTAGGATCATTTCCAGAGTCTCTGGATGGTTGTTTCGAGTTCCTCACTCTGTCATGTTGGAAGTCAATCACCTATATAGTATATATTTCTCCTATATTTAAACCAATTTATAGATTCCCTAGTCTGAAAAATGAATGCTGTCCATTCTTGGTCCAGTATCATACCTTTAAAATTATTATAGTTTCATAATACATTTTAAGGGATGATAGGGTAAGTTGTCGCTCATACTCACTTTTAGAGATGAACTTTAGAATCATTATGTCAAGTTCTGTTAAAAATCCCATTGATATACCTGCTATCACTGCAACAGCAATGTAACTTGCGACAAGCTGACATCTCTACAACAGTCATCAAGGAAACATAGTAGGTTATGGTTTGGGTTGCTAATTTGAATGAGATCTTTTACTATTATATACTCTAACTGGCTGTGTTACTAATATTGTGAAAATCTATTGATTTTGGAATACTTTTCTTTGACGATAGCTACTTTGATAGACTCAATTTTGATAACTTTTCAGTTCATTCTCTAGGTAGATAAAACATCACGTCCAAATAATTTTACATGTAAGTCACAGATTTGTCTCATACCTTACTTAATTGGACTCACCTTTTTCAGTGCCATAACCTGAACAGAACATAATTCACTAAGACATTCAGTAATCTTATCCAAAGGTAATCTGGCTAGAACAAGTGCTGTCCCTGAAAACAAAGGAAGAGACAAATGGAGAAAATAGAAGCTGAACTGAGGTACTAATTGGTCTAAGTCATATGGTTAACAGATGAAGCTGACTGGATCCATTCTTTTAAAAAGATCAGCACTGTTTGAACAATATATTGTTATTTATGATTGGTTTTTACATGTCTCAGAAGACTATAGACTGACCTACTCAATGACACTTTTAACTGAAGTTACTATTAAATTACCTGTCCTCATCAGCATATTAGTTTAAAGACATTTAAAATACGTCTGTCCTTCTAATTCTTTAAAGACTTCTTAAAACTTCTTCAGAAAGCCAACACGAAAGCTATTTTTATATAGCATAGTACAATGTTTCCCAAACTTCCAGAGATTCTGATTCAGTGGGCCAAGTACAACCTCTGTTTCTGATAAGTACACCTTGGAAAGTTCTTATCAGAGAAGTTTGAAAATTATTGACATATAATGCTTTTAGCAAAAATAGGTTGAAGCTAAAGAGACTTAATTCTAGTTCTATCATAATGTACTCAGTTTATTAAGGCATTTTCTCTGTTTATTAATACAGATACAGTTTCTTTATCTGTAATATAAGTGATTTGAACAAGAGAGTAATAATCAAGTTTGCCTTTCTTCTTGAAAAAGCCTCTCCCCCTCCCTTTTATTTTCACATAAAATCCTACTTAGAATGTCAATTAAGTAAGATAAAAAAAAAAGAGGTAGTAAAGCTGAAGTTGGGGATAGAAATTGGATTGTTTTTTTACTCAGCAATCCCCACTCCACTCCCAGCAACTGCTGAAGTATCCCCCATGACCCAAACGATCATATATATACTGGCCGAGGTCTCTTCTAAGTGATTATGTTTTTTTTTTATCTACCCAAATTTTAGTGAATAAACAGCAATTAATCCCTAAAATTTCAAATGTGAATAAAAAAATTGAATGAATTTTTCCTGGCAATCTATAAACCATGGATTAGTTAGACTTCTGATGGGTGGAACAGGATAAACGACTTGGCTTTAATATGATCTTTCTTTTTATACTACAGAAAAGATTGTTACTAAAAAAAGTTTTCTACATCCAGAATATACTACCAATAAGTTGTATGCCACATTCTACTATATGTTAGAAATATTTCAGTATCAATGTTAAATTTCACTAGAAACTGACAAGACTGCAAAATTGACCATTGTAAAGGATAGTTAATTAGTAAGAATATGTACCTTATTCTTACTCCAATTTAGTGCCTTATTATTTATGCCTATGAAGAAAAACAACAAAACCCATGCTACAAAAAAGAAAATCTACTGTGGAAAATAGATAATCACACTGGCTGGTACAGAACCTGGTCACAGAAATGAGAAAGAATAGAATTGGTTCACACATGAGGTCATCTAGTCTTACCAAAGCTAACTGCTAAAGGGAAGGCACAGGTCATATTATCCAATCCAGTAAGTTAAATGCCCAAATCCTCTCTAAAGTGCCAGCCATAAAAGGATTTTATTACCTCACTGGGCATCTTAATCTGCTTTCATAAAGTTTGGTTAGAAAGTATCTTCTTTCAATGAACCAGTATATTGTGACAGCTGATATCTCACAAAATAAGTATGATCCCTCTTTTATATGATAATCCTTCAAATATATAAAAATAGTACATGTTAAATAAAAAAAAGTACCTGTTTAACATGTACTTTTCCTAAGTTCTTTTTCTAGCCTTAACATCTTTAGTTCTTTTATTACTCTGAGACTCATCTGTACTCTAGCTGTTTGCCTCTTGACAGGCAACCCAGTAACTATAAGCTGATCAGTAATGGTTAAAGAGTATTGAAAGGCCAGTGATCTTTGGCTTCTACTTCTACATTGCACCTTTAAATTTCCACTTACCTCTTTGGAACAGCAATGCTGTTTGAGTTTAACCTTTTTATTCTTCCTTACTTAAAAAAAAGGAACTATGTTTAGTTCTAATGTGTTAAACTCCACCCAAAATTTAGCTCTGTTTTAAACACACTGCAAACAGTGTGAATAATTATGCAGCCTTAAATTACTCTAAGGAAAGAAAGCACGTCAACACCTTCCTATGAATAGAAAAGCCACCTTCACTATCACCAGCCACAGTGCAATTGAAAAACTGGGATATGGCTGATATTAGATAAGTCCAAGAAACACCTTAGAGAAGGCTATTACTGGTTAACATTTTAAGTAAATACCTTTTAGCAGGCCCGCAGCAGCTTCTGGAGACAACATGAAGGAATCAAGGGAACGAGCAATCTCCAGGAGTCCATTAAAGTGCTGAGCCATGTGATCTCGGCAGACAGAGCAAATGTTATGAATGGCTTTGGCTGCTGCAGAAGCCAGGGGCTTTTCACACAGGCCTTTCATCAAATAGCCCAACACAGGATCTGAGGATAAAAACCATACAGTTGAGATTACTGAAATCAAAGGAAAATTTCTAGTTTGCTAAAGTAGAGGTTCATATACCTTATTATTATTTTTTTTGTAAGCAGTAGAATCCTTTTAAAAAATGAAATGTGATTTAGAATTCCACAGTATAAAACATAAAAATGGGTTGACCTCACTGACATAAGTGTCAGGAGAACCTGACTCCTGTTGGTTCATCTTTCACGTCTTCCCTCATGGCAATCACTGTTCCTTGCAATCCTAGGGCTTCAGAGAGTACAGTTTGAAAACCACTGACTTAAGGGTATCTATGACCATCCAAGTATTAAGAATTAGGGTAATGTAAGGAAGAATGTAAAGCTCAGAGAGTTACCATTATGCCCAGAGATGAATTACTTGATAAAAATGGCCTATATTAATCAGAACAATAGTTATGTAAAACTGATATTTTGTTCTTGCTTCTTTCTAGTTACAAAGAACCTTAAAAACTAACAACTGAAGGGTACAGCCACTGATGAACAAAAGGGTGAACTGTGGTGTATATATACAAAGGAATATTGCGTGGCTATAGAAATGAATGAGGTATGCAACTAGGGGAATGAACCTTGGGGGCATTATGTTGAATGAAATAAGCAGAAATAAAAGGACAAATATGGTATGGTCTCACTAATACGAATTAACAATAATGAACACACTCTGAGAACTGAACCTGAGAGCAGAAGTTACCAGAGGATAGAAAATGGGCAGTGATTAAGGAGTACAGAATGCCTAATAAGGCTAATTGTAAAAGTTTCTAGATTGTAAGTTCTTACAGCAGTAAGTTATATGAGTTTTAATTGTTATTTTTACTCCTGAGTTTTAATTGTTATTTTTAAATTCTGAGATCTTGTGCTCTTTGTGTTCAGTCTGGCAGTTCCCTGGAACTTAAGGTATCTGTTTGACACATGAGAGAGTTAGAATTCTACAGTTGAATGTCAGCATTACTCCATACCGCAACTGCTAAAGAAGCTGAAAAAGAGATCAGACTTTGACTAGAGATATGAATGAAGTTGATCTGGTTAGGACTGAGATAAATCAGAATACAGAGCAAAGGACGATATCATCTGTATTTTATAACTTCAATTTCTGCATGAGACCAAAGGAATAGACATCGATTTTGTCTAAAATTTAAACTACTTGTAGCACACTAATTTAACTTGTGTGGTCAGTTTATCTAAACAACCTAATTACATGGAACCTATAATAGGGAATGAGATCTTGTTATCTTGTACAGGTTAATGTAATACCCTGATACATTCCAGAGTATTTAGGGCAGAAAATGAAAAAACATCTGCAAAGTCCCCCTGAGGGACTAGAAAAAAAACATGAAACTATTAAACTTCCCCAAAGGGGGAATTCCTGATATTCTCTCCAGTATTAGGGAGTCCCAATTTAATAAGCCAAGCCTTCAATCTTGATTTGTCCTTATGAAGAGAAATGAAACAAAATAAGGTCTCAGTGGCTAAGATATTTCAAATAGAGTTAAGTGGTCATTATGTAGGCTCCTCTTATACAAGTTCAGCCAGATACTGCAGACTGCCACAGTATGCCAAGCCCCAACCAACAGTGTTTCTGAAAACACTGTTTATTTTTTTTCCAGAAACTTAAGGTCTCCAGATTGTTCCTGTGCCAGATAAGGCCTGAAACACAGAAGTACCACTCTCTCCAAGAACATCAACCAGTTTCATTACTCTACTCCATAAGGTCAAAAACCCTTTCCAGCATGAAGAAGTTAAAATGGTCATTGTCTAAATATCCCTGAAGACTGAGAGAATGATCAAATGAGAGGAAGAACGTGTAACTGAGAAATTAGGATTTAACAAATCATTATGACTACTGACTCATTATATAGATTTTTCTTTTTAGTTTCTATTGTATTAGAATAGCCAGAAGGAAATACCTAAAATTGCTGAAGTGTAATTCAGCAGTCTTGATCTTTAATAATGACTGTATAACTATAGAGCTTTTATCATGTGATTGTGTGATTGTAAAAACGTTGTGACTGACACTTCCTTTATCCAGTGTATGGGTAATAAAATAAACATATACATGAAAAATAATAACAATAACAAGGCGGGAATATGGGAAAAAATACCCCTATGTAAACTATGGACAATAGTACATTACTACTTTAATAATACTTCATCAATTGTAACAAATGCAGCTTCTGTTAAAAAAACAGAATTACAAAAAAAGAGCTGTCATCAATTTTAACAAATTTTCCACACCAATGCAAGTGTTGGTGGTATATGGGAATCCTAGATTTTATGCATGATTGTTCTGTAAACCCACAACTTCTCTATAGTTTATTGTATAGTATAACATATATACAAAGCCAAAAAATTAAAAAGCAATAGTTTTCAAAGTACTCTTCAACACGTAGTTACAGGACAGATTCCAGAGTCTGTCATGGGCTACCATACCATCCTCTCATATTTTTCCTTCTAGCTGCTTCAGAATATTGGAGAGGCTAGAGGGCTTAAATATTTTTTAATCATCACAATCGACTTTTTTTCCTTCTTTTTTTGTGAAAAATGACACCTATACAAAAAAGCTATAAATTTCAAAGCACAGCAACACAATTAGTTGCAGAACATATTTCAGAGTTTGACATGGGTTACAATTCCACAATTTTAGGTTTTTACTTCTAGCTGTTCTAAAATACTGGAGACTAAAAGAGATATCAATTTAATGATTCAGCATTCATATTCATTTGTTAAACCCTATCTTCTCTGTATAAACTCCACTGTTCTAGTTTGCTCGCTGCCGGAATGCAACACATCAGAGACAGATTGGCTTTTAATAAAAGGGGATTTATTTAGTTGGTTCTTCAGGGGAAAGGCAGCTAACTTTCAACTGAGGTTCTTTCTTACGTGGGAAGGCACACACAATGATCTCTGCTGGCCTTCTCCAGACCTCTAGGTTCCAACAACTTTCCCTGGGGTGATTCCTTTCTGCATCTGCAAAGGCCTGGGCTGAGATGCGAGTGCTGAGATGAGGTATGCTGAGCTGCTTGGGCTGTGCTATGCTGAGCTCTCTCATTTAAGCACCAGCCAATTAAATCAAACATCATTCATTGCAGCAGGCACGCCTCCTAGCCGACTGCAGATGTAATTAACAACAGATGAGGTTCATGTACCATTGGCTCATGTCCACAGCAACAGAACCAAGTTGACAACTGAATCTAACTACCACACTACACCACCACCTTTGGTCTTTCCATCCTTCTCTTTAGGGGTGTTTGGGGATTTTAAATCCTTCATATTGGAAGGATCTGTTACTAATGTAGGGAGATGGAACTATCTGATGTTCTGGAGAGGTTGGGCTAGGTTTTAGGTTTCATGACTTATCTGGACCAGGGACCCATCTGGATGGTCTAGGTTTCTGGAAAGTTACTCCAGTGCATGGAACCCTTGTGGAATATATTGCCTAAGGTGTAAAAAAATTTTTTTAATTAAAAAAAAAATTACACAGGAATCTTTAGCACTTCTAGATGTATTACTTAGATATCACTTTTATTAAATATGCATTTCAAGAAAGTTGATTATCAAGGTCAATTTCTATAGAGTAAATTCTACTTATCTTTTATCTTTCTTTATAAAAGTCAGAATGTATTTCTACCAAAAAACTCTAAGAAAAATCATATATGGTAAAGAGTATTTTGAGTACTTTCAAACAGCAAACCATGAAAACACTGAAGCAATCAAAGGAATAGATGTTTTAAAGCCCATTTAAAACAGCCGTTTTCATTTCTAGTTAAATGGCCAATACCAATAAAAGGAGGGTTGGGGGAGGGAACGACAATTTAACCTAGGAATCTGAAGAGCTAGAATTCAGAACTTATTATGACCTTCTAATCAAATATCTGTGGTTTTGACTATTCTGAGTGTGAAAGTCCAAGAAATGAAACAATTTGTCTTTCTGCTGACACACAAATTTGGATTAGATACTGCAAGGTGGTACTGCAATAAGAGTACTCATTTCAACCTAGCTTTGCGGTTTACTGGCCATGATCTGAAAATATTAAATAGTTCAGAAAAGAAAGTCAAATGCTGAAGCAGGTAATGGAAGTGAAAAAAATATAAGAATTAGAAAAAAGACATCATGAATAAATTTGAAAATATGTTGAACAAGAAGTGATTCAGCTATAATATAGAGTATGTCTATCAGATACTCTATTTAGAGATGAGAAAAAGGAACCTATACATTTTTAGCAAATGTTTCAGTCATTGAAAACAGATCATATGTAAAATAAAGTTATGATTGTGATTAACTGTACAAATAAAAAATATTTAAAAGTCTTTCATGAATTAGAACAAATGTACAACACTATTAAAAAAGTTAATAAGAGGGGTATATGGGGGAAAAAGTACCAACTGCAAACTATGGTTTAGACTTAACAGTAATATTTTAGTATTCTTTCATCAATAGTTACAAATGTACAACACTAACACTTCGGGTCAACAACAGGGGAGGAAAAGGGGTATGGGAGGATTTGGTTTTATTTTTTCTTTCTTTTCTGGAGTAATGAAAATGTTTTAAAATTGATCATGGGGATATATACACAACTATGTGATGATGATACTGTGAGCCACTGGTTGTATATTTTGGATGGTTACTATAGTATGTGAGTATATCTCAATAAAATTGCAAAATAAAATCGAAACAGTGATAATAAGAGAAGTACAGAAAACACATCATACTTAATGACATAATACTATCAACAAACTTGGGAACTCTAAACATTCTCAGAATGATTTTTTTTTGTATGTCAGGGACCTGATATATAATATTCAGGATAAATTACTTAGTCTCAGCCCTTATCTGCAAAATGATGGCATTAGAATAAACAATTTTTACTTTACTTTCAATTCTAAAATTGTTATTTTATATGATTCTTAGTTATTTTTCTCAAGTCAAATAGAGCAGCCAGAGGTTATATAACTCATTTCTCTTCATTTTAATTTGTATTTATTTAGTTTTTCTGCAAATAGAATTTACTTTATTTTATTTTTCTAAATACCAAAAAACACCAAGCAAACGCAAACATTCCTATTTTGATTATTCCGTTCTACATATATACTCAGTAATTCACAATATCATCACATAGTTGCATATTCACTATCATAATCATTTCCTGGAACATTTGCATCTATTCAGAAAAAGAAATAAAATGAAAACAGAAAAAAAAATTTATACACATCATACCTCCTCCCCCTCCCCTCCACTGATCACCAGCACTTCAAACTAAATTTATTTTAACATTTGTTCCCCCCATTATCTATTATTCCATATATTCCACTCATCCGCTGACAAGGTAGATAAAAGGAGCATCAGACACAGGTTTCCACAATCACACAGTCACATTGTAAAAGCTGTATCATTATATAGTCATCTTCAAGAAACATGGCTACTGGAACATAGCTCTACAATTTCAGGCAGTTCCCTCCAGCCTCTCCGTTACATCTTTTTTTTTTTAAAATTTATTTATTAATTAAAAAATAAACAAAATAAAACAATATACATAATCAGTAATTCACAATATCATCACTTAGTTGCATATTCATCATTTCTTAGAACATTTGCATTAATTCAGAAAAAGAAATAAAAAGACAATAGAGAAAGAAATAAAACGAACACAGGAAAGAAAAAAAAAAGATTATACCTACCATACCCCTTACCCCTCGCTTTCATTGATCACTAGCATTTCAAACTAAATTTATTTTAGCATTTGTTCCCCTATCATTTATTTATTTATTTATTTATTTTTTATTAATTAATGGAAAAAAAAGAAATTAACCCAACATTTAGAAATCATACCATTCTACATATGCAATCAGTAATTCTTAACATCATCACATAGATGCATGATCATTGTTTCTTAGTACATTTGCATCGGTT
This sequence comes from Tamandua tetradactyla, assembly GCF_023851605.1. Lineage (NCBI taxonomy): Eukaryota > Metazoa > Chordata > Mammalia > Pilosa > Myrmecophagidae > Tamandua > Tamandua tetradactyla. The sequence continues at coordinate 170,414,755 of NC_135327.1, forward strand.
TAGAGGAACTAGCAACACAACAGAAAAAGATATAGAATGCTAATATAGAGAAAAGAAATAAAAGTAATAATAACAGTAAAAAAAAAAGACAACAAAACAAAAAAAACCTATAGCTCAGATGCAGCTTCATTCAGTGTTTTAACATGATTACTTTACACTTAGGTATTATTGTGCTGTCCATTTTTGAGTTTTTGTATCTAGTCCTGCTGCACAGTCTGTATCCCTTCAGCTCCAATTACCCATTATCTTACCCTGTTTCTACCTCCTGCTGGACTCTGTTACCAATGACATATTCCAAGTTTATTCTCGAATGTCCGTTCACATCAGTGGGACCATACAGTATTTGTCCTTTAGTTTTTGGCTGGACTCACTCAGCATAATGTTCTCTAGGTCCATCCATGTTATTACATGCTTCATAAGTTTATTCTGTCTTAAAGCTGCATAATATTCCATCGTATGTATATACCACAGTTTGTTTAGCCACTCGTCTGTTGATGGACATTTTGGCTGTTTCCATCTCTTTGCAATTGTAAATAATGCTGCTATAAACATTGGTGTGCAAATGTCCGTTTGTGTCTTTGCCCTTAAGTCCTCTGAGTAGATACCTAGCAATGATATTGCTGGGTCGTATGGCAATTCTATATTCAGCTTTTTGAGGAACCGCCAAACTGCCTTGCACAGTGGTTGCACCATTTGACATTCCCACCAACAGTGGATAAGTGTGCCTCTTTCTCCGCATCCTCTCCAGCACTTGTCATTTTCTGTTTTGTTGATAATGGCCATTCTGGTGGGTGTGAGATGATATCTCATTGTGGTTTTGATTTGCATTTCTCTAATGGCCAGGGACATTGAGCATCTCTTCATGTGCCTCTTGGCCATCCGTATTTCCTCTTCTGAGAGGTGTCTGTTCAAGTCTTTTTCCCATTTTATAATTGGGTTGGCTGTCTTTTTGTTGTTGAGTTGAACAATCTCTTTATAAATTCTGGATACTAGACCTTTATCTGATATGCCATTTCCAAATATTATCTCCCATTGTGTAGGCTGTCTTTCTACTTTCTTGATGAAGTTCTTTGATGCACAAACGTGTTTAATTTTGAGGAGCTCCCATTTATTTATTTCCTTCTTCAGTGCTCTTGCTTTAGGTTTAAGGTCCATAAAACCGCCTCCAATTGTAAGTTTCATAAGATATCTCCCTACATTTTCCTCTAACTGTTTTATGGTCTTAGACCTAATGTTTAGATCTTTGATCCATTTTGAGTTAACTTTTGTATAAGGTGTGAGATATGGGTCTTCTTTCATTCTTTTGCATATGGATATCCAGTTCCCTAGGCACCATTTATTGAAGAGACTGTTCTGTCCCAGGTGAGTTGGCTTGACTGCCTTATCAAAGATCAAATGTCCATAGATGAGAGGGTCTGTTCCCCTATCATTTATTTTTATTCCATATGTTCTACTCCTTTGTTGACAAGGTAGATAAAAGGAGCATCAGACACAAGGTTTTCACAATCACACAGTCACATTGTGACAGCTGTATCATTATTCAATCATCCTCAAGAAACATGGCTACTGGAACACAGCTCTACATTTTCAGGCAGTTCCCTCCAGCCTCTCCATTACATCTTGAATAACAAGATGATATCTACTTGATGCATAAGAATAACCTCCAGGATAACCTCTGGACTCTGTTTGGAATCTCTCAACCATTGACACTTTGTCTCATTTCCCTCTTCCCTCTTTTGGTGGAGAAGGTTTTCTCAATCCCTTGATGCTAAGTCTCAGCTCATTCTAGGGTTTTTCTCAATATCTTGATGCGTATTTATTTAGTTTTAAATGATACCTCTTAGTTTTCAAATGGGGCACAAATTTAAGATTGAAAAACCTTTTCCTTTGCTTTAACTTAATAGTAGCTTCTAGGTTAGAACTATATGCGAGTCTAATTAGTTTGAGCATATGCCAAAGGCTCACAAAGATGTAGAAATGTTTGTGCTTAAACAGAGTACTAGAAGCAAACTGTTCCCCATGAGGTGATCTAATCTTTGAAAGATTAGATCATAAATGTTGTATTGACAAGGAAATAAATGTAATATTTACCATCAGCCTACAAACATTCTGTCAATAAAAAGAGAACAAGAAGAAAAGCAAGAGAATAAAGAGGAAGAAAGGAAGAAGAAAATTTAAAAAAATCAGAAGTAGCAGCAGCAGAATGGAGTTCACACATACCAAGGAACTGAGGATTTCTATCGACTACTTCGCTCATCTCTCCAACCAATTCAATGCTCGTGTATCGCACAGCTGTATGTACGGTCTCTGGGAGACGGACAACTCCTTCTAGGACCTCCACAAGTGTTGGATTATTCTCCCTGAGTACAGAAGACAAGTATTTAACAGTTACTGATTTCACAGGTTATGGTCTGGCCAAATAAGCTGTAACGACATGAATCAGTGCTAAAGGGCTTCTTTCTAAATAAAATATTCAGATAAAAGTGTTTAACACTGGGGATAAGAGTTTTCAAATCAAAAAAAGGGAAAAAGACAGAAATGGAAGAGAACTCTTATCCAGGAGAAGTATATTGCTCTTAATATTCCGAATGCCAGTAAATTGTCTAAAATCACAGCATGCTATTAAATAGAGGTTCTTCATATTGGAGAGGCAAGCATTTACTGTGGATGAATGTCTTTTTGAAAAGAATCTGTTTTAATTATTCCTTTATCTGTAGCACCTAGAACAGTGCCTGGCACATAGTGGGCACTCAATAAATATTGCTGAATGGCTAAATGAATGAATGAGTAATTCTTATAGACCATTTTCCATTAGATGTTATTCTCCAAAAGACTTCTTTTATAGCTGGATCCTGGAACTTAAAAAGCAGAGAAGTAGGAATGGGCCAGCCTAAATTTCCTCAGTAACTTAAGAAGCAAGAAAATAAGCTGCAAGAATAGGTAGTTACTGCAATTTGGAATGTGTGGGAAGAATAGTCAACCAAACACTTTTCATAGCTCTATGAATTTATTTTTTCCCTTTCCTTTTCTCTCTTCACCTTTTTTGATTAGAGGAGAGAACGTCCACAGAGAGGTAGAACTTAACAAAATAAAATGAAAGATGTTTCAAGTGTAAATAATATCCTGGATTAGAAGCAAAAGCAACCCCTGCTAATAAACTAAGTCTGTTAAGTCTTTCTTTCTATGCTGCTAAATTTGTAATCACGCAGTTGACTTGAAATATGGATAGAAAAAATATATATAAAATCTCCTCTCATTTATGCCTTACATTTCTTAGGGACATTAAGCTGATTATTGGTATCACTCATTTTTCCTCAAACCAATGCATACTGATTAGAATATTAGTGATTTTAGTAATCTTCGGGCTGTCAGTCCAAGGTTCCAAAAGACGTTTGAACAGGTTTAAAGGCAAAGATATGACATAGAATTAAGGATCAGAACTTCTAAATAAAGAAAAATAAACCTAGGGTGGGCCATGGTGGCTCAGCAGGCAGAGTTTTCACCTACTATGATAGAGACCTGGGTTTGATTCCTGGTGTCTGCCTATGCACAAACAAACAAACAAAAAAAAACGAACAAAAAACCCTAATATATCTCCTTGAATATTTACTAAATTACAAATAATATAAGTTTACTGACTAGGCTCTGAAAAGGCGGCTAAGAAAGAAACACTCAATTTTTATAAATATCTGCCTTAACCATCTCCAATCTGGACCCTGGTAAGAGAACTCATATGCAACAGTAATATAAATTTATAAATAACACAAATTATGTCTTTAGGGATTCATGCTACGATAATAAGTAGACTTTCTATGCTAAGCAATTACAAATAAAATTCTAATAATTAAAAAATTTCCAATGGCATTAATGAAAAGATTTTGCTATTCGTTCAGGTGAAACAGTGACTCTGCCTTGTTTCTTTCTGAAACTCATATGATCCTAAGACAGAAAAAGAGAGAACAGTACCAAGTGACAGTTATACTAGTACATATTTAATTGCTTTTAAACAAGTATTAATACTTTCAACAAATTAACAGATTTGTGATTATGCTGAACTTACACAAGGGAGCTCCATTTGGAAAATAAATCAACATTCTATTCCTAGTCTCAAGGGTAAGATAATTTCAACTGTTAGAAATGTGGTTAGAACATAGTAGCAATGTAGGCTACCTGGACTGGACTGTAGAAGTAAAAAGACTAGATAGCACTAAAGAAGTAAGAATTCTAAGAGTTTCTAAGCATACAAAAAAAAATTAGTGTGTAATTTTCCTTCCTCTCAATATTTAGAGTTCCCAGCAAAAGACTTATTAGACACTCACGGATCAACACTCTTTGCTATAGCAGCCATGATAAAGAGAACCGCTTCTGTCACCTCCCAGGGTGGGTTGCCTTCTTTCAGAGTAGAATATAACTAGAGAAGAAGAGGTGGATTACGGATCCATTAAAAGGAAAACAGAAGTCCAAAATCAAACAAAACAAAAAAAATCTGTTAATTAAAATAAATCTAGGCTCTTGTTTTTACGTCTCTCAGAGCCAGGGGAGAATATTATTTTCATTTTTCACATCCTCACTAACTAGAAGTGACTACCATTTTAATATTTGATATAAACCCATTTAGATCCCCAAACACATATCATGATTATCATCTGTCTCAGAAAATTATTATGGAAAAAAAACCAAAACATAATACACAAGTGTCTTTTCCTGGTCCTAATAATTACTGATGAATACATAAACACACTTAAAACTGGTATATAATGTAAATCCTCTATGTATTGGCTTTACATTTCTATGTAAATATTTGTCCACATCAGCACTGGTAGTATAGATTACATTCCAAAAAAAGCAGCTCTTTAGAAGCATCTATCACAATACCATGTCCAAGCAGAAGGTAAAAAAAAAAGCAGATCTAGTGAAATACTCTAGTCCAGAATTTCCCACAATATATCCAACCATGGAAAGTAACTAGGTATTAATCTAAATAAGATTTCTGCAATTAAGTAATGGACACTGCTAGGTAAGACAAAATTACTCTCTTATTTAGGGCTTCACACAGCCCTTAATATACTATTTAAATAATTTCCCAATTTTAATTGATGGAATTCTTTTCCCCCCAAACAGCATCTCATTGGGCTGGTATTCCACAGAACACATCCCAGAAAACACTGATAATTTATATAAATTCATAAAACGAGGTCTGGAAAAGATCAAGAGACTTGTTGAAAGTCACAGACCCAGTGAAAACAGAGGTCATCTGCCTTGTGATCCAGAGATCTCACAGGATCTGCTTTATAAAAATCCCCATTCCTTTGTAGGTGGGTTGATAAATGTATTTTGCTTAATATATTGAAAAATAGTTATAATTTTATTAACACTTTCTAGGCCAGATTATGCCCAAATACAAAATGGCCGAGTGACAAAAAAAAATTATGTTAGTTTGGTCCTACTATGACAAAGGCTTCAAACTAGTATTTCAGAGTCTATTAGAGCATCATTCAACAATATGAAAGCATCCGAAATTATGCTAATGTTAAGTGATGTGGAATGGTGATGGCTGCAACCATACTGTCTTAAAAGGAAAAAATGTTACCCACTGATTTTCAAGATCAATCACAGGACTATCAGCCTTCTACTCTAATATAGTCACCTGTGGGATGAAACTGCACAAGAATCTAACCATAAGCTTGGACAAAGGAAATGTCAAGTAACTAAAAGAAGTTGCCTGGAGTTGATATATAATTAGTCAAGCAGGAAAAGCTGTCTGTATTTCTTGGCTAGATCCAAATACTGAAGTATCCTTGGGGCTTTAATGCTTCTCTATGACCATCTATTGCCGATGCTCAAGTGCAACAGCTCTCATTAGCAAAACAGAGCAAACCATAACTTAACCACCTATAATACTGCAATTGGTTTGTAAGATACAAAATAGTAACATAGCTACTATATGCCAGGCAGTGTGCTAGGCACTTACATGTCTATTATCCCATTTAGCCACTGAGATTGAAGAAATAAGATGGGACATTTACAGAGACAGAGAAGTAAACACAATTAAGGGGATTAGTAAGACTGGCAAGAATCTCTAAATCGGCTTACCTGAGCAAAACACTCCATAGACCCAATCAGGAAAATCAAATCCTTTACGAGGTCAGATACCCTCATCCGAAACTCCCCAAAGTCATCAGTCTCCTCAGGAACCCCCTCCTGAAATTTCAAAACGACATTTGTTTTAAACCCAGTGAGGCTTCATTGGATCTCTATAAAAATCAAGAACAAAGATGAAAAAGACTTTGTCAGGTCCTGATGAACAAAAGATAAGTCACCTACATCATAAGGATATTTTACTATTGAGGAGTTCCCAAACTGTTAGGTATGTCAAGTCACACAACTTAGCCTCTCCCTTTCCTATGAGACACACTTAAAATTATTTTTCTTTTGCTGTATATTTGAAAATTTTCATTAAAAAGTTAGAAATTATTTACATTCCATGGTTCTTAAATTTTCCCTTTTCTAACACTCCTATGAAGAAACAAAGGGTTACCAATTGTGAGCTGGTCGTGGACATGTATAAGAATCCTAAACCATGAATAAATGGAAAAGCACTTTATACTACTGAGAATCGCTGATCTAGTTCAACCTCCTTGCTTTAAGATGAAGAAATTAAGGTTCAAGAATGAGGAAGAAATAATGGCTGTTTTGAATGAGATAATGAATACAATTATAAAGCATTACACAAATTATTAAGCACTATATACTTACAAGAGTAAGTAATTTACCTGCAAGGGAAGTGGTGCCACAGTACTAGCAAAAGGGAAGGAGGACACCAAACAAATAGGCTCATTTAAACCAGAGTGGCTCTGCTTTTATTTATATAGCAGGCTTCCAAGTACGATTCAGTTGAGAGTAAAATTTCTCACAGTTAAAAAAAAAATAAAAGTTTGAAAACCACTAGAGTATCAGATCATCTCTGAAGTTCCTTGGGGTACAGAATACCACGAATCAAAGAACTATAATTAACAGTAAAATTAAGAGAACAGACAACTTTTATGTCAGATTTAAAGGTAAGCAATGGAAAAACTTATGTCAGGCCCTAGATTAAAAGACATTAAATAAGCAAACAAACCAAAAGGATGAAATAAATGTAGCAAAACTTGAAGAGACTAATAATAAGCAAAGCATGGAGGTTGAACAGTTTCCCAATGCACTATCTTATAATATTTTTAGTATGTTTCCATCTAAGCCAAATAGATTACTTCTACATTTTAATTATAAAATCAACATAAATAATATAAAGAAAAAATGTGTCTGTGGGGGAATGAACATGCTTTCAAATTTCAACGTCCTTACACAAATATTTCACGTTTGTGTTAGCTTTAGTACAATCACATATTTACACCATTAAAATACAAGGTGCTGGGGGTGGGCCATGGTGGCTCAGGAGGCAGAGTTCTTGTCTGCCAAGCCAGAGACCCAGGTTCGATTCCTGATGCCTGTCCATGCAAGAAAAACAACAACAACAACAACAAAAACATGAGGGGAGATAGGGTATGGAATGTTGGGAGAGGGGAGCTATGCTATGGGATGTTCTGGGTGTTCTTTTTCACTTTTATTCTTACTTTTTTTTTTTTTTTGAGTAATGAAAATGTTCAAAAATTGTGATGATGAATGCACAGCTATATGATACTGAGAACCACTGATTGTAAAAATTTGATGATTTCATTGTATGTGAATATAAAAATACAAAAACTGAGGGTATAAAATTTTACATTCTGAACTTCTAGGAAGACAGCCCACTACAGTAGCTTGAGATTAGCCCTGCTCCATGGAAAAGTTAGAGAAGGGGCAGGAGGGTGACTAAGGTGGCAATTCGGGAGTGCAGCTGACCTGGGAGAGCCTTCTGCACCACATGTGGCAGCCCTGGTTGCAGAGGCCGAGGAACTGAGAGGCAGAAAGCTGGAGCTTGGAGGCGTGGAGCTGCAGAGCCCGTGGGAGTGCATGGACTGGAGCACAGGACTAGGAAGTAAGCCTGGCCACGTTCCTTGAGCAGGCTACCCTCACCAGCACAGCCCTATGACCAGTGACTCATCCCATACCACGCACCTGAACCCCGTTACCTGCTCCCATTCCCCATGCTCCAGGTGCCTCCACCCCACCAGTCCCCAGTACACATACCTGCTTCACACCCCTACCCCAAGGGCAGCCCAACTCACCTCTCCTGCACCCTTCCTGAGCACTATCTACCCCTCCCTGTTCCCTGTAGGCTGTTGTCAGCACATAAAGGTTGTGGGCACTAACCTCCATACCTAGGATACCCCTGCCCCCTGCTCACAGTGTCGCACAGCCTCACCCCGCGCTCCTGGAGCTCAGTGCATCTGTTTATGGTATTTCCAGGCACACGTATGCGCACGGGTCCCCAATTACATCATTCAGCTCTGGGAAATGCACTTTACAATAGTCCTAGAACCGCGCATGGACACAGCCCTCAGCCTCACTTCCCAACTCTGAGAAAATGCTGATCTGTGCAGCCGGGTCATACCTGCCCCCAATCCACGAAGCCGTAATTCTGACCAGCTGCCACAGCGCTATGCATGTGCATTAAAGGGCCCCCGTGCCTTAGATGAGCACACACCAGGGTTACACCCCCCAGACCAGTGCACCCGCACAGCTACATCCTTCCTGGCCAATGGGTGCCCATGTTCACAAGTATTAGCATAACATCCCCAACCTGCAACCCACACCTGCCCTGAAACAAATCACTGTACTGAGTGCTCCATCCGTGCCCTGCTCCCTGCTGTACAACCATCCCGCAAACACACAGCCTGAGACTACTGAAAGAAATCGGTTCCCAAAGTAAATCAATCAAGATATTTACATGTGCTGAAGACAGCAGATCACTATGCATATCACAATGCAGACAGATATAGCCCTAACGACCAAATTAAAACACCTGAGGAGACAGATGTTAGAACAACTAATCAAAGATATTCATACAACTCTGTGTAATAAAATAAGTAGGACAGCAAGAGACATAAAGCAGATCAAGAAGACAGTAGAAGAGCACAAAGAGGAATTTAAAAGAAGAAAGAGAAAAACAGTGGAAATCAGAGATTAAAGACTTTGTTGACCAAATAAAAACATACTAGAGGCACACAACACCAGATTTGAAGAGATAGAAGAAAGAATAAGTGGTACAGAGAACAGGATAATTAACTTCGAAGACTCAAAACAACAAATGGCAAAAAAGATGGAAAAAACTGAATGGGAACTCAGAGAAATGACAGACAAAACAAAGCGCACAAATATATGAATCACTGGTGTCCCAGAAGGAGAAAAGAGGAGTAAAGGGCTAGGAAGAGCAGCTGAGGATACAATGGGGAAAAACCTCCCAACCCACATAAAGGATATAAATATATAAGTCAAAGAAACCCAAAGAACTCTGAACAGAAAAAATCCAAATAGGCTTCCCCAATGCACATACTCATCAGTCTCAGTTTGTCAAATGTTGAAGAGAAGCAGAAAATTCTGAAAGCGGCAAAAGAAAAACAATCTACTACATACAAGGGAAATCAAGTAAGACTGAGTTCAGACTACTCAACTAGCATCCTGGAGGTGAGAAGGCAGTGGTATGACATAGTCAAGACCCTGAAAGAGAAAGACTTCCAGCCAAGAATTCTGTATCCAGCCAAATTGTCCTTCAAAACTGAGGGAGAGGTTAAAGTTTTCACAGACTTAAAAGTCCTGAAAGAATTTGTCAACAAGAGACCGACCCTACAAGAACTATTAAAAGGAGTTTTGCCAGCTGGACAGGAGAGGGAGGTCCAGAGGAGGGCACAGAATTGAAGAGTACCACTACTGGTAATTTAAAGAATACAAAGAGAAAGAGGGAGAAGAATATATAGATCTGACAAATAAAATAAAAGAGATAAGATGGTGGAATCAAGAAACACCTTTTCAGGAATAACTCTGAATGTTAACAGACTAAAAATTTACCAATTAAAAGATACAGATTGGCAGAATGGATTAAGAAGCATAATCCAGCTATATGCTGCTTACAAGAGACTCACTTTAGACACAAGAATACAAATAGACTGAAAGTGAAAGGATGGAAAAAAGATTTTCCACACAAGCTGTAACCAAAAGAACGCAGGAGTAGCTATACTAATATTGGAAAAAATAGACTTTAAATGTAGACATCATAAGCGACAAAGAAGGATGCTATATACTAATTAAAGGGTCAATTCACCAAGAAGACATAAAGACATAACAATCATAAATGTTTATGCTCCCAATCAAGGAGATCCAAAGTACATGAGACAGACATTGGCAAAACTGAAGGGAATGACAGATGTTTCAACAATAATAGTGGGAGACTTCAATACACCACTCTCCTCTATAGATAGAACAACCAGACAGAAGATCAAAAAGGAAACAGAGAGAATAAAATAACTTGATAAATGCATTAGACCTAACAGACATATATAGGTCATTGCACCCCAAAGGACAGGTTATACATTCTTCTCTAGTGTTCATGGAACATTCTCCAGGATAGATCATATGCTGGGGCCCAAAACAGGTCTTTATAAATTTAAAAATAATGAAATTATTCAAAGCACTTTCTCTGATCACAATGGGATGAAGTTTGATCTCAATAACCACCAAAGAACTAGAACATTCATAAATATGTGGAGAAAAAATAACACTCTTAAACAACTAGTGGGTCAAAGAAGAAATTGCTAAAGAAATCAGTAGCTATCTGGAGATGAATGAAAATGAGAATACAACTTATCAGAACTTATGGGACGCAGCAAAGGCTGTGCTGAGAGGGTACTTTATTGCCTTAAATGCCTATATTAAAAAACAAGAGCAAAAATCGAGGGAAAAAAAAAGTTAACTTCAAACCTGAACTTGAGAAAGAAGAGCAAACTAACCCCAAAGCAAACAGGAGAAGATAAATAACAAAGATTAAAACAGAGATAAATGAATGGGACAACAAAAGAACAATAGAAAGAATCAATAAAACCATAAGTTGGTTCTTTGAGAAAATCAATAAAATTGATGGGCCACTTACAAGACTGACAAAGGAAAAAAGAAGAGAGGATGCAAATAAACAAAATCAGAAATGAGAAGGAGTGCATTACCACAGACCCTGAATAAAAAAAATAAGAGGCTACTATGAACAACTAACTGTAGGCCAACAACCTATACAACTTAGAGAAGTGGACAAATTCCTGGAAACACACAAACAAGCAACACTCACACAGGAAGAAGTAGGAGATCTCAACAAACAAATCACAAGTAAAGAGATTCAACCAGTCATCAAAATCTTCTTACAAAGAAAAGCCCAGGGCCAGATGGTTTCATAAGGGAATTTTATCAAACATTCCATAAAGAACTAACACCAATCCTGCTCAAACTTTTTCAAAAAACCAAGGAAAAAGGAACTCTACCTAACTCATTTTATGACGCTAATATCATTTTAATACCAAAACTGGGTAAAGATGCTATAAGAAAGGAAAACTACAGGCCAATCTCCCTAATGAACATAGATACAAAAATTATCAATAAAATATTAGTAAATCGAATCCAACAGCACATTAAAAGAATTATACACCATGACCAAGTGGGGTTTATACAAAGAACGCAAGGATGGCTCAACATAAGAAAATCAATTAATGAAATACAGCACAGTAACAATTCGAAAGGGAAAAACCACATGATCATCCCAATTGATGCTGAAAAAACATTCAATAAAATGCAGCATTCTTTTCTGATAAAAATGCTCCAAAAGACAGGAATCAAAGGTAGCTAACTCAATATGATAAAGGGAATATATGAAAAAACCGATAGCCAACATCATACTCAATGGAGAGAGACTGAATGCTTTCCCCCAAGGTCAGGTACAAGACAAGGATGCCCACTGTCATCACTATTATTCAACATTCTGCTAAAAGTTCTAGCTAGAGCAATCAGGCAGGACAAAGAAGAGGCATCCAAATTGGAAAGAAAGAAGTAAAAATCTCATTATTTGCAGATGATATGATATCAATTCTTGGAAGATTCTGAGAAATCTACAGCAAAGTTACTTGAGCTAATAAATTTAGCAAGGTGGCGGGATATAAAATTAATGTGCAAAAATCAGTAACATTTCTATACACAAGCAATGGCTTAGCTGAGAAGTCAGTTAAGGAAACAATTCCATTCAAAATATCAATTAGAAGAATCAAGTACTTAGGAATGAACTAGGGTTATAAAGGTCTTGCGCACAGAAAACTACATAACATTGCTAAAAGAAATCAAAGGTGATCTAAATAGGTGGAAAGACATTTCCTGCTCATGGATAGGAAGGCTAAATATAGTTAAGACGTCAATTCTCCCCAAATTGATCTACAAATTCAACACAGTACCAATCAAAATTCCAACAACCTATTCTGAAGATTTGGAAAAGCTAACTACCAAGTTCATCTGGAAGGGAAGAGACCCTGAATAGCTAAAAGCATCCTAAAAAAGGACAAAGTGGGAGGATTAAAAACTCCCTGATGTTAAAACCTATTATAAAGCCACAGTGGTCAAAACAGCATGGTACTGGCACAAAGACAGAAGCATTAACCAACGGAATTGAATCAAGAGTGCAGAAATAGACCACCAAATCTATGAACAACTGATTTTGGACAAGGCCCTCAAATCCTCTGAACCGGGACAAAAAAGTATTTTCAATAATGGGGCATGGAAGAACTGGCTATCAAGAGCCAAGAGAATGAAAGAGGACCCCTATCTTACACCCTACACAAAAATTAACTACAAGTGAATCAAACACCTAAATATAAGAAATAGCACCATAAAACTTCTAGAAGAAAGTGTAGGGAAATATCTTCAAGACCTAGTAACAGGAGGTAGCCTCCTAAACTTTACACAGAAAGCATAAACAACAAAAGAAAAAACAGAAAAAACAGATACATGGGAACTCCTCAAAATCAAATGCTTCTGCACCTCAAAAGACTTTGCCAAAAAGGTGAAGAGGAGTCAACTCAATGGGAGAGAATATTTGGAAATCACATATCAGACAAAGGTTTGATTTTGTACACATACAAGGAAATCATACAACTCAACAACAAAAGAACAAACAATCCAATTATAAAATGGGCTAAAGATATGAAAAGGCATTTTTCTGAAGAGCAAATACAGATGGTGCAAAAGCACATGAAGAGATGCTCATTTTTACTGACTATAAGAGAAATGCAGATCAAGACTACAATGAGACACCACCTCACACCTGTAAGAATGGCTGCTATTGAACAAACAGGAAACTCCAAATGTCGGAGAGGACGTGGCGAACCTTATGCAGCAGTGCATAAGCATATGCACTGCTGATGGGAATGTATAATGGTGCAGCCACTATAGAAGATTGTTTGGTGGTTTCTTAGGAAACTAAACATTGAGTTGCCCTATGACCCAGCAATAGCAAAATATCCAGAAGAACTGAAGGCAATGACACAAACAGACATCTGCACACCGATGTTCAAAGCAGCATTATTCACAATCGCCAAAAGATGGAAACAAATCAAATGCCCATCAACAGACGAGTGGATCAACGAAATGTGGTATATACATACGATGCGATATTATGCAGCAGTAAGACAAGATGACATCCTGAAGCACATGACAAGATGGATGAGCCTTGAGGACATAATGCTGAGCGAAATTAGCCAGACACAAAAGGAGAGATACTGCATGATTCCCCTTTTATGACCAGCATAAAGGTATAATCAGAGGCTTATAATACAGGATATAGGGGACTTAGAGATACATAGAAGCTAGAGATGGGTGAACCATTAGCTAATGAGATTGAACTCCAATGTAAGGGAATAGATAGGAGTGAAGGTGATTCTCTAGTGGGTCTAGAAGTAATATAACCATATTGAAGATGAACAAGATTAAAAGGGGTTGTATAGACCTACATATCCCATTGACTCACACTAGAAATATGACTGAGTTCTCGTAAGAATGACTTCAAAGATATGATTCTTGTATAAAGAATGTTTAAGTTCAGGGTACAGGGAGAAAACTGCTATTGTATGCTATGAGCTGTGTTCAAAAGGAAACCATCAGTATTATCACAGTAAGAGCAGAAGTAAATAATGGGGTGAAGGACAAGAGTTAAGAGGAGGTTTAGATTTCCCATTTGGTGAGGGTGTGTTTTCTGTCTCTTGGGAACAATGAAATTATCTAAAATTGAGAATGTTGATGGATTGTGGACTTTGGGTCCTATACATGATGCCCAGGATACACGATTGTTCACCAATCTACTTCTCTGTCAGTGCATCCTTCAGCCACCTGTATGCATTGGGCATCATGTAGAGAATACAGGTGGCTGAAGGATGCACTGACGGAGAAGTAGATTGGCGAACGATGGTGTATACTTATGAATGAAGGTTGTACTGCTACAAAAAGGAAGAATGTCGTGAGGCATGCAATGACGTAAATGAACATGTGGGATATTTGGTGAGACAAAATAAGCCAGAAACAAAAAACAACAATGATACGGTCATCTTTAGAAAATGCTTATAAGAAAACAGGGGCCTAGACTGTAAGCTTCTAGAGCAGACACATTAAGTCCAGAGTGGTGATTATTATTTCTGGATTTTGAGAGGCTGTTTTATATATATAACCTGATATTTAGAGATAAGAAGTCAAACAGGTGGGGTTAATGTAATTCAGAATAGAGAGGTAAGGAAGACAGTGTCTATATTTTAGACCCACACATACTCTTTGAGACCAGTGGAAGAAAGGTTTATTTGATCTGGAACTGAAATTTTCTGTAGTCTATAATCTAATTTAACCTATCTGTACAGCTCATTTGAACAACTGAAACACAGGAAGCACAGAATAAAAAAGAGGTCCTTTAATCCTGTATAGACTATTGTAATGCCTGGGAACATCCTAGAGCATATTAAGCAGATAATCAAAAAGTATTGGCAAAGTCCCCTGAGCGAGGGAAGAAAGACTATGGAACTACTAAACCTTACCATCAGGGAATCCCCGATATTGTGTCAAACTGCAGGGATACCCAAATCAAAAAGCCATGCCCTTGATAATGAGGCTTACTCCTATGAAGCTTACGTAGGTAGCAGAGAAGCTTAAACTACCTACAGGCATGCTAAGAGTTACTTCTGGAGGACCTCTGTTGTTGCTCAGGTGTGGCAACAACCAGTCTCTCTAAGCCCAACTCTGCAAGTGAAATCATTGCCCTCCCCTCTATGTGGAACATGAAATCCAGGGGTGAAAATCTCCCTGGTGACCTGGAGATGATTCCCAGGGTTGAATTCAGACCTGGCACCGTGGGATCAACAGTTACATCCTAACCAAAAGGTGGAAAAGAAGTGTAATTAATAAAGTATCAGTGGCAGAGACAGTTCAAATAGAGTTGAGAGGCTACTCTAGAGGTGGCTCCTATGCAAGGTTTGGATAGAACTTGCTACCTATCATAACCTGCCAACTCCCAACCAGGACCATTCCAGCCAATTCTAAAGAACACCTAGGGCAATATAAAAGATTCCACAAGGATTCCAGGCACTAGAGCAACTTTCCAGAAACCTACAACCTCCAGATGGGTCCCTGGTCCAGATAAGTCCTGAAACTTAGCCCAGAACATCAGATAGTTCCATCTTCCTACCCCATATTAGTGACTGACCCTTCTAACAGCAAAAATTTAGAATGGTCATAGTCCAAACAACCCCAAAGAGAGGTATGGAAAGATTCATAGGTCTTGGTGATAGGGGAATTATACATAGGTGTATAATGGTGATGGGGGAATTATACATAGAAGATAGGACTTAACAAATGAATATAAATGCTGAATCATTAAATCGATATCTCTTTTAGTCTCCAGTATTTTAGAGCAGCTAGAAATAAAAACCTAAAATTGTGAAATTGTAATTGATGTCAAAGTCTGAAATATGTTCTACAACTAACTGCGGTGATGTGCTTTGAAATTTATAGCTTTTTTGTATATATGCTACTGTTCATAAAAAAAGAAGGAAAAAAAAGTCAACTGTGATGATAAAAAGTATTTAAGCCCTCTAGCCTCCTATATTCCGGAGCAGCTAGAAGGAAAAATATGAGAGGATGGTATATTAGCCCATGATAAATTCTGGGATGTGTCCTGTAACCACTTGTGGACGAGTGATTTGAAAATTACCGCTTTTTTCTTTCTTTGCTTTGTATAATGTTATACTATACAATAAAAAAAGTTAAAAAAAAAAATAAGAGAAACGATTATTCCCACAAAACTGATTAGGATTAAAACAAATCCTTTCAAACCAGCATACATACCAAAACACTGAAATTTGTTAAATAACTACTTGTTAAAACATACTTGGAAATTTAAAGCTTTTTTTGCAAATATGTTATATTTCACAATAAAAAAATATTAAAAAAAAAAAAGAAGAAGAAGAAGAAAAAGAAGAAGCCAGGAGAGAAAGCTAGCAGACGCCACCATGTGCCTTCCCAACTGAGAAAGGCGTTCTGGACAGCATCAGCCTTTCTTGAGTGAAGGTAACCTCTTATTGGTGCCTTAATTTGGACATTTCCATGGCCTTAGAACTGTAAACTTGCAACTTAATAAATTCCCTTTTAAAAGCCAAAAAAAAAAAAAAAAATTTTTTTTTACAGTGTATTTTTCACTCAGCATACAAATTTTTTTTTCATTTCAAAAGGCACTTAAAAAATTTTCTTTTAATTTCAAAAGGAACTTACATGGTCTGGTTCCAGCTGGCAGTGTCGAGCCAAGGCATGAAGCAGCCTCTGAATATAAGCTTTGAAGATGCCATGAATAACCTCATCGTTAGTTTTGTACAAATGCTCCCCTAGTCGGTACCAAAAGTTAAAGGAAATTTCTACTACCTGTTAGATTAAAAGAAAGAAGGAAAAGGGGTTTATCTGAATAGGAGAAGTAATGTAATAAAAGGAGTTAATTATTGCTAAGATCAGAAAGAAAATATACTTTTAAATAACATGAAGAGAACTGCTCCTTTTCTGTAGCAATATTTACCAACATTCTCCGAATGTATTTTTCAACTTTAGTCTCAAAACTCTACTTAGGATGACTGACATAGTTCTGGGATAACTTCTCAAATAGTGTGATGGATTTTGAATTTAGAAGAACAGATATAGAAATGGAAGTTTATTTTAAAGTATTTTTTCCCCAAATTCTGAAATAATTTTATGTTCAAGATTAGAACACTTCTTAGCAGGCAAACACCTGCAATTTTCTGAACACAACTGAATCAGCGTCATATGTCACTTTTACTCACCTGTTTCTTAAGAGAGAAAGAAAGGGAGAAAAAGTTCTGGGATTTTATCTACACTTATCTTACAAGACACTACTTCCTTCCAAAAACATTTTGGGTTTCATTAAAATCTAGATATCCTCATGAGATTATGTCAAATAAACACTGTCTTTTATATGATAATAGAAAAAGGATTGAGGATCAGGACTACTGTGCCTTCTCCCTAACATGTGCTGACCATCCTTTTCTCATCAGCGATCCAAAAGGATCCAAAGAATCTAAATATTTAAAACCATGCCCCAACTTAGGAGTACTTCCTTCTCACTTCTTATACTATGGAGAGTAGGTTAAACTTTTCAAATAAATGAAGAGATTTAAAAACATCTAGCAGACTTAAAAGAAGCATCTTTAAGATGCACAGTTGGTATATTTACAGTCACTGAATGAAAAGATTCTTAAATCCTTTTAATCCCTTTCTCATTCACAACCCTCATTTGGAGAAAAATTTGGGGTATTAAGACTTGTGGAGGTACAGTTAGGATTGGAAGTGCTTTCTAGCTATAAAGCTCTAAAGAATAAATGTAGTTAAAAAGGGGACTCAGTAGAGGTTTAGACTACTTTAAGAAAAAGAGATAATGAGTTCCTTGAGGTACCTACAAACAGTCAGGTAAAGCAGGTAATAAAATAGATTAAAAAAAATTCAAAGCAGAAGCCTAAATCTAATACAAAAATAAACAGAGGAAAAAAAAATTAACAGAGAAAACTCCCACAGGAAAACATGCCTAGCTGTCATATTAGTTAAAACCAACATTAGAAATTATCCCAAATAAAAAGCTGAAAATGAGGCAATCAAACACAGATAATGTGCAGCACAAAACTCATAGAGGATTATGGCTTTAGTATACTGTAGATATTACCTCATATTGAGGATGTCCTGCACAGATTAGAAGCAGCTCCAGAGTCCGTAAGTCCCCAAGACCTTGGCCTGGAGTACACACAATTTTTTCGAGAAAAGTTTCACATAACTCAGTGAAAATACGGCAGTAATTCAGAACTCTGGATAAAAGAAAAATGAGAGCACCAAGTCAGAAAAACGGATTTTAGATGTACATACTTTCAGACACAATTTATCAAATTTTATTTTATTTGATAAAAATAAATAAAAATTAGTGCCTCAGACTAAGGGGCACACAATGTCCAAAAGAGCCACCTTTACTTAGATTGTATGCTTCTACACAAATAAACAAATGAGTTGTAAGTCAGTACAAATCCTCAAGTACTTAAACACTTTAATAAAAATTCCCATATTATATTTGATATTTTGAGGTTCACTCCTAATTCTTTGAGCCTTAACCTTTGTAAGTGCAAAAAATTAACTACTTATCATTACTGGTAAATCTACAACCTCTCCTTCTGCATCTGGTTTGCCACTCTCATTTCAGATGAGAACAGAGCATCTTTAAGATGCACAGTTGGTATATTTACAGTCAGTAAGAATCAGATAATAAAATGTGACTTAAAAGAACACCAGATTGAGGTAAACCTAGAGCTCCAGCTTTAAATAATCACTCACTTATCTAAATCCTCACGTGCCACAGCCATATGATAGGCAGTCTCCAATGTCAGGACTCCTTGAAAGAGTTGCATGGCTAATGGCAAGTTAGTCTCCACATTCTCGATAGCATAGAGAGCAGAGCACACACAGTCTGAAGCAGCTTCATGAAGGTTGGACGAGGTCTTATCTTGTTGCTGGGAGATAGTAGGAATAGGGAAGTAAGAAGTAGGATCATTAAATAACAATCTAAGTAGCAGGAAAACAATTATAACCGTTTTCTAAACATGACCCTGAAATGTACAACAGCCCAGTAGTCATAGCCTACCACAAGACAACATCCATCAATTTTCCTAGTCCTATTTCTAGTTCTTAAATACTAGGTAAATCAGCTTATTGGTATCTCAATCAGTCATACAATTTATAATAGCCAAATTTTTGTTCACACTAGTCCCTCAAAATGGATGCTACGTGTTTGTTCCCTGCCCTATTTCAGTCTGTGGAAATCTTTTTTCTGATATTCAAATACTACCTAAAATGAAGGGACCAAAACTAAACATATCATTTGAAATATCAGAATACCAAGGAAAAACTGAAGTTTCTAAAACTTCCAGGGAGGGGAGACGGGGTTCACTTAGAAAGCAGCAAAATCAGTTAACTGACTTCTCATTCGCAATGACACCTTAGTAGATAAGAAAGCAAGACTTCTGAAATTTTGAAGGAAAATAAATATTGAATTCATCTAGCCAAACCATCAATCAAGAATGAAAATAAAATAAAAATACTTCTCAGACTTGTACAAACTCAAAATTTACTTCCCATGTATCCCTTTCTAAGGAAGTTATTGGAGGAGATTAAAAAAAAACAGTTAATCCAATTCAGAAGCATAGTAAATAAAAGTCCTAGGATGACAGCTGGGGGAATAGATGTAAAGTGCAATTGTTACAAATTAGAACAGATCAGAAAGTTCAAAGAAGGAAGCCTCCAGGGTTTCTATGAAAGAAAGCACAGCTGGATAAATTTGATGAAGACATACTATTCTTCGTGAATAATAAAAAACAAGGGCATTTAGAATTTCCCAGGGCAGGGTTGAGAGGGAACTATGTAACAGGGTGAGGAGAGCATAAAGATATAAATCATTCATTAGGTTAGTGGTGGGTTTGATATTCATCGTAATATGTTTTAAAAATTAAATAAATGTTCAAATTTGTTCTTCTGTCTATATCATTTATTATATTTTTAGAAGATTTTTTAAAAAGAGCTATAGAGGAAAGAACTGTATAAGAAAGACATGGTCCAACTAGAAAGCAAACTAAAATATGGCATGATTTTGAACTATCGAATGAATATAAAAAAAGAGAATACATTTGATCCCAACTCTAGAAACAATCTTCTTACAAAGTGGTAGAGGTTCTGACACTGGATCAGTGTCATACTATTTAGCTTCTTCCTTACTCTAATTCCAATTACCAAAAGTCACCACTGTTAAGTCTCAAGTGTATTCTAAACTGTCTTCCATTCCTATGTAATCATATTTACAAAATTTTTAAATGTAAGTGGGATTTGCATTTATGTATAATAACCACACATTTATAATGACAATAACACAATTTGGTGAGATAAGAGTCGAAACGGTCATAATTGAGGTAAGGCCACAGATATGGTGAAAAGACAAAGACTAGTGAAACTATTAGCATCTAACTTCCCTGAGTATTAGTTTCTGTCCCAAGAGTGACAGCAGAAATATACAAATAGTGAAATACCAAAAATCTCTCTCCTTGGACAATGTGCTTTACTTTTTACAGTGACATCACTTTAGAATCACGCTACCATCTTCTAAATAATAGCACATCAATATACACACTGTATACCAAGAGTTTCCATACTAACAAGTTAGTCTTCATTAAAGGAGCCCTCTAGAAGAAAGAAAAAGCTGCTCAGATCATTCAAATATTTGTTCCATACCAGTGCTTGAGATACTCTATTTCTGGTTCTAACAATCAACTTTATTCTTAGCATTCACTTATCCCTCTTTTCCAAGGCATGGGAATGCATTAGTAGGCATTACCACTTTCAAAATTTAAAGAAGAAATGCACAAGTATATATAAAGATACTAGTTCTTGTTCTACTAATCTCAAAATCCCTCAATAACCCCAGGCACCTGTCTGATATTTAACTAAACTATCACAATTATGAAAATAATAATCTGATCTATAATTGTTTCTGGATGAACTAAGGATAACTAATTTTTTTTTTTTTTGCATGGGCAGGCACCAGGAATCGAACCCAGGCCTCCAGCATGGCAGGTGAGAACTCTGCCTGCTAAGCCACCATGGCCCACCCAGATAACTATTTTTCAAATCCCCCCTTTCTGTATTTTCTAAACATTTTATGTCCTGGTAATTATGTCATGGTAACGCAAACTGAAAGAGGAGACCTAATGACCACTAGAAACACACAATTTTTAATCTTTTAAAACAAAGAAAAAGAGAACAATTTTTTTTGTTACTTGAATTTTAATGTCAATTACTTATTTGTATAATTGTAAAACTGCCTTCTTCTTAAACATAATTAAATTTTATTCTGAGTATTAAAACTGATACCCTAATTTGGTACTTGGAAACAAAGAAAAGACATCACAGTTGCTATCCTACCATCATCTTCCAATCAACATGCAAAAATGTGAAAGCACCAGTATGGCCCTGAAGGTTAGTTATTATAACTGTGTGTGGCAGAAATACTTCAATAAACAAAGTCATTACTCACCAAAACCTCAAAAAGGAGTGCTAGTAATTTATTGTTAGCCATGAAGTTACTGTCCAAAACTCCCAAGTTAAACCAACTTCCCAAACAGCGAAAAACCTTCATAAGCATTTTTTCATCTGTTCCTGCTTTTTCTACACAGGTCATCTGAAAATAAGGGAAAGAGGTTAAAACGAATAATGCCAATCTCTATGTTTAAACCATTACTACAATTACCTTACAAGTATAATAATGGCAAAGATGACAATTATAATAGCTAATAACTATAAGAGTTAGCATTCACTTATTCTTCTTTATTAATAAACAATTTTTATTATTAATAAATAATATTTTATTAATATTAATATTTATTATTAACTATTATTAATCTCCATTACCTGAGATAATGTGAAAACTGAGGTTTGGTAACAGAGGTTACAGATACTTGCCTAAAGAAAGCCATGTTTCAGAAAAAAATTACTGTTTTTTTAGTTCTCACTTCTGCATTAATGTAGTTATATCAATAAAATTGTTTTCTTTTTGTATGGGCAGGCACCGGGAATCGAACCCACATCTCCGGCATGGCAGGTGAGAATTCTGCCACTAAGCCACCGATGCAATGCCCAATAAAACTTTTTTTTAAGTAATATTTCCTCATCTATACACCTGATTTTTATAGATTAGAAATAATCTAGTCATACTGCTATAGATTCCCACATGACAAGCTGATGGTCAAATACTTCACCAAATATGCCATTCTACCAAAAGTGATACTATAATGTCTATAGAAGTTATAAAATAGAATGATCACACCAAAATTCACCACTGCTTCTCGTTGCAGACTGTTTTTGTAATGCATATTTTTAATAAAGCAAAAGGTAATGTAACTTTTTCTGGATAAAATCTTTATCCATCTGTAGGTAATAGGTTAGAAATATAATTGCCATGGAGGTCGGGAAGGATGGGAGGGGAGTGAAATTCCATAAAGTATAATCAAATAAATCTAATGCTGACATTTGTACTTCCACATAGCCATGCTCCCCCTACAGGTTTATGTTTGCAGTATCAGGCAATAGTGTTTACATACTTACTAATTAATTAGTGTGAACTGCAATGAAGGAAGAAAAGAAGAAATAATTCAAGTACGTTTATGACAATCACACTTAAAGAATCAGATTCTGATATTCATGGTTCCAGTGCTGATATAAACTGTAGAGAAAAATCCTCTATTTGCTTGTATATATATATACAGAAGAAAAATCTTGTTAATATCAAGGAATTCCTATATTTCAAAAACTTCTAAAGAGAGACTGCAGCAATGATATTACTTAGTATATTACTATATATTAATATACAATAAGACCAATTAGTATATTATAAAAGACTGCTTAGAAATATTAAGAACATGGGGAAACAGAAGCATCCATCTGCTATAAACCAAATTTTTACTATCTTCTTTTAGTAAATACTCAATTATTTATTGAAGAAAGGATGGCAAAAAAGAAGAAAAAAGCTGAGAATCACAGCTCTAGCAGGGAAATACCTACACAACCCACCAGAAGTCCCCGCTGCCGCTCCCCGGACACCCCTTCTGAGGTGGCCACCCAGCCCAGCACACAGCCCTGTGCCCACAGCTCCGCGGTACCAGAGAGCCGGGGGTGCCCGTGACTCCTGGCTGTCAGTGCCAGGACCACCGCTCTTCATTCTCTTCATCATGGCAAACGCTGTGCGCCCGGGAGGCATCCTGCGGCCAGTACGATGAGTGCCAAAGAGGACCAGGGGATGGAACTAGAAGTATTACGTTCGATTTATGAAGGAGATAAAAATTTCCGGGAGTTAAGTCCAGTTTCCTTTCAATATAGCGCGAAAATGGTGATACCAAAGCCTTCTTAATAAAGATTTCCTGGACAGAAACATATCCCCAAATACCTCCAATTATATCTATGAACGCTTTTTTTTTTTGACAACACCATATTGTCAGCTGTAAAGCAGAGTATATTAGCCAAGTTACAGGAAGCAGTTGAAGTTAACCTTGGAACTGCTATGACACATACGTTGTTTGATATGCCAAAGACAATAAAGAACAGTTCATGGAGAATCACCATCTCATTAATTCTACAACATCCATAAGCAATATTATCTCCTAATATTGATACTCCTAATACAGTCCCTTCAAGTAAGAAAAATGACAAAAAAGAACAACTTTCAAAAGCTCAGAATTGGAAACTGGCAGATAAAACAGATCAGAAAGGGGAACTTCCTCAAGGATGGAACTGGGTTGATATGGTTAAACATTTAAGCAAAACTGGTTCTAAAGATGATGAATAATGCTTGGAATGTGCGATAAGGAAAATGCATCCTTTAAAAAAGAAAACTGGATTCAAAATCTTTCATTATCTTTTCTGGTACTGAAGTAGCTTTTTATAAAATAATTTTTTGTATGTTTCTTATGTAAAAAGTGTTGTAAGCTAAAAAGGTCATAAAATGATCTGATTTGGTTGTATTAAGTTATTTTCACAAACTTGAATGAAAAAGTATTTGCAAAGTCCCCTTAGGGGAATGGTGAGAAAGGGGGAAAATTCAACTTCCCCAAGTGAAGAATTCTTGATATTCCCAAAGCAGTAGGGACAACCAAAGCAATAGACTGAGTGAGTCCGCAATCTTGGGGTTTGTTCATATAAAAAAAATTTTTTTTTTTACATTTTTTTATTAAGTAAAAAAAATTAACTAACACAACATTTAGAAATCATTCCATTCTACATATGCAATCAGGAATTCTTAATATCATCACATAGATGTATGATCATCATTTCTTAGTACATATGCATCGATTTAGAAAAAGAAATAGCAAGACAACAGAAAAAGAAATAAAATGATAATATAGAGAAAAATTAAAAATAAAAAATACAAAAATATATAAGAAAAAAACAACTATAGCTCAGATGCAGCTTCATTCAGTGTTTTAACATAATTACATTACAATTAGGTAGTATTGTGCTGTCCATTTTTTTTTTTAGAAATCATACCATTCTACATATGCAATCAGTAATTCTTAACATCATCACATAGATGCATGATCATCGTTTCTTAGTACATTTGCATCGGTTTAGAAGAACTAGCAATACAACCGAAAAAGATATAGAATGTTAATATAGAGAAAAAAAATAAAAGTAATAATAGTAAGTACAAAACAAAACAAAACAAAAACCTATAGCTCGGATGCAGCTTCATTCAGTGTTTTAACATGATTACTTTACAATTAGGTATTATTGTGCTGTCCATTTTTGAGTTTTTGTATCTAGTCCTGTTGCACAGTCTGTATCCCATCAGCTCCAATTACCCATTATCTTACCCTGTTTCTAACTCCTGCTGAACTCTGTTACCAATGACATATTCCAAGTTTATTCTCAAGTGTCGATTCACATCATTGGGACCATACAGTATTTGTCTTTTAGTTTTTGGCTAGACTCACTCAGCATAATGTTCTCTAGGTACATCCATGTTATTACATGCTTCATAAGTTTATCCTGCCTTAAAGTTGCATAATATTCCATCGTATGTATATACCACAGTTTGTTTAGCCACTCGTCTGTTGATGGACATTTTGGCTGTTTCCATCTCTTTGCAATTGTAAATAACACTGCTATAAACATTGGTGTGCAAAGGTCCGTTTGAGTTTTTGCCCTTAATTCCTTTGAGTAGATTCCCAGCAATGGTATTGCTGGGTCGTATGGCAATTCTATATTCAGCTTTTTGAGGAACCGCCAAACTGCCTTCCACAGTGGTTGCACCATTTGACATTCGCACCAACAGTGGATAAGTGTGCCTCTTTCTCCGCATCCTCTCCAGCACTTGTCACTTTCTGTTTTGTTGATAATGGCCATTCTGGTGGGTGTGAGATGATATCTCATTGTGGTTTTGATTTGCATTTCTCTAATGGCCAGGGACATTGAGCATCTCTTCATGTGCCTTTTGGCCATTTGTATTTCCTCCTCTGAGAGGTGTCTATTCAAGTCTTTTCCCCATTTTGTAATTGGGTTGGCTGTCTTTTTGTTGTTGAGTTGAACAATCTCATTATAAATTCTGGATACTAGACCTTTATCTGATATGTCGTTTCCAAATATTGATTCCCGTCGTGTAGGCTGTCTTTCTACTTTCTTGATGAAGTTCTTTGATGCACAAAAGTGTTTAATTTTGAGGAGTTCCCATTTATTTATTTCCTTCTTCAGTGCCCTTGCTTTAGGTTTAAGGTCCATAAAACTGTCTCCAATTGTAAGATTCATAAGATATCTCCCTACATTTTCCTCTAACTGTTTTATGGTCTTAGACCTAATGTTTAGATCTTTGATCCATTTTGAGTTAACTTTTGTATAGGGTGTGAGATATGGGTCTTCTTTCATTCTTTTGCATATGGATATCCAGTTCTCTAGGCACCATTTATTGAAGAGACTGTTCTGTCCCAGGTGAGTTGGCTTGACTGCCTTATCAAAGATCAAATGTCCATAGATGAGAGGGTCTATATCTGAGCACTCTATTCGATTCCATTGGTCGATATATCTATCTTTATGCCAATTCCATGCTGTTTTGACCACTGTGGCTTCATAATATGCCTTAAAGTCAGGCAGCATGAGACCTCCAGCTTCGTTTTTTTCCTCAAGATATTTTTAGCAATTCGGGGCACCCTGCCCTTCCAGATAAATTTGCTTATTGGTTTTTCTATTTCTGAAAAATAAGTTGTTGGGATTTTGATTGGTATTGCATTGAATCTGTAAATCAATTTAGGTAGGATTGACATCTTAACTATATTTAGTCTTCCAATCCATGAACACGGTATGCCCTTCCATCTATTTAGGTCTTCTGTGATTTCTTTTAGCAGTTTTTTGTAGTTTTCTTTATATAGGTTTTTTGTCTCTTTAGTTAAATTTATTCCTAGGTATTTTATTCTTTTAGTTGCAATTGTAAATGGGATTCGTTTCTTGATTTCCCCCTCCGCTTGTTCATTGCTAGTGTATAGAAATGCTACAGATTTTTGAATGTTGATCTTGTAACCTGCTACTTTGCTGTACTCATTTATTAGCTCTAGTAGTTTTGTTGTGGATTTTTCAGGGTTTTCGACATATAGTATCATATCGTCTGCAAACAGTGATAGTTTTACTTCTTCCTTTCCAATTTTGATGCCTTGTATTTCTTTTTCTTGTCTAATTGCTCTGGCTAGAACCTCCAACACAATGTTGAATAATAGTGGTGATAGTGGACATCCTTGTCTTGTTCCTGATCTTATGGGGAAAGTTTTCAATTTTTCCCCATTGAGGATGATATTAGCTGTGGGTTTTTCATATATTCCCTCTATCATTTTAAGGAAGTTCCCTTGTATTCCTATTTTTTGAAGTGTTTTCAACAGGAAAGGATGTTGAATCTTGTCAAATGCCTTCTCTGCATCAATTGAGATGATCATGTGATTTTTCTGCTTTGATTTGTTGATATGGTGTATTACATTAATTGATTTTCTTATGTTGAACCATCCTTGCATACCTGGGATGAATCCTACTTGGTCATGATGTATAATTCTTTTAATGTGTTGTTGGATATGATTTGCTAGAATTTTATTGAGGATTTTTGCATCTATATTCATTAGAGAGATTGGCCTGTAGTTTTCTTTTTTTGTAATATCTTTGCCTGGTTTTGGTATGAGGGTGATGTTGGCTTCATAGAATGAATTAGGTGGTTTTCCCTCCGCTTCGATTTTTTTGAAGAGTTTGAGGAGAGTTGGTACTAATTCTCTCTGGAATGTTTGGTAGAATTCACATGTGAAGCCGTCTGGTCCTGGACTTTTCTTTTTAGGAAGCTTTTGAATGACTGATTCAATTTCTTTACTTGTGATTGGTTTGTTGAGGTCATCTATGTCTTCTTGAGTCAAAGTTGGTTGTTCATGTCTTTCCAGGAACCTGTCCATTTCCTCTAAATTGTTGTATTTATTAGCGTAAAGTTGTTCATAGTATCCTGTTATTACCTCCTTTATTTCTGTGAGGTCAGTAGTTATGTCTCCTCTTCCATTTCTGATCTTATTTATTTGCATTTTCTCTCTTCTTCTTTTTGTCAATCTTGCTAAGGGCCCATCAATCTTATTGATTTTCTCATAGAACCAACTTCTGGCCTTACTGATTTTCTCTATCGTTTTCATGTTTTCAATTTCATTTATTTCTGCTCTAATCTTTGTTATTTCTTTCCTTTTGCTTGCTTTGGGATTAGTTTGCTGTTCTTTCTCCAGTTCTTCCAAATGGACAGTTAATTCCTGCATTTTTGCCCTTTCTTCTTTTCTGATATAGGCATTTAGGGTAATAAATTTCCCTCTTAGCACTGTCTTTGCTGCGTCCCATAAGTTTTGATATGTTGTGTTTTCATTTTCATTCGCCTCGAGGTATTTGCTAATTTCTCTAGCAATTTCTTCTTTGACCCACTCGTTGTTTAGGAGTGTGTTGTTGAGCCTCCACGTATTTGTGAATTTTCTGGCACTCCGCCTATTATTGATTTCCAACTTCATTCCTTTATGATCTGAGAAAATGTTGTGTATGATTTCAATCTTTTTAAATTTGTTAAGACTTGCTTTGTGACCCAGCATATGGTCTATCTTTGAGAATGATCCATGAGCACTTGAGAAAAAGGTGTATCCTGCTGTTGTGGGATGTAATGTCCTATAAATGTCTGTTAAGTCTAGCTCATTTATAGTAATATTCAGATTCTCTATTTCTTTATTGATCCTCTGTCTAGATGTTCTGTCCATTGATGAGAGTGGTGAATTGAAGTCTCCAACTATTATGGTATATGAGTCTATTTCCCTTTTCAGTGTTTGCAGTGTATTCCTCACGTATTTGGGGGCATTCTGGTTCGGTGCGTAAATATTTATGATTGTTATGTCTTCTTGTTTAATTGTTCCTTTTATTAGTATATAGTGTCCTTCTTTGTCTCTTTTAACTGTTTTACATTTGAAGTCTAATTTGTTGGATATTAGTATAGCCACTCCTGCTCTTTTCTGGTTGTTATTTGCATGAAATATCTTTTCCCAACCTTTCACTTTCAACCTATGTTTATCTTTGGGTCTAAGATGTGTTTCCTGTAGACAGCATATAGAAGGATCCTGTTTTTTAATCCATTCTGCCAATCTATGTCTTTTGATTGGGGAATTCAGTCCATTGACATTTAGTGTTATTACTGTTTGGATAATATTTTCCTCTAACATTTTGCCTTTTGTATTATATATATCATATCTGATTTTCCTTCTTTCTACACTCTTCTCCATACCTCTCTCTTCTGTCTTTTTGTATCTGACTCTAGTGCTCCCTTTAGTATTTCTTGCAGAGCTGGTCTCTTGGTCACAAATTCCCTCAGTGACTTTTTGTCTGAGAATGTTTTAATTTCTCCCTCATTTTTTTTTTTTTTTTTTTTTTTTTAAAGGAAAGACAGAGAGAAGGAAGGAAGGATAGAAGGAAGGAAGGAAGGAAGAAAGGGAAACATTTTTAAACATTTTCTTGTTTTATTGTATTCTGTTTCTCCGTTTTTTTTTTGTTACATGGGCTGGGGCCGGGAATCGAACCGAGGTCCTCCGGCATAGCAGGCAAGCACTTTGCCCGCTGAGCCACCGCGGCCCGCCCTTCTCCCTCATTTTTGAAGGATAATTTTGCTGGATATAGGAGTCTTGGTTGGCAGTTTTTCTCTTTTAGTAATTTAAATATATCATCCCACTGTCTTCTAGCTTCCATGGTTTCTGCTGAGAAATCTACACATAGTCTTATTGGGTTTCCCTTGTATGTGATGGATTGTTTTTCTCTTGCTGCTTTCAAGATCCTCTCTTTCTCTTTGACCTCTGACATTCTAACTAGTAAGTGTCTTGGAGAACGCCTATTTGGGTCTAATCTCTTTGGGGTGCGCTGCACTTCTTGGATCTGTAATTTTAGGTCTTTCATAAGAGTTGGGAAATTTTCAGTGATAATTTCTTCCATTAGTTTTTCTCCTCCTTTTCCCTTCTCTTCTCCTTCTGGGACACCCACAACACGTATATTTGTGCGGTTCATATTGTCCTTGAGTTCCCTGATACCCTGTTCAAATTTTTCCATTCTTTTCCCGATAGTTTCTGTTTCTTTTTGGAATTCAGATGTTCCATCCTCCAAATCACTAATTCTATCTTCTGTCTCTTTAAATCTTTCATTGTAGGTATCCATTGTTTTTTCCATCTTTTCTACTTTATCCTTCACTTCCATAAGTTCTGTGATTTGTTTTTTCAGTTTTTCTATTTCTTCTTTATGTTCAGCCCATGTCCTCTTCATGTCCTCCCTCAATTTATCGATTTCATTTTTGAAGAGGTTTTCCATTTCTGTTCGTATATTCAGCATTAGTTGTCTCAGCTCTTGTATCTCATTTGAACTATTGGTTTGTTCCTTTGACTGGGCCATATTCTCAATCTTCTGAGCGTGAACCGTTATCTTCTGTTTCTGGCGTCTGGGCATTTAGTCAGATTTCCCTGGGTGTCGGACCCAACAAGGTTGTAAGATTTTTCTGTGATATCTCTGGGTTCTGTTTTTCTTATCCTGCCCAGTAGGTGGCGCTCGTGGCACACGTTTGTCTCACGTGTTTGGAATGGAACCCCCGGTCGCCGATCTCCGTGACCTGGGGATTTCCGATCCAATTCTCTCCGTTGGTTCAGGGGGCCGCACGTGGTGGGGGCGTCAGCCGCCGCAGCTTGAGGGAACCCTGTGGCTGGTCGCCGGGGCTGCAGCGGGCCCGGGGAATTCGCCACCGGACCAGGAAGTCGCCCGCGGGGGAGGGGCGTCGGTGACCGGCCGCCGCGGCCTGTGGAATTCCCCACCGGACCAGGAAGCTGCCCGCGCGGGGGAGGGCCACCGCGGCTTGGATAGCCCTCTGATCCGAGACTCGTAGCCGCGGACTCGAAGCCGCCCGCAAAAGAGGGGCGCCAGCCACCTCGGCTTGGGAAACTTGCCTCTCCGAGACTCTCAGCCGGCCTGGGAAGGAGGGAGGGAGTAGCTCCGGCCGCCGCAGCTGTTGCTGCTCCGGAAATCGTGTGCCACTCGGGGATCTCACCGCAGCCGAGTCTCGCAGTCAGACTAGCCAGTCCAGACTGGGTTACGCTGTGTGTCCATTCCCTGCCGTAGCCCTGGGAGCTGTTCTGCACTGTTTCAGTTCACCTAGTAGTTGCTTTGGAGGAGGAGGAACTAAGACGCACGTACCTTACTAAGCCGCCATCTTGGCCCCTCTGGCTCTTCCTCTGTTCATATAAAATTTAACCCCACAAAGGATAGGCTAAGCCTATTTAAAATTAAGTCTAAGAGTCACCCCCAAGAGAGCCTCTTCTGTTGCTCAGATGTGGCCTCTTTCTCTCAGCCAACACAACAAGCAAACTCACTGCCCTCCTCCTCTCTACGTTTGGATATGACACCCAGGGGTGTGGACCTTCCTGGCAACATGGGACAGAAATCCTAGAATGAGCTGGACTCGGCATCAAGGGATTGAGAAAACCTTCTCCATCAAAAGGGGGAAGAGTAAAATGAGACAAAATAAAGTGTCAATGGCTGACAGATTCCAAACAGAGTTGAGAGGTTATCCTGGACATTATCTTACGCATTAAATGGAGAGGCTGGAGGGAACTGCCTGAAAATATAGAGCTGTGTTCCAGTAGCCATATTTCCTGAAGATGACTATAATGATAAGCTTTTGCAATGTGACTGTGTGGTTGTGAAAACCTGGTGTTTGATGCTCTTTTATCTACCTTATCAACAGACAAGTAAAGCATAAGGATTAAAACTAAATAAATAATGGGGGAACAAATGTTAAAATAAATTTAGTAGATTGAAACGCTAGTGATCAAAGAAAGGGGGGGTAAGGGGTATGGATTGTATGATTTTTTTTCAGTTTTCTTTTTATTTCTTTTCCTGAATTGATGCAAATGTTCGAAAAAATCACGATGATGATGAATATACAACTATGTGATGATATTGTGAGTTTCAGATTATATAACAAGAATGGAATGATCATATGGTAAGAATGTTTGTGTTTGTATGTGGTTATGTTTCATAAATAATTTAAAAAATTATTTTCACAAACTTGCCTTAATAAAAGGTGAAAATGTTACTGTTCAGTATACTTATGAAGCCTGTCAAGATTTGTGAATGGAGAAATATGGGGAATAATAGATAATCAGCGTTAATTTATATGATCTTATTCTAGTGGATGTGATATATTTTTAAAAGGGGATGAAACCCTTTACAAATTCTCATCCCAGTGGAGCAAAATACTGAGCAAACAGTTATTCAGCACTATGATCCATATTAATAAGCTTCTCAACTTAAATAAAGTCTTCACCTTTTCTTTCTCTTAATTACTTAAGCATAAATTGCTTTAGAAAAATTTACATCCCAGTATCTGGTTTGGGTCAAGATGTCTAATCATGAGATCTTTCTATGATATATGAAATAGGATAATATAAAAAAAAATCTGTCAAATACATTAGAAAGCATTTTGAATAGAAATGATGGTTCTTATTTAAAACATTACTCTTTAATATATATACTATGATGGAGTAAAAGAGGCCTTAATATTTTTTATTGTTGGAGACAATGATTTTAATAAATTCCTATTTATCTGCTATTGTGCTTTTAGTTGTTCGATAACTGAAGGCTTCTGAATGGTTTAACAAAAAAACACATCTCAAGTCTCGTTGCTTTTCTGAGTGTCTCTTCAAGTATACAAATGTATTTCTCAACCTGAGCATTCTTTGCAATCACAGACATAGAAATCTTTCAAATGCTGAATAGTAGGAACTACTTGATTTTTAAGTAAATCATTAACAGAGGAAAATATTGGTGTATTTTCAACCTATCAGGAAAAGTTATTGATGTTTATGTGTGATTCATAGTGATTCTGAATATGTTTCCCAGCTACAAGTACACTAGAACTACTGCTGTGGTATCCAGAGGATAGAAGTGTTAGTTCCTCATGTTATCCCTGTGCAGGTTGGGTCTGAGTTTTTAAAGAATTATGTAACTTGTGAAGAGGTGACTTTAGCATAAGAGCAGTTCCTTGAGTTGTATGCATAGCTTTTACTGGGCTAACACTGGCTTCAATTAAAACTTTTGAATTATAAAGTGAGTATAAGCTTACTCTCATTTTCAAAAGCTGAATCATAGTTTATTTCTTGAATTAATATGATAGAAACATTAAAATTCAGGACCACTGGAATATGACAATATTTTCAGGTTGTGGTTTGTTATACTTAATGGTTTGCTTGTTTTTTTCAAAGAAACTGAAAAAGCTTGCTCTAGTAGTAGAAGAAAATACATTGCTTTCCTCAGAAGATTATAAAATTATTCAGGCTTATTGTAGTTAATAAATGGTTACCAAGAATGCTAGTTAAATGCCAATGAACTGTTTTTACTCTTTTTATATGATATATATGAATTTCTGGGAGTGATGGTGCCAGTGGTACCTCCAATTACATTTTGTCAAACACTTAAGCACTCTCGTTGATGTTGCCATAATCTGTTCAACACTCCCAGTATATTTTCTCAATGTCTGTTTACTTAAAATGGTTTGGAATGACAAAATTAACAAGCAATAAAATCTGAATTATCATGAAAAAAAAAAACCCACCAAAAAATAAACTGGATAAAAAGAGAAAATGCCACCAATATGGTTCAAAGACATGAGATTTTACTCTTCAAGTTAAGTTCCTCTTCTAGTTAGTGTATTCTTTACCTTAAGACTTTTTGAGGCATCTGATTCCCTTATAACTCAGAGATAACAGATTCAGATCTTTCAATAATTGCCTAAGAACACTATAATGCTAAAAGCTTTCAGAAAGGGCTGAAAGTAAATACCTTTTGATAAACTGATAAACTAATGAATGCACCTAACCGGAATTCTTATAGGATGCACTCAGCTTAATAAGATTCATGTCTGAAAGTAGAACTAGAACGGAGAGGTTTCATTTTAAGAACTGATTGCTCATACATACATATACACACACACATGCGCAAATGTTGAAATTCTTGGTGTAAACTCATTACACAATTGCTTGGCCTTTATGTTTCCTGAGCAACATTTCAATTCTTAAAAATACTTTTATTGAGGAATATCCACACATGTACAGCCCAACCATATTATACTATCAGTTGCTCACAATATCATCACATAGCTGTGTATTCTTCACCATGACCATTTTTAGAACATCTGCATCACTTCAGAAAAATAAATAAACTCATATATTCCATACCCCTTATTACTCCCTGTCACTGACATACAGTATTTCAATCTACCCAATTTTTACCCTTTAACTCCCCCTATTATTTATTTTCATCCTTATTTATTTATTTAAAAACTCATTTGTCCATACCCTGGATAAAAGGAGCACCAGACACGAGATTTTCATAATCACAGAGTCACACTGTAGAAGCTATAGAGTTATGTTGTCTTCTTCAAGAATAAGGCTACTGGGCTACAATTCAACAGTTTCAGGTACTTCCCTTTAGCCACCCCATTACACCATAAACTAAAAAGAAGTATCTATATAATGTCTAAGAGCAAGCGCCAAGATAACCTCCCAACTCTGAGGTTGGGAGCCACTGAGACTTCATTTTGTTCTATTTCTCTCTTCCCCCTTTTGGTCAGAGGTTAAAGTTTTAAAATATGGATGGTATCATCCTTTACCCAGCAATTCAGTCACGTCTTCAGGCTGTACTTCTAATTCTAACTCTCCTGCTAATTCCACTATATCTAAAGTTACTTCTTCCACTGAAATCCTGAACCCTTCAAAGTCATCCATGTGGGTTGGGATCAGTATCTTCCAAACCCTGGTTAGTGCTGATATTTTGATCTCCTCCCAGTAATCATGAATCTTCTTATGGCATCTAGAATGGTGAATACTTTCCAGAAGGTTTTGAATACTTTCCAGAAGGTTTTCAATTTACTTGGCCTAGATCCTTCAGAAGAATCACTATCTATGGCAGCTATAGCTATATGATATATATATTTTTTAATGCAATTTTATTGAGATATCTTCACATGCCATATAGTCATCTGAAGTATACAAACAAGTTCACAGTATCATCACATAGTTGTGCAGTCATCAGCACAACTGATTTTTAAATATTTTCATTACTCATTAAACAATAAAAATAAGAATAAAAATAAAAGTTAAAAGAACACCCAAAACATCCCATATCCCCTATCCCCCTCTTTTATTTATTATTATTTTTGCCTTTATTTTCTTACTCATCTGTCCATACACTGGACAATGGGAGTGTCAGTTACAAGGTTTTCAGATCACATGGTCATGCTGTAAAAGCTATATAGTTGTACAATCATCTTCAAGAATCAAGGCTACCGGGTTAGAGTTCAGTGGCTTCCAGGCATTTCCCTCTAGCTACTCTAATGCACCAAAAAACTGAAAAGAGATATCAATATAATGCATAAAAATAAACTCCAGAATGACCTCTTGACTCTATTTGAACTCTCTCAGCCACTGAAACTTTGTTTCTCTTCCCCAATTAGGTCAAGAAGTCTTTCTTAATCCCATGATGCCAGGGTCAGACTCATCCCTGGGAGTCAGGGTGCACATTGCCAGGGAGATTTTTACCCCCGGGAGTCATGTTAAATGTAGCAGGGAAGGCAGTGAATTTAACTGTGGTGTTGGCTTAGAGAGAGAGAGAGGCCACATCTGAGCAACAAAGGAAGTTCTCTTGGGGTGGCTCTTAGGCATTATAAGTAGGCTTAGCTTCTCCTTTGCAGGAACAAATTTCAAAAGGGCAAACCCCAAGAGCGAGGGCTTGGCCTATTAAATTGGTAGCCCCCAGCGCTTGGAGAATCTCAGGTCTTCCCCAGATGGGAAATTTAATATTTCTACATTTTCCCCCAACCCTTCAAGGGGACTTAACAAATACTTTTTTATCTTCTGCCCAGATTACTCTGGGATGTATCAAGGCATCATACTAACCCACACAAATCAACAGGATCTCACTCCCTATTCTAGGTTCCATGTAATTATGGTACTTGAATAAACTGATTAAACAAGTTAAATAGTGTGTTACAGGAAATACAAATTTTGTACCAAATAAACAAATCTTTCTTTGGTTTCACCCAGAATTTCAAGTTTTAAAAATACAGTCAATATCATCCTTTACCCTTCAGTCTGATTTACCTTAGTTCTAACCAGATAAGCTTAATTCATATTAATAATTCATGTCTGATCTTTTCCTCCACTTTTTAAAAAGTTGCTGTATGGGATAATGCTGTCTTTCATAGCTGCAGAACTCTAATTTTGAGTCACAGGTATCATACAGATACCTGAAGTTCCAGGGAACAGCCAGGTTATACACGAAATATATTTCTTAAATAATAAAACTTCAAAGTCAAAATGACTCCTTGATCCATGGACTGCAGAAAGGATGTTATCATATCAGGCATGAAAACAACATTAATCACACTGTACATCTTCATCAGAGCTCTTTGGTCACTAGGATCATTGTTAATGAGCAGTAATATTTTGAAAGAAATCTTTCTTTTTTAGCAGTAAGTCTCAACAGTGGGCTTAAGATATCCAGTAAACTATACCATAAACAGATGTGCTGTCATCCAGGCTTTCTTGTTCCATTTATAGAGCATAGGCAGAGTAGATTGAGCATAATTCTTAAGGGCCTTAGGATTTTCAGAATGGTAAATGAGCACTGGGTTCAACTTTAAGTCACCGTTGCATTAGCCCCTAACACAAGAGCCTATCCTTTGAAGATCTGAAGCCAGGCATTGATATCTTTAGCTATGAAAATGTCAGATGGCATCTTCTTTCAATAGAAGGCTGTTTCGTCTACATTGAAAATCTATTGTTTAGTGTAGCAATGTTAATCTGTTATCTTGGCTAGATTTTCTGGATAATTTGTTGCAGTTTCTACATCAGCACTTGCTGATTCACCTTGAATTTCATGTTACGGAGATAGCGTCTTTCCTTAAAACTCAAGAACCAACTCTGCTAGCTTCAAACTTTTCTTCCCCAGCTTCCTAACCTCTCAGCCTTCAAGAGAGTTAGGGTTTTGCTCTAGATTAGGCCTTGGTTTAATGGAATGTTATGGCTGGTCTAATCTTTATCCAGACCACTAAAAACTTTCTCCTTAGCAATAAGGCTATTTTACTTTCTTATCATTTATGTGTTCACTGGGATAGCACTTTTCATTTCCTTCAAGAACATGGGTATCTGGCACAAGAGGCCTAGCTTTAAGCCTACATCAACTTTCAACATGTCTTCCTCACTAAGCTTAATCATTTTTAATTTTTGATTTAAACCAAGAGTCATGTGACTCTTCCTTCCATTTGAACACTTAAAGGGCACTGTAGGATTATTAATTGGCCTAATTTCAATATTGTTGTGTTTCAGGTCAAGGAGAGGGAAACAGATAGGGAAATGGCTAATCAGCAGAAAAGTAAGAACACACAAATTCATTAGTTAAATTTGCCATCTTATATGGGCACAGTTTGTGGTGTCCCCAAACAATTACAATAGTAACATCAAAGTCACTGATCAGTAGAGTCCTAGATTGTAAACTCTTATAGCAGTTACACATATTCAGGATATTTCTCAATTCTGAGATACTGAGTTGTTTGTATATAACCTGGTCATCCCCAGAAACTTCAGGAATTTATGTGACACCTGAGACTCAGAGTTAGAGCTCTGAAGCTATGAAAGTCAGCTCTACCCCATACTGGAACTACTTAAAAAGTTGAAAAAGGGATCAGACTTCAACTAGAGATATAAATGAAGCTGACCTGGATAGGACTAAGGTAGATCAGAATATAGGGTAAAGGATGATATCATCCATATTTTAAAACTTCAACTTCTTCTGTGACACACCAAAGGGAGAGATGCTTATTTGGTACAAAATTTATATTTTAGGTAGTGCACCTAATTTAACTTGGTCAGTTTAGTTGAACCCCATTTAGGTACATGGAATCTTGAATAGGGCTTGAGATCTTGTTGGTTTGTCCAAGTTAGTGTGATGCCCCGATATATCCCAGAGTAATCTGAGGAGTGAACAAAGAAGTATTCCCAAGGTACCCTTGGGGGACTGGGGAGAAAGGAGGAAATACTCAACTTCCTCGTTTGGGGAATTCCTGATATTCTCACAAAAAGTGGGAACAATTCAGCAGGTGAACTCACTGTCCTCCCCAACTACATGGGACATGACTCCTGGGATAAGCCAGGATTCAGCATCACAGGATTGAGAAAGACATCTTGGCCAAAAGGGGGGAGAGAAATGAGACAAAATAAAGTTTCAATGGCTAAGAGATTTCAAACAGAGTTGAAAGGTTATCCTGGAGGTTATTCTTATGCATTATATAGGTATCCCTTTTTAGTTTATGGTATATTGGAGTGGCTGGAGGGAAGTGCCTGAAAATGTTATGTTCCAGTAGCCTTGATTCTTGAAGACAACTGTATAAAGATGTAATTTTTACAATGTGACTGTGTGATTGTGAAAACTTTGTGTCTGATGCTCTTTTTATCCAAGGTATGAACAGATGAGTAAAAAAATAAGGATAAAAAATAAATAAATAATAGGGGACAAGGGGTAAAGTAAATTGAGTAAATTTAAATACTAGTGGTCAGTGAGAGAGATGGGTAAGGGGCATGCGACATATGAATTTTTTCTTTTTATTTCTTTTTCTGGAGTAATGCAAATGTTCTAAAAACGATCACAATGAATGCACAACTATGTGATGCTATTGTGAGCCATGATGTACACCATGCATGAACTGTATGTGTGTTAAGATTTCTCAATAAAAATATTTTAAAAAAAAGATCACTGATCACAGATCACCATACAGACACAATACTAATAAAAAAGTTTCAAATATTGTAAGAATCACCAAAATGTGCCACAGAGACACAAAGTGAGCACATGCTGTTGGAAAAATGGTGTCGACAGACTTGCTCGACACAGGATTGCCACAAACCTTCAAAACAAGGTATGTCTATATTAAAAACTCTCTCTTAAAGTGAGCCTTCAAAAGCTGCAAGACAGCTTTCTACTTCTCGTCTGAGAAATTTAAACTTTCTCTTAAAAATGTACAGTAGAGGGATCCTCGTTGGCATAGCGCGCCGGCTGCCCCATCAGCCCAGGATCCTGCCGGCCGGTGAACAGGCACGAACGCGCCAGTTCCTCCTCCAGAGCAACTACTAGGTCACCAGAAACAGTGCAGAACAGCTCCCAGGGACACGGCAGGCACCGGACACACAGCGTACCCCAGTCTGGACTGGCTGGACCGGCTGCGAGACTCCGCTGCAGTGAGCTCCCAGGGTGAGTGGCGCGCACTTCCCCGGGCCGCGGCGGCTGGCGGCCGGCGCCCCTCCCTCCCCTCCTTCCCGGACCGGGTGAGAGTCTCAGAGAGGCAAGTTTCCCAAGCCGCGGTGGATGGCTGCCGGCACCCCTCTCTCGCGGGCGGCTTCCTATACCGGCTATGAGTCTCAGATCAGCAAGTTCCCCAAACCGCGGCGGCCAGAGGCCCTCCCCCACAGGCAGCTTCCTGGTCCAGCGGTGAGTCTCGGATCAGCGAGTTCCCCAAGCCGTGGCAGCCGGTGGCTGGCGCCCCTCCCCCATAGGCAGCTGCCCGGAGGGAGAGGAGGGAGTCTCCGACAGTGGCAGGGACTGGGTCCAACCAAACACCAATAGTGGCATTAATAAAGGAGCAACAACATCTTTTGCTGGTGGGACCCGCAGACAGACAAGCGCCACATACTGGGCAGGATAAAAAAAACAGAGCCTAGAGACTTCACAGGAAAGTCTTTCAACCTGCTGGGTCTCACATTCAGGGATATCTGATTAAATGTCCAGACGCCAGCAAAAAATAACAAATCACACCAGGAAAATTGAAGATATGCCCCAGTCAAAAGAACAAACCAATAGCTCAAATGAGATAGAGGAGCTGAGACAACTAATTCTGAATATACGAACAGAAATGGAAAACCTCTTCAAAAACCAAATCAATAAATTGAGGGAGGACATGAAGAAGGTAAGGGATGAACAAAAAGAAGAAATGGAAAGTCTGAAAAAACAAATCACAGAACTTATGGGAATGAAAGATACAGTAGAAGAGATGAAAAAACAATGGAAACCAACAATGGTAGATTTCAAGAGACAGAGGTTAGAATTAGTGAACTGGAGGATGGAACATCTGAAATCCAAAAAGAAACAGAAACCATAGGGAAAAGAATGGAAAAATTTCAGCAGGGGATCAGAGAACTGAATGATAACATGAAGTGCACAAATATAGGTGTTGTGGGTGTCCCAGAAGGAGAAGAGAAGGGAGAAGAAGGAGAAAAACTAATGGAAGAAATTATCACTGAAAATTTCCCAACTCTTATGAAAGACCTAAAATTACAGATCCAAGAAGTGCAGCGCACCCCAAAGAGAAAAGATCCATATAGGTGTTCTCCAAGACACTTATTAGTTAGAATGTCAGAGGTCAAAGAGAAAGAGAGGATCTTGAAAGCAGCAAGAGAAAAGCAATCCATCATATACAAGGGAAGCCGAATAAGACTATGTGTAGATTTCTCAGCAGAAACCATGGAGGCAAGAGGACAGTGGGATGATATATTTAAATTACTAAAAGAGAAAAACTGCCAACCAAGAATTCTATATCCAGCAAAATTGTCCTTCAAAAATGAGGGAGAAATTAAAACATTTTCAGACAAAAAGTCACTGAGGGAATTTGTGACCAAGAGACCAGCTCTGCAAGAAATACTAAAGGGAGCACTAGAGTCAGATATGAAAAGACAGAAGAGAGAGGTGTGGAGAAGAGTGTAGAAAGAAGGAAAATCAGATATGATATATATAATACAAAAGGCAAAATGGTAGAGGAAAATATTACCCAAACAGTAATAACACTAAATTTTAATGGACTGAATTCCCCAATCAAAAGACATAGACTGGCAGAATGGATTAAAAAAAAGGATTCTTCTATATGCTGTCTACAGGAAACACATCTTAGACCCAAAGATAAATATAGGTTGAAAGTGAAAGGTTGGGAAAAGATATTTCATGCAAATAACAACCAGAAAAGAGCAGGAGTAGCCATACTAATATCCAACAAATTAGACTTCAAATGTAAAACAGTTAAAAGAGACAAAGAAGGATACTATCTACTAATAAAAGGAACAATTAAATAAGAAGACATAACAATCATAAATATTTATGCACCGAATCAGAATGCCCCAAAATATGTGAGGAATACACTGCAATTATTGAAAAGGGAAATAGACAATCTACCTAATAGCTGGAGACTTCAATTCACCACTCTCATCAATGGACAGAACATCTAGACAGAGGATCAATAAAGAAACTGAGAATTTGAATATTACAATAAATGAGCTAGACTTAACAGACATTTATAGGACATTACACCCCACAACAGCAGGATACACCTTTTTCTCAAGTGCTCATGGATCATTCTCAAAGATAGACCATATGCTGGGTCACAAAGCAAGTCTCAACAAATTTAAAAAGATTGAAATCATATACAACACTTTCTCGGATCATAAAGGAATGAAGTTGGAAATTAATAATAGGCACAGTGCCAGAAAATTCACAAATACGTGGAGGCTCAACAACACAGTCTTAAATAACGAGTGGGTCAAGGAAGAAATTACAAGAGAAATTAGTAAATACCTCGAGGTGAATGAAAATGAAAACACAACATATCAAAACCTATGGGACGCAGCAAAGGCAGTGCTAAGAGGGAAATTTATTGCCCTAAATGCCTATATCAAAAAAGAAGAAAGGGCAAAAATGCAGGAATTAACTGTCCACTTGGAAGAACTGGAGAAAGAACAGCAAACTAACCCCAAAGCAAGCAATAGGAAAGAAATAACAAAGATTAGAGCAGAAATAAATGAAATTGAGAACATGAAAACAATAGAGAAATCAATAAGACCAGAAGTTGGTTCTATGAGAAAATCAACAAGATTGATAGGCCCTTAGCAAGACTGACAAAAAGAAGAAGAGAGAAAATGCAAATAAATAAGATCAGAAATGGAAGAGGAGACATAACTACTGACCTCACAGAAATAAAGGAGGTAATAAAAGGATACTATGAACAACTTTATGCTAATAAATACAACAATGTAGATGAAATGGACAAGTTCCTGGAAAGGCAT
Organism: Tamandua tetradactyla; assembly: GCF_023851605.1. NCBI lineage: Eukaryota > Metazoa > Chordata > Mammalia > Pilosa > Myrmecophagidae > Tamandua > Tamandua tetradactyla. The sequence continues at coordinate 170,456,535 of NC_135327.1, forward strand.
GAACAACCAACTTTGACTCAAGAAGAAATAGATGACCTCAACAAACCAATCACAAGTAAAGAAATTGAATCAGTCATTAAAAAGCTTCCCAAAAAGAAAAGTCCAGGACCAGACGGCTTCACATGTGAATTCTACCAAACTTTCCAGAGAGAATTAGTACCAACCCTGCTCAAACTCTTCAAAAATATTGAAGTGGAGGGAAAGCTACCTAATTCATTCTATGAAGCCTACATCACCCTCATACCAAAACCAGGCAAAGATATTACAAAAAAAGAAAACTACAGACCAATCTCTCTAATGAATATAGATGCAAAAATCCTCAACAAAATTCTAGCAAACCGAATCCAGCAACACATTAAAAGAATTATACATCATGACCAAGTAGGATTCATCCCAGGTATGCAAGGATGGTTCAACATAAGAAAATCAATTAATGTAATACACCATATCAACAAATCAAAGCAGAAAAATCACATGATCATCTCAATTGATGCAGAGAAGGCATTTGACAAGATTCAACATCCTTTCCTGTTGAAAACACTTCAAAAGATAGGAATACAAGGGAACTTCCTTAAAATGATAGAGGGAATATATGAAAAACCCACAGCTAATATCATCCTCAATGGGGAAAAATTGAAAACTTCCCCCTAAGATCAGGAACAAGACAAGGATGTCCATTATCACCACTGTTATTCAACATTGTGTTGGAGGTTCTAGCCAGAGCAATTAGACAAGAAAAAGAAATACAAGGCATCAAAATTGGAAAGGAAGAAGTAAAACTATCACTGTTTGCAGACGATATGATACTATACGTCGAAAACCCTGAAAAATCCACAACAAAACTACTAGAGCTAATAAATGAGTACAGCAAAGTAGCAGGTTACAAGATCAACATTCAAAAATCTGTAGTGTTTCTATACACTAGCAATGAACAAGCGGAGGCGGAAATCAAGAAACAAATTCCATTTACAATTGCAACTAAAAGAATAAAATACTTACGAATAAATTTAACTAAAGAGACAAAAGACCTATACAAAGAAAACTACAAGAAATTGTTAAAAGAAATCACAGAAGACCTAAATAGATGGAAGGGCATACCGTGTTCATGGATTGGAAGACTAAATATAGTTAAGATGTCAATTCTACCTAAATTGATTTACAGAGTCAACGCAATACCAATCAAAATCCCAATAGAAAAACCAATAAGCAAATTTATCTGGAAGGGCAGGGTGCCCCAAATTGCTAAAAGTATCTTGAGGAAAAAAAACAAAGCAGGAGGTCTCATACTGCCTGACTTTAAGGCATATTATGAAGCCACAGTGGTCAAAACAGCATGGTATTGGCATAAAGATAGATATATCGACCAATGGAATCGAATAGAGTGCTCAGATATAGACCCTCTCATCTATGGACACCTGATCTTTGATAAGGCAGTCAAGCCAACTCACCTGGGACAGAACAGTCTCTTCAATAAATGGTGCCTAGAGAACTGGATATCCATATGCAAAAGAAGGAAAGAGGACCCGTATCTCACACCCTATACAAAAGTTAACTCAAAATGGATCAAAGATCTAAACATTAGGTCTAAGACCATAAAACAGTTAGAGGAAAATGTAGGGAGAAATCTTATGAATCTTACAATTGGAGGCAGTTTTATGGACCTTAAACCTAAAGCAAAAAGCAAGAAGAAAGAAAGAAAGAAATGGGAGCTCCTCAAAATTAAACACTTTTGTGCATCAAAGAACTTCATCAAGAAAGTAGAAAGACAGCCTACACAATGGGAATCAATATTTGGAAATGATTTATCAGATAAAGGTCTAGTATCCAGAATTTATAAAGAGATTGTTCAACTCAACAACAAAAAGACAGCCAATCCAATTACAAAATGGGAAAAAGACTTGAACAGACACCTCTCAGAAGAGGAAATACAAATGGCCAAAAGGCACATGAAGAGATGCTCAATGTCCCTGGCCACTAGAGAAATGCAAATCAAAACTACAATGAGATATCATCTCACACCCAGCAGAATGGCCATTATCAACAGAACAGAAAATGACAAGTGCTGGAGAGGATGCGGAGAAAGAGGCACACTTATTCACTGTTGGTGGGAATGTTAATTGGTGCAACCACTGTGGAAGGCTGTTTGGCGGTTCCTCAAAAAACTGAATATAGAATTGCCATACGACCCAGCAATACCATTGCTAGGTATCTACTCAAAGGACTTAAGGGCAAAGACACAAATGGACATTTGCACACCAATGTTTATAGCAGTGTTATTTACAATTGCAAAGAGATGGAAACAGCCAAAATGTCCATCAACAGATGAGTGGCTAAACAAACTGTGGTATACACATACGATGGAATATTATGCAGTTTTAAGACAGAATAAACTTATGAAGCACGTAATAACATGGATGGACCTAGAGAACATTATGCTGAGTGAGACTAGCCAAAAACTAAAGGACAAATACTGTATGGTCCCACTGATGCGAACCGACATTAAAGAATAAACTTGGAATATGTCATTGGTAACAGAGACCATCAGGAGATAGAAATAGGGTAAGATAATGGATAATTGGAGCTGAAGGGATACAGACTGTGCAACAAGACTGTATACAAAAACTCAGAAAAGGACAGCACAATACTACCTAATTGTAATGTAATTATGTTAAAACACTGAATGAAGCTGCATCTGAGGTATAGTTTTTTTTAATTTTATTTATTTTTTATTTTTTTCTATTATCGTTTTATTTCTTTTTCTGTTGTCTTTCTATTTCTTTTTCTAAATCGATGCAAATGTACTAAGAAATGATGAATATGCATCTTATGTGATGATATTAAGAATTACTGATTATATATGTAGAATGGAATGATTTCTAAATGTTGTGTTAGTTAATTTTTTAATTAATAAAAAAAGGATGCTTACTATTGCAGAAAAAAAAAAATGCACAGTAGAACTAAAGAAGAAGACAATCAAGGGTCATCTGAAACTGTGATTGGCTCTCTAAAAATCCTTGGACAAAGACAGACACCATGACTCAAGCATAAGTTTTCCTAAGACCGCTGAAAGCATGGCTGATACAAAGGCTTGGGCTAAGAATGCTGTGGAATGGACAGCAAAGGATCCACATGGCTTCCTTATGACAGTGATTTTTTGGCCCTTACTCCATTGTACCATACTGTCCTGGGAATTAGCCAAGTTGATTGAGACCAGGGAAAAGGAAAAGAAGAGACAAAATGTCAAGAAAATATTGCAAAGGCCGAACAACTGAAAAAGGACTGAAGAAAAGAACAGGCTCTGAAACTAGAGGAAAATTATTTAGAAAATTACACAGCTCTGGAAGGAAGCACTAGGTTGCTTTTTTGAGTTTTATGACAGTATTATATAGTAATCAATGTCTGACCATATGAAAGAATCATGTTAGCTATAACCTCGGTACTACAGCAACTTTTAGGCTTAGATACAGAAGTTTGTTGGGTATCTGTGACAGTTATTGGGTAAATTAGCATTTATTATGCTACAAAGTCTTTATAACTGACTTAGTCACATGCCACTTTATAATCTAGCTACTGAAATAAAAATATCCTATGGAGAAAAAAATGACTTTAGATAATGTATTCTATTCAAACAATAGTTTAAATTAGGGTCCTATTCTGGACAAAGGATGTTAAGTCACAATTGTCCTCTCTGAGATGAAAAGTGTGTTTGGGCTCAAAGATACAGTATATTAATCCCACCTTTTGTCATTATTGTTTATTTCTTGGAATATAATCATTTCTGGCTTTTTCAAAGCAAAATAATATTAGTCATTTAATACTTTATCTTCCGCATAGTTTTTCTGATTTTTAGCCTTTATCTTGGTAATACAATTATCAGACATTCTACTTTTTTTTAAACCTAAGTTTATAGAGTCCTTTTGTCCTGACTAGTAGAATACTTGCAGGATAGAACAATTTTGTATTTAAGAGCAAGTCTATTTTCTTAGAGATGACTTGTTGAGCAGAATAAAATTATAATTTAAAGTTTGCATACAAATGCCAAACATTGTAGTACCTTACAATCCATTTATTTTTGCTTGTGCTAAGTAGAAGTATGAAATAGTTAAAATTCTTATCAGGCAATCTGCTAATTATATAGATCTACTCTTTTGTTTAACTCATGTAGTAGTAATGTAATATACTTTTTAATTAAGCAGTTTTAAGGTGAAAATTAAAATTTCAAGATTCTTTTAAGGAACCCTTAAGATGAACAGTTAAGTCATATTTCATAAGTGGTAAGGAAAGCTTGGAAAAATTTTGTTAGGCACAGCAGTAAGTGCGGTGAAAACAGATAAATTATGTCAAAATGAGAATATTATATTTAGAAGAAAAGAGCTAAAAAATATTTCTTTGTAAGTAGCATAAAAGGAATTTTTACTATTAAACATAGCTTTTGCAAACTAATAGTCTACTTTTCACGATCAGTCTTTTATAACTTTTAAAGTATTTTCCCCACTTTTTAAATGAATTTTAAGTTACAAAAAATTGTCCAAAAGCTTTAATTTAAAAATGAAACTAGGTAAGGAAATAAATTTGACATTTTTATAAAGAAGAAAGAAAAAGCTACAAGATAAGTGCTACACAAGTCAGGAAGAACTCACAATAATTAAAATTCAGTAGGAGTAAGTAAGAGTTGAGACCTTGCATTCACAATATGAAGAGTAAGTGAAGGGATAAAAATACTAGTGGTCAAACTCAGTTCAATCATTAGAGCAAGAGCAATGTAAAAAAAAATTTGTGTTACATTGTTTACTAGAATAAAAAAAAATCCAAGGAACCGCACAAAACAAACAGTGAACCCAAAATGAAACCATGAACTATGGTTAAAAGTACAATTATTCAAATGTGCTTTCATCAATAATAACAAATGTACCATGCCAAAGCAAAGTGTTAATAATAGGGTGGTATATGGGAATTCAGTATTTTATGCATTTTTTTGTAAATCCATAACTTCTCTAATTAAAAAAAAAAGAGTAAAGGGCTGTAGTTATAAATAAAATTACTAACTGCTTGGTTGATATGCCTGTTCAATAGCAGATGACTTTTATTCAACTTACTTTTAAAATCCATCATCTTAATGTTAGATATATTACTTGATAATAACCACAGATTAAAATGGTTGGATTAAATCTGTTTATAATTTTGCAAAGTGATTTTTCATTCTCCTTAAACACCCCTTCTGGTAGAGGGGGAAAAATACTCTGGGCTGCACAGAATTGGCCCTGTTTTTTTTTTTTAAATGATCTTTAATTACACTTTAAAGCAGATTTTGTGTGTGGGGAATTGGAATTCTACTTGTTAGAAAATTACAGAGTATTTGAGGATCTGCTATTAGCTGCAGAAACAAACAGATTTGTAAGACAAATGATCAGTAGCCTAAAAAAAAACTACCTGTGGGAGACAATTTTTGGCCTAGGGAAGATCTGCATGTGGTCATGAAGGCTGCCCAAATTATGAGCTTATAAAACCTGTAAGGAGCTGCTAAGGAGAGAACAGAAGATTTATATTAGTCAGTAGGAAGCAGTGGAGAACTCAATCATGAAGATTTAGTAAATGTACTGTGGCTGGTTTTCGTGCCTGAGTCCATAATAGTGATCTGGGATTGAGTCTGAGGTGAAGGGAAGGAACAACAACAACAACAAAAACTGCAAAAAGTCAAATACAACGTTTAGGAATGGGTATGTTTGGATAGAACTTGGAAATACAATACTAACAAGAAATGGGATGAAATGGAACCATTAAAGGTAAGTGTGAAGAGAATTCAATGATAAAGCTGTCAAGAGATCTTTGGTACCTAGTTTGCAACCTATTTCCTCCACAATTCTGGAGAAATTTCATTCTCTGGGTTTTTAACATGACAAGCTATGTGACAGAATTATAGACCTTTTTAAGCACCACAGAGGATATATTTTTCAGATTGCATCACAATTCTCCTATCACTTGTGACTGATGTGATGAAGTGCCAACTGAAGCATGAGCCTTGGGAGCTGCTGTACTTGGCTGACATAACAGTAAAAATGACTGTAAGGATTGTGCTATGGATTGAATTCTTCTTTAATTAATTTTTAATTAAAAAAAATATGACAAGAAAGAAACATAAACATTCTTAACATATGATCATTCCGTTATATATATATATATAATCAGTAATGATTGAATTCTTTTGAGATCATTTAAGCTCTTACAAAAAGAAAATGACAAACTCAGGTTCATTAACTCTCTGCTCAAGTCACAGTCTAGGAACCACCAAGCTCTCCTGACGGATGTAAAAGAAGCTCTTATTTCTTGTAGTCACAGGGCTGTTATTACTAAAACTCAAACACAAAATGTAATCCTGTAACTTACTGAATTACAGGTAACAGTTGAATTGAGTCTTGCCAACTTTCACTTGCCAAATGAAAGTCAGGAAACTGACTGGTTAAAGGGCAAGATTCTGTAACAGAATGGGGACATCTAGTTTGACCTAGATGAAACTGATGATTTTGAACCCCCAAATCACTCCTCCATGATAATCTTATCTGGGATAGATGTCTATTTTTCTTCAAGACCTATCATAATCACCTTCTGTTGCCAAAAGAACCATAAATATGGTCAAATTTCATCATGTCACAGGGGACAGGTACACACAGAGGAAATAACTTACACATCAAGAGAGTCACAAAACTTTGCTAAGATGTTTTGAAGAAACATGGGAACAAGTGTGGAAATGGATTCTAAGAATGTTAGACCAAGGAAGGGTAGAGTATAACACTAGATTAAGCCAAATTAGTTGACACGAGTAAACTTTATAGAGATTCTAGATTTAATGTGTTAGCTCTAATAGTTCAAAGTGGATTCAACAGCTTCTTTGGTTGGTTGGCTAAAACTTGGACTACAGTTAATAAGGTTGATATGCCAGCATTCCCCTGGATTGATGTACAGGAAGGAACATAAAGGTTTAGGGAAGTAGGAATATCAGACTGGATCTATCATGTGTAAGCTGGACATCTACCCCCTTAACTATATTCCTTGAGACAACAACTTCTGGATCTCAGCCCTGGGTAAGAGTATGGGCTCTTCCTTGGGAGCTGTACCTTAGCCTGAGGTTAGTGACTGCTCCTTGTACCTGCTATTATTTCTTACTAACCAATCCCTCATTAATATAACCCCTTCCTGTATTTATTCTTTATATTAAATGTTTCCTATTCAAATTTCTATCTTCTGCTGAGATCCAGACTAATAGAAATAACACTCCCCAATAACAAGTACCAAAGATTCCAGATCTGGGGCAGGGAAGTAACAAGATGAGTATCAGTCATCTTCTTGTATTGGGAAATAATACAATATGCTCATAGTAGGCAAAGTTATGATATTTTGAGCATCGAAAGAATGAAGGACAATCCACTTGTCTACCATATTTCAAAAAGAGAAAACCAGGAAAAAAGCAACATTTGAGGCAGCTTAAAAAAAAATCCTTATTTTGAAAACAGGTAATTAAACTGAAAAGAATTAAGATTTATCCCACATTTCTAGTAGGAACCAAGAAGAATGCTAAGGAATAAACAGATGTAGAAGAAATCAGAGAATTAGGAAATCATTTTGCAAAGCAAAATGAAATTACTGATTAAGGTAAGGATTATCAACAGGAATTCAGAATCATTAAGCAAAACTTGACCAGGAACTAGACATTTGTAAAATAAAACTATCACTGCACAAACTATATTCTATTATAAGGGGGAAAAACAAACTTTATAAATGGAAAGCTCATCATCCTAACCCAGTGGTCACTCCTAGTATCACCATGGAGATCAACCAGAAAGCATAAATCTTCTAATAAGATGCACCATGAAGTACCTATGATGTACTCTAGCCAAAAATGTTTCTTAAATTCATCATGCCTATCAGCCTTTTTCAACCAGGGTTTTGGAAAATAATTAAGCCCTGCAGGAAGTGATCTGATCTAAGTGACTGATTTCTCAATTAACCTAAGAATGGTATATAGCTACTAACAATATTAATGCACAGGGAAGAACTCATTACATATAATGGATGCTTTAAGGCGCTAAGGCTTGTGATAGTTAGGTTCTGCTGTCAACTTGGCCAAGTGATGATGCCCTCAGTTGTCTAGTCAGGCAAGTGTGGCCTGACCCCTGCTGCAAGGATGTTTCGCGGCTAGTTGATAAATCGGAAGGCAGGTGCATTAAATCATCAGTCAGTTGACTATATCTGTGGTTGATTATATCTGTGATCAACTAAACCATGTCTCCCACAATGAGATAATCCAATCAGTTGAAGGCTTTTTAAGGAAGAAGAAAGATTCTTTTAGTGCTTTTTCAGCCAGCAAGCCTCTCCTGCAGAATTTGTGTAGACCCTTCATTGGAGTTGTCTGCTTCACAGCCTGCCCTACAGATTTTGGACTCTTACATTCCCACGGTTGCCTGAGACTCCTTTATTATTCTCATATTTACACATCTCTCCTGTTGGTTCTGTTTCTCTAGAGAATCCTGACTAACATAAGTTAGTCTCATAAGAGACTGAGAGGGGTTGCTTTAGATATAACTTCTAATTAGAGGAAATGCAGAGAACAGAAAAATAACCAAAATGAAACAAAGAGGAAACAAACATAAAATCCAGAAGGTGAGGTATCTTATAAAACAACTGACCCCAATCTCTTCAACAAGTCAGCGTCATTTTTAAAAGAGGGAGCGAGAGGAAGGGGTTTATGCTAGATTAAGAGACATAATAACCTGATTCAAAGGCATGGCCCTAGACTGGATATTGATCTGGAAAAACTCTGTATAGAATGTTCTGAGATTAACTTGGAAAATTTTAATATGGTCTGGGTATTACATGATACGAAAAATTACTGAAATAGAAAGATAGAGCTGAATAACTAGAAAAGAAAAACAGATGCACAAAGGAGAACCATAAATCTTATTTGGGTTAAAAAAAAAAACTCTATATATGTTCATAGAGGATATGTACTAAAAGAGTTAACAGTATGATCTCCAGATGGTTTAAATGCAATTTTCTAAGTTTACCACCCTATCAAAATGCTAATTCATCCTTAAGAAGAGATCTCTTCCTTAGTAAATTTATACATACTTCCTTTAGCATGGACCTTCATTAACAGCCAATAATTTGTAGCATGGTATAAAGCAAGGATATATAATCAGAAGGCCTGAGTTCAAGTTCTGAATTAGTAGCTGTGTAACTCTAAAGCTTGTTTCTCATTCATAAAATGAAGATAATATCACACCCAGCATATTTAGGAGCTCAAGAAGTGTAGCTTCTGAAAATATTCTGTGAAGTTTATATAAATACCAAAGATTATTATTGCCTAATTTTGCAAAGGAAACTATTTCACACTAATGCAATCAGATTACAAAATAACTACCATGGCTTTCTACCCTTTAAGGAATAACTTAGTATTTCCACTCACCAATAGAGATACCACTGTACTAGAATAGAAGGCCAAATCTTCTATAATTTCTGTACGTCGGTTAGCTCCAATGCGTAAGGAACGACTATGTACTTCTTCAGGTAACACTGTAAGGATCTCCAGCAGAAAAGGCAGAGAAGTTACATCATTGCTATATCTAGAAAGGAAAAGGAGAGAGAGACATCAGAAGTTATTTAGAGTCAGAAAGTACAAAAATCACATAGGATAACAGCCATCAGAATAAACACCACCAACAAAAGAGGCAGTCTCACTAACTGCTGAGGGAGAGAAAAAATAAGATACATTCTTTTGGAAAGTTATCTGGAAAGATTTACCAGTCAAAAATTTCAACTTGCACATATAACCTCTGACCCAGCAATTCTACTTACAGGTATATACCCCAGAGAATTAAAAGCAGGGGCTCGGACAGACATTTATAGGCTCATGTTCACAGCAACATTATTCACAATAGTCAAAAGGTAGAAACAGCCCATGTCCACTGATGGATGAATAAGCAAAACGTAGACTATATATACTCAGCCCTAAGAAGGAATGAAGTTCTGACACAAGCTACAGTAAGGATGAATGCTGAAATCATTATGTTATGTGAAATAATCACACACACAAGGAAAAATACCATGTAATCATATTTATATGAAATATCTACAGTAAGCAAATTCATAAAGATAGGAATTAGGTTAGAGGTTACCAGGAACTGTGAGCAGGAGAAATGTGGAGTTTTTGTCTAATATATACAGAATTTCTATTTGGAATAATGAAAAAGTTCTGATAATAGATGGTGGTAATGGTAACACACCATTGTGAATTTAATTAATACCACAGAAGTGTATACTTAAAAATTGTTAAAATGGGAAATTTTGTTACCATTATTAAAAAAAAGACATCTTTTTCAAACATAATTTCCCAACCAAGTATCAAAATGCAAGTAAATATTAAGATTATCTTGCCAGAACTAATGAGGAAATGCTTTATTCAAAGCAGCAATTTCATGTATAGAAAAATAATGTCCTCTGACAGACAAGAAACTAACACAATACTCATAATACATATTCATAACAAGTACGTATGTTCATAACAACTTTCAATTTAATGTAATTTAAAATATTCTGACAATATTTTTACCAACTCGCTGATACACCAGTTAGTGGGACTGAACCAAAAAACAATGAAAGATATTACTGGAATTAATTCTGGGGGTTGTGGGTGGTGAGGTGGAGATTACAAAGGTTAAGACCCATATGGTATATTTCTGTCGTATTTAAGTTTTAAATGACTTTTTATTTTTAATTTAACAAAGGATAGTAAGATATAAGTCTGTTCAGAGTTTAGAGAAACAGTCCAAACATTTAGCTATTACTAACAAACTTCCCTGTGTAGGTTAATGGTAATTACAAATGCTAGCATATGTATAATCAATAAGTTACTTACTTTTCTACCAATGTTTGTACACACCCCTTCCAGGAAGGCATCTGTAGGGCAAGGTCTGCTATTGCTAAAGCCAGCTGAATAAAGAGAAGGGAGATTAAATAAGTGAACACACCAGATGAACATCTGGAGCTACTATTAATATTAACTGGAAAGCAAAGAAACTAAATTTCTTCCAAACGATATGAAAATTAAGACTTATCTTCCCTCTCCTACACACACACACACCGTGTAAACTCTTCTGGGCTAGTCACCAACTTCTGGGATTAAAAGTTAAGTTTTAAAAATTAAAAGCAAACAAAAATAACTAATGTAGTCAAAAAGAATAAACTGTAGGTATCCCTCAGAATATACTAATACTTACTTTCATTTGGTAATACCACAAGCTTCACGAACAAACAGATTGTAATTTGCCTAAAGGCCAAAGGTACTGACAAGATCAGACCTGCAACACATCCAAGTAATGGCTTGCCATTTCCCTTCTCATTCCAGTTCTCATCTTGAAAGCCTTAGACAAAATCTTCTTTTTCAAGGGCATTTCTAAACCAGTGACTATGTATTCACTGAAGCTTCCAGTTATCCTTTCTATTTATCTCCCTAACAGGGAAAGGTCAGATGCTCTAGCTGCTCTGTGTTATTTATGAAACTTATTAACCAGTCAGCCCAGAAAGGATTCAAAGAAAAGGCAACTACACTGACCTCTCACCAAGCATAATACAGTAGGTATTTTTATCATCTGCAATTTTAACAAAAGGGGGCAGATGTGTGTCTGGAAAAACATTCACTCACCTTTCCCCTTGTGGTATTCTGGTTAGTTTGAAACCAAATGAACTCTAAGATTAGACAAAAGATTTAAATTTTCACTTCTGATCCACTTATAAGATTATAGCTATGAGACCATAATAAAGTTAGCATTACCTCGCATGGCCTAGCAATATTAAGCCAAATAAAGATAAATTCAAAGGATCCTACAAATTTCCCTAATGAGAGCAGAGGATTTACCTGTGTTACAATGACAGGAGACAAGTCTTTCAAGTTCTGGATATGGGTTAGCAATGAGTCCCGTAAAGAAGCATGAGAGTCTGTGGGGAGCTCATAAAATGAGGTCTGAATCTTCATTTTCATGGTCTGTGCAGCAAAATAGCATGATTCCACATCTTGCCGGATCTGTAACAACTGGTCTGAAATCTCCCATGCATGAACCTAAAAAGTAGATCAGAAAAAGAAATCTTGAAGACTATTTTTCTATAACAAGTTTAATTCTATACAAACAACCTCAACACATGTATAAACATATTTAGACCAAAGTAATTAAAAAAAACTCTAACAAGCTAAATATTATCTTCCAATTCAGCCAGCACTTCAAACTACATTGTTATAGGCCCTGTTGAACAAAACCATTACCTAAAAAAATCTCTGATTCATTTAGGAAGGAGTGAGGGATATCAATTGACTTGATATATTTAATCTTGCTGCTTTGAATCAATAATTGTGTAGGAGGAAGGACATTTTAAAATGTCCCAAAAGTAACTACTACTAGTAAAATTCCATTGTAATAACTTCTAACCCTAATCTATAGGATGGATGTTTCTTCTCTTTTTTCATTTGAAATACATAAGTTTTATTCACTCTGAATTAAGTCTGGAAGCTATTTTAATGTATTTTTAGTAGTATTTCACGTTAATTTCAGAAAAACCATCTTGCCCCAAGTGAGTATTTCATGAATTTAAATTTTTTTTCAGATGTATTTATATTTGGCAAAGTGCCATGCATATTACCAAAATCATTTTCACAGGAGAAAATACACATTTATGGAAATAATAAATAAAAAGAACAGAAGCATAGAATTTGATATTAACAGTCAGATGTCAGGTTGTAAAAGGGAGTCTTAATTTGAAAGACAGCACTGGGAACAAAATTCTGCAGTACACAGTAAATGACTAATTAACAACCGAAAAGTTCCAATCCAATTCTACAATAAACTGCCTAGAAGGCTGAAATGAACTGGCAACTTCAATCCTGATTCAGTAATAGAGCCAGTTGTGAAGACAGACCATATGGTTATATCTGGCCAAAATCTTATAGAGTATGTCACAAGTAATATACAATTATTCCTTCAGATATTCCAAAGATAGATAAGCAGCAAGTCAAGAAATAGAAACAAGTAGAAGAATATATAACCTATATAAGGTTTCTGAAAATAGAAACCCTGAATTTTAACAATTACAGGTTTACTGACATAAACTTAGCTTTCAGAACAATAAGAAGTTGGGGAAAGTAAGCACAAAGCAATGATTTCCTTTCCGATACAGTATATTTTTATTAATTATTGGTCCTTTTTACTTCTAGCACAGTATCTCAAAAATAAACACTCAATAAATGTTTAATGAATTAATGTATCACTAATAACACGTTTTCTTCTCCCAGGTAAAAAACTTCCACATGGTTTCTAGTTATTCATTATCTAACCAGTAAACTAAGTGCATATATAATTTAATATATCATCAAAATGTCTTTACTTCACTCAAACTAATATTTTAAAAAAACAACAGCAAAAGGGTTCTATGAAATTTTGAAATTGCCACAAATGCCCTCAATAAAAACAGAGCAATTAAAAAGTGAAACCAAAAAGTAATGGACAATATTTACAACAAAACTAGTTGAGACAAGGTTATCTCCAGTAATCCCAAAATACAAGCAAGATGGAGACAAACCAGGAATATCTACAAGAACCTGTGTAGTTTCAGCTTCAGTGAAAACAGAAGCAGAGGGGAAGAGAGTATCTAACAGATTTAAGAACAAAAAACACCAAAAAAGCCAACAGGTATGTACTGGGAAGCACAAGGAACCAATCTGAGGACAGCAGCTGAAAACAGAAATGTTGAGCCCAATTCAATAGATGGTGACTAGAAGGGACATACATAAGTTCTAAAAGAGGGATGGGGAACAGTCTAGCCTCTATAAACTCTTGCAACTGAACAGCCAGAACAGAGCCTCCAACTGAGCTCAAAATGCTGTGAAGAGAATAAAAATTTTTCAGGACAAGTACAATTGAATCAAAGGAAGAAAAGGAAAGGGAACAAAGCCAGGAAATCTCAGCAATTAAACAACCATATCTGAAATAACAGACAAGGGACTCTATAAAGTTGGAAATACTACCCTTAACCATGCTTCCTTCTAAAAGTTCAGAAAAACTAATTACACAAATAATAAGCCACAGAAAACAAATGAGGTCAAATGGCACACGTATATAAAGAAAAAAGGAGAATGAGCAGAACAATACCCCCATGAGTGAAGTAAGCCAGAAAAACAGAAACAAAACAAAACAACTAACCTACTGTTTGAAAACCTTTAAGAAGATGGTATAAGATATGAAGAAACAGAATTGGAAAAATTCAGAAATTAGATGTCATTGTCAGGTTCATGTGTCAACTTGGCCAGGTAGTGGTGCCCGGTTGTCTGGTCAGGCAAGCACTGGCCTGTCTGTCGCTATGAAGACATTTCATGATTAAATCATGATCACACTGGCTGCATGCACAGCTGATTGCACCTGCTATTAGCTATGGGCAATGTCCCCTACAATGAATGACACTTAATCTAATCACCGGAAGGCTTTTAAGGAGGATTCAGAAGAGATCATTACTTTTCCTGCTTCAGCCAGCCAGCCTCTCCTGAGAGTTTGTTGACGACCTTCAATGGAGCTGCCAATCCCACAGACCTGGGACTCTACATCCCCACGGTTATGTGAGACACTTTTATAAATTTTATATTTACAGATATCCCTTGCTGATTCTGTTTTGCTAGAGAACCCTAGCTAATACATTAGACAACAGAGTTTGGAAAAGAATTAGAAATTAAAGAAACCTCATTCCAGAGATGAAGACTAAAGTAAGAGGAACTTCATAAGAGTGACTAGACACATCAGAAGAATGTCTTAAGAGAAAAAGTGAAAAGGAAAGTTTTAAAAAAATCAAAAAAGAAATGATGAATGATAAAAAGATCATAGAGAAAGTGACAAATATTAAAGATAGGCAAAGAAGTTCTAACATATAGATAAAAGGAGTCCCCACAAAAAGAAAATCACAAAGAACAGAATAATTACTAAAAATGGTAATTCAAGAAAATGTTCCTTAAATTTGAGAAAAAAAGAAATACCGCATTAAAAAGAGCACATCTAGGGGGAAACTAATATTGCATGCTATGGCCTATTCTTAACAGGAAGACAGTAATAGTACCACTGCAATACCAGGGGTAAATAATTGAGGGGGAGAGACAAAAGATTAGGGGAGGTTTTGATTTGATATTTGGTGAGGCTGTTTATCAGTTTTTTGTCTCTTTGGATCAATGAAAATTGTCTAAAACAGAGAGTGCTACTGATTGTACAACCAACTGAGGGCACTGTAAGACACGGTTCACTTATTTTGGACACTATCCATGATGACCAATGTTTGGAGAGGGGCGAAGGGTACGACGACTGAGAAGTCAAAAGACAAACTGTGATATATATCATGTGTATAGATGATGGAATATTGTACGGCTACACACCATGAGGCACGCAATGAACTTAACCTTGGGGACAATGTGTTGTGCAAAATAACCCAGAAACAAAAGAACAAATATGCTATGGTCTCTCAGAAATTACTTAAAAGAAAATTGGAACCTAGATTGTTAGCTCTTATAATAGCCATACTTAGTCCAAAGGTGTAAGAGTATTTCTAGATTCTTAGACACTAAGCTCTATGTCTACAAGGTGGTATTTCCCTGGAACTTTAGAGTACCTTGGTGACACCTAAGATTCAGATATGGAGATATATACAATAACAGTTAAAGTAACCAAAAAAGAGATCAGGCTTTAATTACAGGTAAAAACTAAATCGAGCTGGTTGGGACTAAGGTAAATTGGAATACAGAGCAAAAGGTGATAGTGTATATACTCTAGAGTTCCACCTACTCTATGAAACCAAAGGCAAAGAGGTTTATTGTGTCTAGAATCTAAATTTTCTGTACACACTCTAAATCAACCTGTCTGGGGAGCTCATTTAAACAACCCAAACACACGGAGCCCAGAACAGGAACAAGGCCTTATAATTCTAAATAGCTTAATGTAATATCCAGAGACATCCCAGACTACAGTAGGCTGATCATTAAAAAGTACTGGTTGACATGTCAAGAATGTTTGGATGTCAAGAATGTTTGTACATTTGTTCACTGTTCATAATAAAAGGTATTTCTATAGAGGAGAAGCTGAGCCTACCTATAATTATGCCTAAGTGTTGCTTCCAGGAAACCTCTTAGGTTGTCCAAATGTAGCCTCTCTAAGAGGAAAATTACCCTCCCCCCTATGTAGGACACAACATTCAGGGGTGAAAATTTCCTTGACAGTGGGGGACTTTCCCAGGTTCGAGCCTGGCCCTGGCACTATGTGATCAACAATGGCTTCCGACGAAACGGGAAAAGAAATGTAACAAAATTAGGTACCAATGGCTAAGAGAGTACAAATGAAGTCGAGAGGCTACTCTAGAGCCTACTCTTAGGTAAGCTTCAGCTATTGCCAATTCCCACGGTCTGCCATACCCCAATTAACATCATTCCTATTAACCCTAATGAACACCTAGGGCTCTAACTGAGATTCTACAAAGTTCTACGCACTAAGATTACTTTCCTGAAACCTATAACCTCCAGAGGGTTCCTAGACCAGATAAGCCCTGAAACCCAGAGAGACCAACCTCTCTAATAATATTTACTTAATTCCATACCCCTATCCTATATTGCTGACACTGCTTTTATTTTTTAATTGATAAAGTTTTTTTAATACTTAAAAAAAAATTTTGTATTAATGACACATAACCACAAACACATTCTTATCATATGATCATTCTGTTCTTGTTATATAATCAATAACTCACACTATCATCACATAGTTGTATATTCATCATCCTAATCATTTCTTAGAACATCTGCATCAATTCAGAAAAAGCAACAAAAAGGAAACAGAAAAAAAAAATCATACATACCATACCCCTTACCCCTCCCCTTCACCGATCACCAGCATTTCAATCTACTAAATTTATTTTAACATTTGCTCCCCTTATTATTTATTTATTTTTAATCCGTATGTTTTACTTGTCCATTGATAAGGTAGACAAAAGGAGCACCAGAATATCATCGTACAATTATCTTCAAGAAACATGGCCACAGAGCATAGCTCCACATTTTCAGGCAGTTCCCTCCAGCCTCTCCATTAAATCTTAACTAAACAGGTGATATCTATTTAATGGGTAAGAAAAACCTCCAAGATAACCTCTTGACTCTGTGTGGAATCTCTCAGCCACTGACACTTCTATTTTGTCTCATTTCGCTCTTCTCCGTTTCGGTTGACAAGATTTTCTTGATGCCTTGATGCTGAGTTCCAGTTCATTCTAGGATTTCTGTCCCACATTGCCAGGATGGTCCACACCCCTGGGAGTTATGTCCCACATAGAAAGGGGGAGGGCAGTGAGTTTGCTTGCTGTGTCAGCAGAGAGAACGAGAATGAGAACGAGAGAGACAGAGGCCACATCTGAGCAAAAGAAGAGGTTCTCTTGGGGGTGACTCTTAGGTCTAATTTTAAGTAGGCTTAGCCTATCCTTTGTGGGATTAAGTATCATATGAACAAACCCCAAGACTGGAGGCTCGGCCTATTACTTTGGCTGTCCCCACTGCCTTTGAGAATATCAAGACTTCTCTACTTGGGGAAGTTCAATTTCTCCCCTTTCTCACCATTCCCCTTAGGGGACTGTGCAAATACTTCCCTATTCACTGTTCAAAGCGCTCTGGGATTTATCTGGGCATCACTCTGGACATACCTACAAAATCATGTCCTCTCTCTCTCCAGCGAACACAACAAGCAAACTTATCACCCACCCCCCTGTCTACGTGGGACATGACTCCCAGGGGGTATGTACCTTCCCCCAATGTGGGACAGAAATCCTGGAATGAGCTGAAACTCAGCATCAAGGGATTGAGAAAAAACCCAGAATGAACTGAAACTCAGCATCAGGGGATTGAGAAAACCTTCTAGACCAAAAGGGGGAAGAGGGAAATGAGTCAAAATAAAGTGTCAATGGCTGAGAGATTCCAAACAGAGTCGAGAGGTTATCCTGGAGGCTATTTTTATGCATTAAATAGATATCACCTTGTTAGGCAACATGCAGTGGAGAGACTGGGGGGAACTGCCTGAAAATGTGGACCTGTGTTCCAGTAGCCATGTTTCTTAAAGATGATTATATAATGATATAGCTTTCACAATGTGATCATGTGATTATGAAAACCTTGTATCTGATGCTCCTTTTATCTACCTTATCAACAGATGAGTAAAACATATGGAATAAAGATGAATAATAGGGGGAACAAATGTTAAAATAAATTTAGAATGAATTGCTGGTGATGGGTGAGGGTGAGGGGTGGGGGTATGATATGTATGAATTTTTTTTTCTGTTTTCTTTTTATTTCTTTTTCTGAATAGATGCAAATGTTCCAAGAAATGATCATGATGATGAATATGAAACTATGTGATGATATTGTTAATTACTGATTATATATGTAGAATGGAATGATCAAAAGTTACAAATGTTTGCGTTTGTTTGGTGTTTTTTGGTATTTAAAATAATAATAATAAAAAAAAATCTCATGCCCTATGCAAGGTTCCAAGTACTATGGTGTTTGATTAAGCTGTCCACATAAGTTATATTAGGAAATGCACTAGTCAAAATATAAATTTTGAACCAAATAAATATTTTTTGCTTGTCTCTCACACATACGTTGAAGTTTTAGAATATCAATTACCATCTATTCTCAACATCCTGCATTATTCATATTTCTTTTTTCTTCCTCATGCAGAAACATTTCAAAATTTGCACATTTAGTCACTATCATTATATACTCTAGGCATTCCTAGATTATACCATCTCAGTCTTTACTGTCTATCTTTCCTTCTGATTTCATTTGTGCTCAGGCCACCTCCCTCTATCATTCTCACATTCAGCTTCATTCAGTGTTTTAACATTATTGTTTTACAGTTAGGTAGTATTGTGCTATCCGTTTCTGAATTTTTACAATCAGTCTTGTTGCACAATCTTGTATCCCTTCAGCTCCAATTACCCAATATCTACTCTATTCCTATCTCCTGATTGTCTCTGTTACCAACTGAAATTCTCCAATTTCATTCACTAATGTCAGTTCCTATCAGTGAGATCATACAGTATTTGTCCTTTTGTTTCTGGCTAATCTCACTCAGCACAATGTCCTTAAGGTCCATCCATGAGGGCAAGAACACATCCATGTTGTTACATGCTTCATGACTTTATTCTGTCTTACAGCTGCATAAAATTCCACTGTATGTATATACCACAGCTTGCTTAGCCACTTGTCTGTTCATGGACATGTTGGCTGTTTTCATCTCTTGGCAATTGTAAATAATGCTGCTATAAACATTGGTGTGCAAATGTCCGTTTGTGTTCTTGCCCTCATGTCCTCTGAGTAGATACCTAGCAATGGTATTGCCAGATCATATGGCAATTCTATACTCAGCTTCCTGAGAAACCGCTATACTGCCTTCCACAGCAGTTGTACCATTTGACATTGCCACCAACAGTGGATAAGTGTGTCTCTTTCTCCACATTCTCTCCAGCACTTGTCATTTTCTGTTTTGTTGATAATGGCTATTCTGGCAGGTATGAGGTGATATTTCATTGTGGTTTTGATTTGCATTTCCCTAATAGCCAGGGAAGCTGAGCATCTTTGCATGTGCCTTTTGGCCATTTGTATTTCCTCTTCTGAGAAGTGTCTGTTCATGATTGACACCCCTTTTAAACATGAAAAACTTAGAATGTAAAAAAGCATCAAAAAATTAGAATGGGCTTAGCCCAAAGATCCCTATTAGGAGTAGAACCAAAGGAGAAGGAGGAGTTATAACAGAAGATAGGATTTAATAAACAAGTATATAACTACTGAATCACTATAATATTTCTTTTAGCTTCCAGTATTCTGGAGAACCTAGAAGGAAAAACCTGAAAATGTGGAATGGTAACCCACACCAAACTTTGAAATCTGTTCTGTAACTACTTGCTAAAATGAATTTTTAAAATTACTGCTTTATTTTTTTGCTATCTATGCCATATTTCACAATAACAAGTCTTTAAAAAAAAAAGTATATGTCATGTACCTGAAATATCAACCCAAAACAACCAATACTGAGACATAATCTAATAAAATAAATTTACTTCAAGAAAAAGAATAAAACCTTTGGACATTTAGATTTTGAAATGATTTATTAAATAACAGAAAGGTAGATCCAGCCAATCCTAAAGAACACCTAGGGCAATATATAAGATTCTACAAAGGTTTCATGCATGAGGGTAACGTTTCAGAAACTTATAACCTCCAGGTGGGTCCCTGGACAAGATAAGTCCTGAAATATAGAGGGGCCAGCTTCACCAGAACATCAGCTAGATCCATCTCCCTACCCCAATTATTGACAGCTCCTTCCAACAAGAAAAAGTTAGAACGGGCATAGCCCAAATAGCCCTAAAGAATGGGAGAAAGATAAAAGGTGATGGTGGATTTTTACAGAGAAGGTCAGATTTAACAAATGAGTGTGACTGCTGAATCATTATATTGATATTTCTTTTCATCTCCAATATCTTAGAGCAGCTAGAAGTAACAACCTAAAATTGTAGAATTGCAACCCATAACAAAATCTGAAATCTGATCTACAACTAATTGTTGCGATGTGCTTTGAAATTTATTGCTTTTTTGTATATATGCCATTTTTCACAAAAAAGAAAAAACAAGTCAATTGTGATGCTAAAAAATATATTTATTCCTTCTAGATTCCAATGTTCTGGAGCAGCTAGAAGGAAAATCTGAGATAATGGTATGGTAGCCCATGACAAACTCTGGAATCTGTCCTTTAATTACTTGTTGAAGAGTGCTTTGAAAACTACTGCTTTTTTCTTTCTTTGCTTTGTATATATGTTACACTATACAATTTAAAAAGTTTAAAAAAATAAGAAAATAGAAAGTTAGATTACCATCTACTTTGAATTGAATACTTTATGGCAGAAGAAAATAAAACATTGAAGGTACTCTAAGAAATGTGACAAATATTTTATATCCAGTCCAACTAATTTTCAAGTATAAAAGCCACACAGTGTTAAATCCAAGAATTTAGATATTATTGTTCCCATGAGCCCTTCCTAAAGAAACTGCTAAATAAACTGAACTTCAGACAGCCAAAATGAAAATGACAAGATATTTCAGGTACATGACATATACTTTTTTTTTTAAAGACTTGTTATTGTGAAATATGGTATAGATAGCAAAAAAAATAAAGCAGTAATTTTAAAAATTCATTTTAGCAAGTAGTTACAGAACAGATTTCAAAGTTTGGTGTGGGTTACCATTCCACATTTTCAGGTTTTTCCTTCTAGGTTCTCCAGAATACTGGAAGCTAAAAGAAATATTATAGTGATTCAGTAGTTATATACTTGTTTATTAAATCCTATCTTCTGTTATAACTCCTCCTTCTCCTTTGGTTCTACTCCTAATAGGGATCTTTGGGCTAAGCCCATTCTAATTTTTTGATGCTTTTTTACATTCTAAGTTTTTCATGTTTAAAAGGGGTGTCAATCATGAACAGACACTTCTCAGAAGAGGAAATACAAATGGCCAAAAGGCACATGCAAAGATGCTCAGCTTCCCTGGCTATTAGGGAAATGCAAATCAAAACCACAATGAAATATCACCTCATACCTGCCAGAATAGCCATTATCAACAAAACAGAAAATGACAAGTGCTGGAGAGGATGTGGAGAAAGAGACACACTTATCCACTGTTGGTGGCAATGTCAAATGGTACAACTGCTGTGGAAGGCAGTATAGCGGTTTCTCAGATAGCAAAGAAACTAAGACTATAGAATCAACAGTGTTGAAGAGTCAATTGGCCAAATAAGGTTCGTACTGGCCAAAGAGAGGACAATTTGAACTTTAGTAATGGACTGAAATTTTTCACACATGTTTAAATTCATGAGATTTCATAAGGATAAAAAGCGAAAAAAATAACCTAGTTACCACTGTGACCATTATGATAGGACATATATTACCTAACAAGTCAATAAATAATTTGAGGAATCAAACACTTATTCTGATTTTCCTATATAAACTGCACCACTGGGCAACCAAATAGTAGATGAGAAGGGCCTTTTGATAGAAATCTTCTTGCAAATAAATAAAGAAATGATAGATTTAGAATATCACTATTTTTCAACCCACAATTAATGGATCTAGATACTGAGCAGCGAGAGCTGATTGTGTCACTAAAAGAGAGTGTGGTAAATTAAAGATGGCTGGAAATTCATATCTATATATTCACTGAAGGGTTGAACCCAATTCCCTTCTCCTTAAATCTAGTTTAGCCTTAGTAACATGCTTAATTGATGGAATATGACAAAAGAGGCATTCTGGGACTTCTAAGATAAGCTCAGAAGAAATTTTGGAGTTTCTGGGTTGGTCTCTGAGGAAAACCAACTATGATGGTTAGGTTCAGGTGTCAACTTGGCCAGGTGATGGTGCTCAGTTGTCTGGTCAGGCAAGCATTGGCCTAACCGTTATTATAAGGATATTTCCTGGCTGGTTTATTAAATCATCAGTCAGCTGATTGCATCTGTAACTGATTACATCTACAACCAACTATGGGTGCACCCCCCCCCCAAATGAAGTAATCCAATCAGTTGGATTTAATCCAATCAGTTGAAGACTTTTAAGGGGGGGGAGAGAGAATTTCCACTTCTTCCACCAGTCAGCCTCTTCTGTACAGTTTTCAAGGATCACCAAAGGTACCAGCCCCACAGCCTGCTCTAGGTTTTGGACTCCTGCATCCTCACAGCCACATGCAATACTTTTAAAAATCTCATATTTACAGTTATCTCCTGTTCGTTCTATTTCTCTTGAAAACTGTAATAAATACACCAACTACCATGTAAGTACTCAGGCTATTCTGCTGGAAAGACAATGTGGAGTGGCCCTAAGACTACAGAGAAAGGGAAAGGGGTCCAGCTGAATCCCACCTTCCAGCCATTCCCACCTGAGTGTAAGGTACATGAATGAAATCTTAGAACCTCCAGACCATCCAATTACCAACTGGATGCCTCATGGGACAGAAAAATCATTCACCAAGCCCTGCTCGCATGCATGATCTACACATAATGAGATTATTAAAATGATCATTAAATAATAATAAAAATATTAAATAAATAATGAGATTATTAAAATGGTTATTATTTTAATCACTAAGTTCTGGGGTAATTTTCTCCACAGCAACAGATGACTTGGAACAACAGCCAGGTATTATGTGCCTCCTGAATTTGCAGGAAATACAATGGAAAACACAGCTGCATTATGACTAAAGTCAGCAAAATTCAGACCGTGGGAAGCTCTACAGGTCAAATGGCCTTGATTCTTCAACAGATAAGTAATTTACAGAATGAGAGCCTGCAGATTAAAATACACCCAAAAGACCTATTAAAAAAAAAAAGCAGCAAGACTCAACTAAAAGGCCTAGGAATGGCCAAGTGGATGATAAAAGTATAAAGAAACAATGAAGGGACCACAATAAGGAACAGTGATTACTTCTGTTGGGGAAAACTGTCAATCAGGGCACAAGGAAGGTTTCCGGAGAGGTTAATAAAGTTCGATTCCTTGCCTAGGGTTGTGGCTACTAAGGATGTCTGCCTATGATAAATCACTAAGTTTTAAAATATATAAAAGTTATATATTTGTTTTTGTGTTCTTTTGTATCTACGTTTTAAAAAACAAAACAAAAAACTATTCTCGGACTCAGGTAAGATGGCAGCATACTGAGGTGTGGAATTTAGGTCGTCCTCTGGAGCAGCTAGTAAATAGCCACGTACAAGTGCTGGGGGATCATCAGTGACTTAACAAAAAGCGTATACCAATCTGGACCAGGTTGATTCCACAGAGTACTGTTATAGTCAAAGGCTGGCACCCCTCCCCAATGGGCACAGCCGGTTGGTTCCCCAAGCAGAAAAGGAAACAGACTTTACTAGTAGCAAGGGCTTAGCTCAACAAAGCTCCAATCGTGGAATCAACAAATTTTGACTATTGGAAACAGACCCCCAGCAGAGATATACCTGGAATAAACACTAAAGGAACTAGGAGTTTTGCCCAGGCAGGGAGGAGATGGGTTGATGATGGGTGGAAAAGAAAAAAAAGAGGCTTTTTGAGTTGGACAGCAGGAAATACTGGAAATGGTGGCACACAGAGCCTAGAGATATACAGAGCCAAGTATAAACTCAGATTCTTGAGTGACAAACCCGAGGAGTGGAAGTCTGGCATTAAAAGGTTTTCCTGCTGTTTTTTAATGCCTGAAATGGCTCATTAAATAGAAAGTGGAAGCACTCTGTCTCCAGCACTGCCCCAGGCAAGGACGGAAATAAGCTCGTCTGAGAGACAAGGTAACTAATCAAGTGAAAGGTGTTAACTGCCCAAATGGTGTCTCTTCCTCAAAAAAAAAGGGGACAGGGCCCAGCTCAAGTGAAATCACTTCTTCAGGGAATTCAGGCACAAGGGGCTAGAAAACAGAAGCAATCAAAGTCATTCTACTAACTCATCTCTGCTTCAACCATGGCCCTGGCAATGAGAGTCTGCTGAAATTAAAGGCAACACATCACTTTAACTGGATGGGAAGCTAGGGGCAGACAAGCACCACATGCTGGACAGGATAGGAAAAACACAAGAGTCTAGAGGCTAAAGGAAAGTCTGACAACTTGCTGGATCTCACCCTGAGGGAAAACTGATCTGGCTACTCATTCCTCTTGACACATGAGATTGTCTGGTCAGGAAAAATCTGACTACGGTCTATAATAATAATAACAATAAAATATGTATATATATTTTTTGAGCCCCTTCACCAAAAAGAAAGGGGGGTTCTCTATGGGCAAGGGAAGAAATAGAAAAACAAGAACTGAAAATTTCTTATCACTTACACAGAACCTATGCTACAGGTCTAGAATAAGTTGAACTAAATGTCAAAGAACAGATAGAGAACAAAGCTATTCAGCAAGAAAACCCTAGGTAAAAAGAGTTAAAACAAACTCCAGAATAAACTAATTAGTTAATCAAATGCCTAGATGCCAGAAAAATAACGAGTCATACCAAGAAAACTGAAGATATGGTCCAGTCAAAGAAACAAATCAACACTTCAAAATAGATACAGGAGTTGAAACAACCTATTCAGGTTATTCAAACAGACATGGAAAATCTCATCAAAAATCAAATCAATGAGTTGAAGGAGGACACAAAGAAAACATAGGGCAAACAAAAGAAGAACTCAGAAGTTTGAGAAAAAAAAATCAAATAACTTATGGGAATGAAATGTACAATAGAAGAGATAAAAAAAAAAACAGGGGCGGGCCGCGGTGGCTCAGCGGGCAAGAGTGCTTGCCTGCCGTGCCGGAGGACCCCGGTTCGATTCCCGGCCCCAGCCCATGTAAAAAACAAACAAACAAACAAAATATAATAAAACAAGAAAATGTTTAAAAATGTTTCCCTTTCTTCCTCCCTTCCTTCCTTCCATCCTTCCTTCCTTCTCTGTCTTTCCTTCCTTTCCTCCCTCTCTCTTTAAAAAAAAAAAAAAAAAAACAAAAAAACAATGAAACCTATAACAACAGATTTGAAAAGGCAGAAGAAAGGATTAGCAAAGTACAGGACAGGACATCTGCAATCCAGCACACAAAAGAAAAAATAGGACATAATTAACTCAACCTGTCTGGATAGCTCATTTAAACAATTGAAACACAGGAAGCCCAGAATAAGAATGAAAGTCTTTAATACTGTATAGATTAATGTAGTGTCTGGAGACCTTCTAGAATATATTAAACAGATAATAAAAAAGTATTGGCAAAATCCCTTGAGGGATGGGAGGAAAATTATGGAACTATTAAATTCTATCACCGGGGAAACCCCTGATACTGTGTAAAATATTAGGGACACCCAAATCAATAGGACTAAGCCCTTGATCTTGAGGCTTACTCTTGTGAAGCTTACGTATGTAACAGAAAAGCTTAGCCTATCTATAGGTATGCCTAAGAGTTATTTCTGAAGTACTGCTTTTGTTGCTCAGATGTGGTCTCACTCTTTTTTTTCTGCCAGTTTTTTTTAAAATTTATTTCTTATTAACAAACCAAAACAACAAAAAAACATGAATATTCTTAACATACAAACATTCCATGCATAGTGTACAATCAATAGCTCACAATATCATCACATAGTAGCATATTCATCACCATGATCACTTTTTAGAACATTTGTATCACTCCAGAAAAAGAAATAAAAAGATAAAAGAAAAACTCACATATTCCATACTCCCACCCCTTCCTCTTACCAACCACTAGCATTTCCATCTATTTTCCATTCCATTATTTTTTTTAGCATTTGTTCCCCCTATTATTTATTAACTTCTAATCCATATTTTTTACTCATCTGTCAATATCATAGACAAAAGGAGCCTCAGACACAAGGGTTTCACAGTCACACAGTCACACTACAAAAGCTATATCATTATACATTCATCTTCAAGAAATATGGCTACTGGAACACAGCTCTAAAGTTTCAGGCACTTCCCTCTACCCTCTCTAATACACCTTAAACTACAAAGGGGATATCCATAAAATGCGTAAGAATAACCTTCAGGATAACCTTTTGACTCTGTTTGAGAAATCTCTTAGCCACTGACAATTTGGTTTCATTTCTTCTCAACTTCTTTTGGTTGAGAAGGTTTTCTCAATCCCTCGATGCTGAGTTTCAGCTCATTCTAGGATTTTTGTCCCATGTTGCCAGGGAGGTCCACACTCCTGGGAGTCATGTCCCATGTAGAGAGGGGGAGGACAGTAGGTTTGCTTGCCGTGTTGGTCGAGATAGGCCACATCTGAGCAACAAAAGAGGTTATCTGGGGGTAACTCTTAGGCCCAATATTAATTAGGCTTAGTCTATCCTTTGCAGGGATAAGTTTCATATGAATAAACTTCAAGATTGAGGGCTCAGCCTATTGATTTAGTTGTCCCCACTGCCTGCAAGAACATCAGGAATTCTTCACATGGGGAAATTGAATTTTCCTCCTTTCTCACCATTCCCCCAAGAAGACATTGCAAATACTTTTTTATTCACTGTTCAAATCACTCTGGGAATTATTGGGGC